>NC_137045.1:4434074-4559074 GCF_032717465.1 Coenobita brevimanus
TATGCAGAACGGATCTTCTGAGTATTTTGAAGATAAACGTTAATCCTTTCACTGCAAATATTTCTTTTAACCTCGTTCCCTGCAGACGATTATATTACACCTCTTCACTGTGATGTATTTTTCGTTTTTATCTTGCTTCCATGAGACGATTTGATGCAAGGTGGGAGAGAAGTTTTGACCTGGAGAGGTTAGATGCTGACTTCATTAAATATTTAAGTAAAAGAGGTCATTCTTAAATTAGGGGAAATCGTGTGGAGGTGAAGGTAGTAGATGTAAAATTGCTTCACTAATTTCAGGGAGCCAATTTAGCAAAGTCTGTCTGAATTGAAGGGGGAAGATATTCACCTTCAGTAGCCCCAACAGTACGAGAAACTTTTCCAAACTTGACAACATTGTTTTGGTGATTTGAAGTAAATTTAACAAGTCGTCATGTGATTCAGGGAGTTGATGTAACAAGAAGTGGAAAATGTGAGAGAACAGAGAGAAATCTTTGCGAATATTAATAAATAATAATGAATTAGTAGCATTGTCTCATAAAATAGCTCCTGGTATGATTTTTTTTTTTTTTTTTTCATTTTGATGTGAAAGTAAAGAGAGGAGATGGGAAATCTAACATCTGTCGTTACGCTGCTGAACTCTTACACTACAATGACGCCCCGTTGATGTTTGTCCGTGCCATTTCTAAGCGGTTTTATTCCCTGCGTTCCAAGGCACGTAACTTTTTTATATAACACCTTGAAACAGCACCCACAGCATTATGTCTATAGCGCTCAGTTTCACAGGGTACCACTCTCACTGCCTCTTCCACCACCACCACCATTCCAGATCGTCCCACCCCCGGCCTATATCTTTAACCATTCCCCCGACACTTTCACTCCTGGAGGATACATTGAAATAAACCTTCACTACACTCAAACCACTGCTTCTAAAACACCCATTTTCGCTGGGTATACTTTCCTGCCCCAGTCCCTCCGTCCACCAACACTACAACCCACCCTGTCCATTCCTTTGCTCGCCACGCCTATTTCTTTACTCCCCTTTGACTCTTTACTCTCCTTTGACTGTTTCATGGCACGGTGAAGGGTATGTGATCGATGAACGCTTTAGATCAACTTTAGGAAAAACCTCTCCAGCGAAGGCTGTATCAGACCCCTACCAGGACGAAGAGTCTTCCCCGAGGCGGGGGGAAAAAAAAGAAAAAAAAGAAAAAAAGAGAAAGAATAGTATAAAAGGATGTTATCGCAAAGAGTGGGGAGAGATGGGCAGAAAATCAGATAATCTGTGGAGATGTTACTCGTAGTGTGCATAAAAGATAATGGATTGACCTGAGGTTGGAGAGAGAGAGAGAGAGAGAGTCAACTTCGAGTGAGTGCATGATAATGCGTCATGAGAAGTTGCATGACAGTGCGTTATAAGGTGCATGATAGTATATCATGAGTATTCTGTAAATGAATGCGCCATGAGTGACAACATGAGATAATGTCATGAGTGAGTGTATGTGTCATGAATAACTGCATGAGAGTACATCATGAGTGAGTGAATGGAAGTGCACCATGAGAGGTGCATCATGGAAGGGAGTGCGTCATGAGATGGCCGTGACCAGAGGAGGATCGGGGAGAGGGGAGGACTGGGCCAGTGAACACATCCTGAGGGAAGGGAGAAAGAAACCTCATCCAAGTTTTGGACCCAAGTTGACAGTCTTCTCAGTTCCAGTGCTGGGTATACAGCAGCCTGGTATACTGTACATGTATAGCATACATGGTAGTCGTGTGCGTAATATGGAATGGATTTTAGAACGTATGTGGGAATACTATACATAAGGAAGCTACTGATCGTCAGCGTTGTATGCATCGAGACATTGATGGATAAGCGACTTAAATGCATGAGGAGGGTAAAGTTGAGTGAGCGCTGAAATACATGGAGAGGACACTGTATATGTGTTGTATACGTAACTGTTGACGTATTGAATACATGGAGGAGTGTAATGGGGAAGTTCAAAAGCTAAAAGCCTAACAAGAAGTCCTGCTATCATTCATAAATTATGCATCAGAAATGTAAGAATATTTTCCATTCGTTCATATATATATATATATATATATATATATATATATATATATATATATATATATATATATATATATATATATATATATATATATATAATGAATGAACCACGATACTATGTTTGTTTTAGGAGGCATCTTTGGGAGTAAAGGAAATGGCCTGCAGCCTTACAGTAAGAGAGGTCATTATACTGTGTAAAATTGTCTAGTGGTACCAAGTACGACAGCATACAAAAACATCATTCAAAAGAGATTGATTGATATGTTGGTAATAGTTTATTCCCCTAAAATACGCATTACACGTGAAGAAGAGAAGTTGAAACTCCAGGTATTTTCTTCATTATAATCATATTTATCCACATATCTTTGACATTCGAGTTTACTTGTGCCCCTCGGTGTTTGAGGAAATGTGTATTATGATGTGTAGTTTTGTCATATTCTTGCAAATTTGTCTCCTCCGACATACAGCCTTGGCCTGTACCCTGACGCTAAAGTTAGGAAGACATTACATACGAGGGTTTGGCAACATTTCGGTATTTGGTGGAGGAGATTTATTTTTTTCCGGGTTGGATGCTTAGGTTCAGTGAAAGAAAGAAACCGAAGATGCAGAAGTCTCTCTCTCTCTCTCTCTCTCTCTCTCTCATTTAATCCAGCTTTCCATTACCAGTTCAGTGCCCTGTTTCCTACAATATCAGCTCAGAATTCCATCTCCCTCCCCATCACTCTCCACCTTAGTCCACTCCCTTCACTCCCCAAATCCCACTCCCTTCCCCTTCCCCCACACCCCTGTCTACTTCTCCTGCCCACAAATCCCTCAGTGGGGAGTTATGCTGGCTCCCCTGAGAGATCCTGGCCCGGAATAGCACAGGGTTAGACGACGAGAAATGTGAGAGAGAGAGAGAGAGAGAGAGAGAGAGACAGACAGACAGACAGACAGACACAGAGACAGAGACAGAAAGAGAGAGAGAGACTGACTGACTGACTGACAGAAAGGGAGGGGATGGAGAGGTAGGGAAAGTGAAAGGGGGAGACTTAGAAAAAATTAGTGGGACACTAAGAATTGGCAGAAAAAAAAAAAAGGTAAATAAAAAAAAGAGGGAGGAGAACAGAGCTAGAGATGAAACAGGAGATAGTAAGAACATGACAGGAGAAGAGATATAAAGAGATGCAAGAAACCTGGAGTCACAGTGAATATTAAGATCATGAAAATATGGCAGTAAATGTGAAAGTAAAAAGAGTGAGGCACTAAATTATAAAAAAGCAGAATAGCAAAGTAAGGGGGAATATAAGATGATGACAATAATAAAATAAGGTAGAAGTTTAATGGAGAGAGAGAGAGAGAGAGAGAGAGAGAGAGAGAGAGAGAGAGAAATTATATGCAGCTGGAAAACTCTTGAAAACAGACTGGATAATCTGATCATAAACAAAGATGCGGTGGTCGGGAGTGAGTAAGAAGGGGAGGTAGGGGAGGTTGGCTGGAAGCAAGACGTGACACTGCATAATGGACACGTGGTGTAAGAGAAATTATATACTTACAAGACACAAAATGGCTGTTAAACGGAGAGTCGTATGGAAGGGTAACACAAGAACGAGCCAAAGGTGAATGGAAGTTAATAACGTTCCTGCAGACATAATATCAAGGACGTGGTAGCAGAGAGATAACGTGATATGATTTTAGTGACGAGGTGAAATTAAAGAGATGAACAGTGCAAACATAGAGACAGATGTGGAAAGGTAACAGAGAGAGAGAGAGAGAGAGAGGAACAATGTTTTAAAATGCTGATTTGGTGGTAACGTAGACGAGTTTATAAAAGGAGGTATGCCATAATACGGATGAGTCAGAAGTGCATAGAAATGGACAGGGTGGTAACAGAGAGGCAGGTAACTTTGTAATAGATGAGAGGGTAGACATAGACAGAGGAGCTATAGTTAGACAGACAGACAGACAGAGAAGTAACACGGAAACATATGAGGCTGCACCACACACAGACGACCCCGAGTTGCACACACAGAAGTACACATGACGGAGTTGCTCAAAGACACACGGAATAGGTAACAGGAGAACAAACAAGACTGAGTTGCTCTGACACACAGAGCGGAACTGCCCAGAGAAGACACCATTTACATACAGTTACACGTATACTGTATTAGAGAATCAGAGAGACAGACGAATTATCAAAGATCGGTAGAGAGCTCAGCAGCACTCAGGAATAGCCGATGCAGTATGATTATGACAGTGTTTCAAAGACACTGAGAGGAGTAGACAGGAAAGGAATACTGCCGATGCAGTATGATTATGACAGTGTTTCAAAGACACTGAGAGGAGTAGACAGGAAAGGAATGCTGACAGTATTTTTTGTCACAGAAATTGGAGTGTATACTTGTATAGGAAAGGAGTATATTGGTATTTCATGGTGACACTGAAAGATTGCCTCAAGACATACCCAAAAGCCAGTGAAATATCGTCTTCGTCGTCACGATCACCGTCAGTCAGTACGATCCATTTCATCCCTGCCCCTCCTGTAATGATTACATGAATTTGTCTTTACAATATGAGACTCAGGATTGTTTGTAGTGCTTATATTGTCGTTGTTGTGGTCTTCAGTTGTGCTTGGTTGTTGTCCTGGTACCTGGCCACACGTGATCTCTCAGCCACCAAACATTAAGGAAACCAATCCTTAATCACTATTTCAACCTGTATTATTATATTTAATTAAGTTTATAACCAGATATGCTACAAACAAGTAGTAGGCGTCGGAGTTTATGATGCTGGATAATTCTTTCTCTTATACGAAAAACTACAGATATAATAACGAAAGAAAAGACAAAGCCAGTAGCCGTCGTAATTCCAGTGTAAGGAGACACACTGTAATCCCCGTGTGTATCCCTACCCCAACCCCCAGGCGGCTTCTCCCTCTCCAACCTTCCCTTCTCTACCCCCCCACCACCCACCACCGTTTGCTTTCCAGTGTTCTTCGCTCGCCCACACAGCACTTCGTTCACCTCTCCAGCCTTGCGTTCACACTCAGCCCAAAGTTCACCATCACAGCTCATCATTCACCTTCTCAAATCTTCGTTTACCCCATAATCCTCAATTCACCCAACAGTTCCCCCGCCCCCACATCTCTTTATAAATTCACCTACTCCCTCCATAACCTCCCACGGTCCTTCACCCCACAGCCCCTTGCTCATTCCCACAACCCATAGTTCACCCGAACAGCCCTTCGTTCACTCCTTCAGTCCTTTATTTTTTCTTGGAGCCCATTCTTTACTGCCAAGATCCTTAGTACACTCCCATAGCCCTTCGCATACCCCATCAGGCTTTCCCGCAACCTGTCGTTCACTTACACAGCCCATCACTCGTTCGTCGTCAGTCCTTCATTTGCCCCCTCAGGCCTCCCCACAGCCCTTCGTTTACCCCCGCAGCCATTCCCACAGGTATTCGTTCATCCCCACAGCACGTCGTTCACTCACGCAGCCCTTCGTTCACCGCCACAGCCCTTCCCCCGCTCTCATAGTCCTTCGTACCCCGCTGCAGCCCTTCCCACAGCCCTTCGTTGAACCCAATCTATTTACGTGGAATTACAGAACAAATCGTCCGGTTCAAATCGGATAGGTGGGTGGGTGGGTCGGGGTGTGGGGATGGGATGGGATTGAGGGTAGGTCGGGAGGGAATGGAATGGGATGGAAGCGTCCCACTGTTGTTTATCTGGGGCCCGTCCTGAGTGCCTCGTTATTGGGTTGTATTCTCGTGGCTTTAGGAGGCTCCCTGGCACTTGTCCCGCAGCGACTTATTCTGCATATTTACGTATAATCCGTTTTACCACGTTTCCTATATACGGTACAGAGAGAGAGAGAGAGAGAGAGGTGTTTCTCGTAGTGAATGGGATGGAAGCTGTGACCGTGAACCCTTTCACTCAAATGACGATACCTATATTTTATGGTCTTGCTTTCCACACAGATTTTTAGCTGCGGGAACATCTCTGGGAGCGGCACTACCCGTCTGTCATTCACTAACGTTTTGTTCGCAAACGAGGTGCTTCGCTACCGTAGACTTCAGCGAATTAAGCGATGCCCCATGTAGATCCCATCCCAGTGACATTGGTGAAGCCCCATGTAAGGGACGTAAAACCTTCGTATGTATACTGTATTGTGCTGTGGTCTTCCACTGACTTTTTTTTCTTTTAATCGATGTCGTAAATGGAAAAGACATTGTTTTGCATAAATTACAGACACAACAATTAACGTGCTGTGTTCAGAAATAAAATAGTTTGGGAGAGCTATAGTATTCCCCAAACACTAGCGTATTAACCTCGTCCCCATGATGACTCTCTTGTATTCTTGCTACCTTTAAAATGGTTTTGCTCAACATAAGAAAAATCTGACGTATTGGAGGAGGGGGGGGGGGGATTAGTGAAAACGATGACTGAGTTTGAAAAGTTTCTTCTAAAGAATATCATGTGAAGGTAGGAAGAGTGATATAATATGCAGGTAGTAGGAATATAATATGGGATGTATCGTGGCGCAGTGGTTAACGTACCATATGCCAGAACAAGGTGGCGAGGAAGAAGTGTGGGAAAACCTACAAAGGCCACGGGTGTAGTAGTAGTAGTAGTAGTAGTTGCAACCTTAGGCGTATCAGAACGTGAACTAGGTGCACTGCAGGCTGACGTTGCTCTTGTCTCGCCGTTCACCAACCTCCTTTTGGGGGGAGAGTGAGGGAATTGGGAGACGATTGTGTAAGCGGGCAGTGGAGCCGCCCTGTTACATCAGTGCCACCACATGAAGGTATCCCTCACCAGCACCAGGCCCAAGAGTGTAACGTCAAGTCCAATACTGTCTCCCTGGTTAGACAGACAGAAGTCTTGGGCTGGCTAGAGAATCATCAACCCTTCAGCTCGACGACGATATTTTCATTTTGTTTCAGCCAGATTGTAGACCATTATATTTGTGTTAAGAGATCCTCCTAGTATTAAATGGATGAATGAATATTGTGGTTAAACCCTCCAGTTAAAAAAGTCACTCAGGCTTACTAAAATCGTCTGCAGATAACAAGACTTAATGTAAGACATCGTCGTTGTGAAGCGTGCGGAAGGACCATCCTAAGAGCAGCCACTTTACTCCAATGGCAGACTTTCCATTTAATTCTTGGTACATTAGACGATTTTATTCAGCACTAGAGAGACTTTCTGACCAAGAGGAGTTAGATATAGCCGAGTGGGTGCTCGCCTAAGTTGAATAAAATCGTCTGGTGATAGCAAGAATAAAGACATGCGACGTCATGGTATTGAATGAATTAAGCTCGTTTGTAGGTAACCAAAACGACGCGAAGAAAATGCAGTCGTAAAGAAGAGGTTAAGATTAGTTTGATCTTCAGTGTAAGAAGCGCTTCATACAGAACAAACTCGCGTGTAGATAGCGAGAATGAATGAAGTTTTGTAGTTGAAGGGGGTAATGGAGATTGCTTAGAACCCCTCCGGTATGTAAGGTTCTTTCCTGACAATAAAAATTGCGTCATCGTATAATGGTCTATAGGTAGCAAGGGAAAAAAAAATGTAGAATCGTGTAAGGGTACCGTACTAAGAATGAGAGAGAGAAAAAAAAACTAAGGGGTTAAGTAGATGAACGATAAAGGCCACCAAGTTTCGTTTCTTACTAACTTGGTCATTCAGAGACGTCTCGCGGCGTGACTCAGGAATATAAGATCATGCGTCGCTGCTCTTGCCATTGTAATGCATTTTGTGATTTATTTAGATGTATTGAATCCCCCCCGGGCAGTAAACACAGCTCTCCATCACGGCACCCGCCCTCCACCTCACTCCGAGCACCCGACTCAGCTGTTTACAATCAATAGGAGGCGGGGCGGTCGAGTGCTGCCATCTATTGCCCGAGCTGCGAGTTCCCGCCTCCCTCCGCCCACTGCTGCCATCTAGCGGCTGCCAAGGTAACTTTTGCCGTAGTGTCCCCTTTTCCCAATAGATGGATCTCAGGGCGCCACACGACTCTGGATATTATTGCAGGGTAGGCTAAGCTATCATTCCATACCCTCTCAGATCGCATCCTTGGCTTCCCACTCACACTTCACATATCTGTTTGTTCAGCACTCAGCGATACTTCCTCTGGGTATAGCAGGAGTAAATTATAAACCGTTAGTAATCGGACAGTCAGTTTAAGTTAAGCTGTTGTTTACGAAAGTAAGTTGATTTACTTGACCTGGTGATTAGTCACACCCGCTGGTGCTGGAAGCACGGCGGGTGTAATAATTTGTGTGTGTGTGTGTGTGTGTGTGTGTGTGTGTGTGTGTGTGTGTGTGTGGTCATATATTTGTGGACTAAATTTATTGTGATAGGGGCGAGACTGCCCTTCCTTCTCTGTCTCTTTTCCGTTTTCCTTCTATCCATCCCCCCACCACCACCTTCCCCATTAGGCTGCCTCATATCTCCAATCCTTCTCATTCCTTCTACCTCCCACCATCCTTCCCATTGGTTCTCAATCCCCATTTCCCTCATCGTCAGTCTTTCCCCTCGGTACTTCCCCATTCCCACTCCCCCTGTCTTCCACCATCTCTCCATCTCCTTCCTTCATTGCTCCTTCCTCCTCTTCCTACCTTCATTTCGGCTTGGGTTGGCACCCATGGGACACTTCTCCACCCCTTCTCTCTCCCACCCAGATCCCTAGCTCTCCCTCCTCCTCTTTTCATCAAGCTCCCCGCCTCATGCCGAATCCCTCCTCCCCACTCCCTCACATAATTTCCCCTCCCGACATCCTCACATGATTCCTCTTCCCCTCATCTTCACTTGATTCTCCTTCCCACACCTTTACCTAATATCTCCTCGCCACCCTTTCCCCTAACTCTTTTTTTCTCCCGTCTCCCACCCCGACTCCTCCTCAACCCCCCTTTAACTCCCCTCATCCTTAGCCTCACACCATTTCTCCCATCTTTTCTTTAGCGTTATCTTGCAGGGACCCAAATGCACGAAGAATCTGTGATGGAAGTGTGTGTGTGTGTGTGTGTGTGTGTGTGTGTGTGTGTGTGTGTGTGTGTGTGTGTGTGTGTGAGTGCTTAGGTGTGGATGTGGGGTGAAAGAGTGGCAGGATGCAAATAAAAAAATGACCTTGACCTCCCTGCGTGCATGAAGACAGAGACGGTAATAATATCACTCCAGAATTCCAGGAGTTATTGTACGATGATTCTGTGCATTCTTATTTACCCTAATTGCGAGACAACACGATCATGGGACGTGAATATAGGAGTATCTCCGGGGTTTACTATTTCAATCCCATTACTACGAGGGGTCTCTCCATTAAGCTAAATAAAATCGGCAGAAGGTACTAGGAATCCAACAAAGAGCATGAGATGTTTATAGAAGATATTCCCTTGATTGTTACGTAGGTGGTCATTTTTGCACTTATCACAAGCAGTATTTTAGAGACATCGCAAAAAATATGCTTAATCATACTGAAAGGATTAAGGTTTGTGCTTCTGTATCTGCCGTTTTTCCATTTTCTTTCGCTTCTTTAATCCTTCCAAAGATTTTTTCACCTCGGAGCCATTCCTTTATTTCTTTAGCAGTTTGCTTGAAATTTGGTGCAGCTCGATGGGTGAACACTGCAAGACACCCATTTCATTATTTTGTTTAAGATATTTAAAGGGCTTTATGGAGTCAGGGGCCAAACCACACTACACACGAATTTGGGGACAGTTTGGGGATCCTGTGTTTATTAATCCAAAGTTTATTAATCTTCCTAGCACTTTCCCGCAAAGTTTGTCTGTGTACTGTCGCTGTGTGGAGGCCATCTTACATTCCCAGGAGAATAATGGCTGGCTTTGTGATATTCATTTTCTCATACAATTTTTTCCTGTGTAATCATTCTCGTCCCTTCGCGTTTCGTGTATTCGATCATGCATGTATTTGTGCTTGGAGAGAGAGAGAGAGAGAGAGAGAGAGAGAGAGAGAGAGAGAGAGAGATTATGAGTGTACAAGAGACAGAGTCGGTAGGTGTTTAATACTGGGAGACGGAAGCCTGAATTGGAGTTTGTAAGACGTCAACAGTTCCCGTTATTTGTGGAGAAACTTGATATTACCGTCGGGGGAGGAAGTGGGGGGATTATTTCCAGGCCACCTAGCATGGTCTGAGAGAGAGAGAGAGAGGAAGGGGAAAAATGAAAGAGGAAAATGAAGTGAAGGGATATCTGAGGAAGGAAGAGGGAGTAAACGAAAGGAAATTAAGAAGAGAAGGCTTTTGGCAGTTGGTTCATTCTTAGCGTGTACGCATGTATGTATGTAGCCTATCTATGTATGAAGAAGAAGAAAGAATGAAAGTGGGTCAAAGGTATATAAGGGATAAAGAGAAAGAGGCGAATATTAATTGCAGTCACTAAAAGAAACGAGATGAAAAAATGGAGGATAATATGAGAAAGTTACGAAAGAAAGTGAAATACAGAGATGAAGCAAAGCATTAATAAAGAAGGCAAACAGAACGAAGCCCGGTAAAATGGACGGAAATAGAAGGAAGAACGAGAAGTGAAAGGAAGCAGAGAGGAGTGTAGAAGAGGAGGCAGATAAATGAGACAGGAAATGGTGAGGAAGAACGCGAAACAGAGGCATAAAAGCAAATGGTGTAGGGGAGAGAGAGAGAGAGAGAGAGAGAGAGAGAGAGAGAGAGAGAGAGAGAGAGAGAGAGAGAAGGAAAAACTCGAATAAAGAAAAAAAACAGAGAGGAAATTAGGTCAGAAAGGTAGAGATATGGAAGAGATAAATGATAACAGAAAGTAAATGAAAAGGAGAAGGAAGGAAGGAAAGGAGATGGGACGAAACGGGGGGAAGATAAAGAGGAGTGCAGGACTATTTTTTTCAGTATATTCAGAAAGGAAGAAAAATAGGATGGGAAGAACTTGGGAAAGAATGCGAAAGGGAGAGGCGAAGTAACACACCTCGGAAGAAGAATGAGATCAAGAAGTCAGGGAAAAAAAGAAAATAAAAGGAAAGCACAATAAACCAAGGGACACAGATCCATGGAAGAGGAGGATGCAGATAAATGAGAAGGGAAATGGTGAGGAAGAACGCGAAACAGGCATGAAAATAAATGGTGTAGGAGAGAGAGAGAGAGAGAGAGAGAGAGAGAGAAGAAGGAAGGAAGGAGAGAAAGAAAGAAGGAACAGGATAGAAATAAAGGAAGGAAGCAAGGTAGAGGGCTAGAATAAGACTGTAACAAATTAAAGTTGAAAAGAACAGATGAATGAATGATTGAATGAATGAATAAATGGAAGATGGAAGGAAGGAAAGAGGAAGAAATAGACGAAGGAAAAGAGAGGAAGTGAATTAAGAATATAATGCTAAGTTCGAGAAAATAAATAAAGGGAAACAAAAGTAAAAGATTAAACAAATAACTTAAAGAATGTGTAGTAGGTGCAGGAATTAAGAGGGAAAATAAAATGCGAAAGTGAATGAGAAGAAAGAAAAAAGAAAAGGGGAAAGGCAGCCCTTTCCTCTTTTCTCCCTACCCCCACCTCCACCCCCACCACTTCTCCCTGTTGACCCTTCGTAAGCGGTAAACAAAGACTCGTGACTTCTGCTCCTCCTGAGAGAGAGAGAGAGAGAGAGAGAGAGAGAATGGAGGACATTGAAAGATGGAATATTGAATGTCAAACAGGGTGACTGAAACAGAGCGTGTGGAAAAGAAAATTGGGTTAACTAAGAAGAAAGGATTAAAGAAAGTGTGAGAGAGCGAGTTGTAAGACAAAGAGAGATTGAGAGAGAGAGAGAGAGAGAGAGAGAGAGAGAGGAGAGATTAAAGAGGGAAAAGAAAGCAGCTAAGAAGTTATGATGGAGGGGAGCGAAAGTGCCCGGAAGGGAGAGAGAGAGAGAGAAGTAAAGGCTCTTCACTCCGACGGCGTCTTTTCAGAGTTCTTGCTGCTACCAGACGATTTTAACATTTTAATTATGATAGAGTTTTCGAAATGGAGGGGTTAAGTAGACCCTTCATAACTCCCTTCTGTGCACCAGGTCTCATAAGTTGAATAAATTCGTCTGAAGGCAGGAAAAATAAAGTAAATGGATATCGCCGCCATACTGAAGAAATTAAAGCATTTTTATTGTCAAATTTGTGTATATTATTGTAGTGTGTATTTTTAAGTACTTGCCTGAGTTAAACCGCCGTATTGATTGTCAGTTTTGATCCTGACCACTTCAATTATACTGTAAGTGTGAGCAAAGGTTTAAGGTGATGATGATATGATGATGTTTTACTGTTATGTTTTTTGCTATTCCTTCGTTTCTCTATTCTTGCATTTTCTTAGCTATACTGCAATTTGCCGCATCCTTTGTAGCCAAAGGCTTCTTCCCATGCTCAACGCTCTCTCCCTCTTTCTCCTGTTCAACGCTTTCCCTCAGTTCTTCTGTTCCCCTGTTCAGCGCTTCTCTTTTTCCCCTCTTCATCCCACTCCCCTTCCTGCCCTTAATTCCTTCCCCTCACCAAGCCTGTGAGTCCCCTGGCGTTAGTTAAGTCCTCTGTGATTATCCTCATTTTTCTTGTTATTCCGGCACCGCACTCACTCACCCCTCCACCCTCGCTCCCTCTTTAACTTTTTCTCTTGTTTTGGAGTCTTCCTGATAGACCACGATTTGGCTCGCCTGAGGTGAATTATAAGTAGTCAGAATGTTGAAAGTTATCAGAGGAACAGTTTTCTGCCCCGGACGCACTTAATGTATTTTGTCCAAGCTGACAACACAAGGTTTTACTCTAACGAGAAATTTTAGGTTAAATAATTGAAAAGTGCTGTTGCAGCCCTTCAGTTGGATGTAATTCAGTATTATATTATTGCCGTCAGTGAGCGTCTTTATTCTTCTGCAAGAAAATGGCATTCAGAATGTTATGAAATGCTCTAAAACCACTTCACTCATCTCAAAACCCTTCAGTATTTTATTCTCGGTAACAGAGCGACTCTCTATGAATGTGAGAGATCCAGATAAATCATAGAATAAGAGAGATCATTTTCTTTTCCCCTGAAGTCGGAGAGTTCCCTCGTAAAGGTGAATGAGGCAGTTTAGCGTTCTCGTAAGGAATGGATTTGGCTATTACTTTTTGTTTTATAACCCTCTCTCTCATTTTGATTGCCTCCTTATCTTTAGGTGCGATGTCATTTCCATTTTCATCTGTATCCTTTGCTCCCGTGCCGCTTGTTTTGCATGTTTAATTGGATTTTTTTTATTCCACTCTTATGGTTCAATATGTAGTTTTTTTTTTTTTTTTAAACTATTCATGATATTGTTTCAGTGGTGATGCACTTTTAATATAGGCCTACGGGAAATTTAAGTTCTAAGTGTCCACTTTTCATGGTGTTATGGTAACATTACTTCCTTCCCGACCTAATATACCAGTACAGTACTGTACTGAGTATACAGTATTCTTACATCAGGTTTGCTGTTTCTTTAATTGACTTGCTTTGGAATAAAAAATACAGGTAACATTATTTTTGTATTAATGGGCACATTTAAGAACTGTGAGTTTACTTGTTCATTCATTCTTCCCTTCTAAATCGATCAGGCAGGGGAACACAAACTTCGAATATACAAGGCACGAAATGTCTATCATCGGTGCACGAGAAATCTCGATAAAATGCGTGTTTTAGGAAAGAAGGATCAGGTGCCTAAGCAGGTTACGGAAGTCGTCACCTACTGTCAGCACTTGATGTAAGGCAGAAACTGAGAGTGTTTATCATATGCCGAAATATTTGACATATATTGAGTGGGTTTTTAAATCTTAGCAATAAAGATTCATCATAAACGAAACTGTGGAGCGATTAAATACTGAAAATGCATAAGGTAAACCTCGGCAGTTTAGCATAGTAAGACCCAAAGTTTGCCCTGGTGGGCACGTTTTCTCTAATGTCAGAAAGTGGATATATGAAAATAAACTTCTTCAGCTTATCCATTAGCCAATAAATGAGGTACGAGGGAATAAGAACGGAAGAAATTTGAACCGAGTTGCATGCAGTCAACAAAATCTTAAAATTTGTATTTTTTCGGTCATTGCTCATGTTGCGCAAGTTATCCCTTTAAAACTTCCTCCGCAGTCAGAGAAAACGTAGCAGTTTCCCACGCGAATGCAATACTTTGCACCCTATATTGATCAAACTGCATGGGGTTAAGCTAATGTTAGTTCACTGTTAGATGATAATATATTGAATTAGCTCAGTGGTCAGTTTATGTGGTAAATACTGTAGCTTAAAAATGAATATAAATTACTCGAGCATTGCAAATCATGATTTTTTGCTGAGTTTACCATTTTTGCGGTAGGTATTATTTGGCCAGAAGGGATTCAGAACCTGCTATTGCACTTTATATTTCCCATTTTATGTTTACTTCCCATATTTTGCTTATTTCTGCTTGACCACCAGAGACATCGTTCCCCATTGTTGAGCTTGCAGTCCACTGATGGCAGACTAAATTTAGACCAAAAAACAAAGGGGGGGGGGGGCTAACTGGAGCATGAGGAAAGCAAAATATAACTTGGAAATAACTAATATTTAATACATGTATGAGCCTCGTCTAAATAGAAGAATGCACATCATATCATACGCAAGGAAAAAAGAAAAAACAGGAAGAAGAGAAATTCGTTTACGAGTGAGCGATGTGGAAAGTAAGTCGGTGAGGCACAGAAATAACTGCTTTTGTCTCAGTATGATTTAGGTGTACGTGTACGTGTGTATCTTCCTGTGTGTGTGTGTGTGTGTGTGTGTGTGAGAAAGGCATCACTTTCATGTAAGGTGCAGGGCTACCTCTTATTTTTACTCAGAAGTCAGTAAAGGCCCCACCTATTAAAGAAGGTGAGAGGCAGTTCTTCTGATCCCTTGTATACGATGATGGCTTGTAATTTTCATGTTGTTACCGCCAGATTATTTCTTCCTCTTAGGCGAGAACCTGCGTACTTAAGATGTTACTACTCTTGTACACTCAAAAGCTACGCTCCTACATTCACGTCAGTGTATTTACGCTGTACAATTGTTGGTTTCTGTTTTGACTATTTATTTACTAACTTGTAATCATCCATTTCTTTGCCTACCCATCAAGAGCGTAGAGGCCTGGGACTAGAATGCTCTGGCCAGACAATAAAAGCTAGGGTGACCATTAGCATGTAGATTTCTTAGAAGAAGAAGAAAAAAAAATATTGATAATTCACCTTTTTTTTAGTGCCAGCTTGTTTTGTGCCAAGCGGAGTACTGTAAATGTCTAAAATAACATGCAGTTGGTAACACCGCACGATTGTGTGTTTAGATGGTCTTGGACATCGCTGAAGTTTTCCTCTCTCTCTCTCTCTCTCTCTCTCTCTCTCTCTCTCTCTCTCTCTCTCTCTCTCTCTCTCTCTCTCTCTCTCCCTGTTTTTCCAAGCTTCTCCCTGCATCGGAATATTACTTTCTGTCTGCCTCCCTCCCTCTTGCTCTCTCCTTCGGTATTAATCTCGCCTCCCCCAGTCTGTTTGCATTGTCCGGACATTTTTCTCTCTCCGGGGAAATTACGGAAGAAATGGCACAGGAATAAAAAGTCTCTCAAATTGCCTTGTAAGCTGAAAAATCCCAAGATAAACCTTCAGGAACTGGAAAAAATGGACATGCTTCAGTATTTTTTATTTAATTTAGTGAATGCTTTTTTTGATATCTTTGAAATTTGTTCTTAAGCGTAAAGGATAAAAAAATGCGGAAGCCATGAAAGAATGATGGAGTTAAGAGGAAAGGAAAGACAGTAGTGGATGGTGGAAATGGAGTAAGCGGTAACAAATGGAGAGTGAAGTTCCTTAGATAAAAAAAGAAAAAAAAATTGTCCTCAGACTGAAAGTATTAAGCATACCAACTCGTCCTTTACAGCTCGTATTTGAAGCGTTGGGGATGGGAGCTTGAAACAGATTTGAATGATCATGACTTTAAACCTTTTGCTGCAACTGGTGCACTGGCACGAAAAGATTTTGTTCATCTGGGAAAAATTCTATCAGTAAGACTTGAAAAACTCTACCATCAAAAGATGTTGTTCAGCTGAGAAAAATGCTGGCAGTCAGAGGCTTCAGAAACCATTTCGGGTTACCCTTTCTCTGGTGTTAACACACTGGCAAATTCTAATGAGCCTGACGCCTGACAGTTTTGTTTAGTCGAGAGGAATTGTAGCAGTCAAAGGGTTAACCCTATATTCTCATGTTACGTCAGCGTTTTTGTTCATTATTATGTGCGACAGTTTCATTTCGGATGACAGTATTCCAGGATACGGCATACCTCCCAGGAGCTAACTCACTTTCATGAAACAACAGGTGCGGACGCTCTCACCACATCCGAGTAGCTAGAAAACATTCAGAGAACCTTCCAGCTGCCGCTGCGCTGGAAGTTCTGGACCTCTGCCGTTGAAAAACAAGCATTATACCTCAGAACTCTTCACCAGATGATGTGGGATATTTTAATACGTTATGTTGCTGTTTAATTCAGCTAACTGGGATCAGTTTCCTACTAGTATACAAATTAAATGTTTTCTCACTCGTTGGTTGAACATTCTGTGGCAAAAATATGTTCCCCAACCACGCAGATCCAATCTTACCCTCCTGCAACAGTAATTACAACATTTTCGAAATTTTCAAGCCACTTTTGTGTCCTCGTCGCCTGTTTTTTCTCCAGCTTAAATGAGGCGCGGTAATACTCTGAAACAACAAAGGTTAAATTAAATTGCACATAGGAGAAAGGTATACTCACAAAGCACTCATTCTTTCTCCACCCAGATATACTCACTCTTTCTCCACCCAGACATACTCATCCTCTTTCCACCCAGATATACTCATCCTCTGTCCACCAAGATATACTCATCCCCTCTCTGCCCAGGTATACTCTCTCAAACCACTCATCCTCTCTCCCCAGATATACTTACAAAATACTCACCCTCTCTGTGTCTACCCAGATATACTCACACGGCACACATCCTCTCCCTACACAAAGATACTCACTTCCTCCGCCCAGCTATACTCACAAATCACTCATCCTCCTTATACCCAGACACTCTTTCACCAACATGTACTCAGATCACTCATCCTCTCCACCCAGATAGACTCACAAAGCACTCATCCTCTCCGTCCCCCCACCCTCCTCACACTCACACACGCATGGATCAGAGCCATGAGTCCATTACCATACTCACAGGAAAGATGCCACTGTTTTTATTCCTCCACAGAATTGGTGGGGTTCGCGGGTCTCCTCGAGTGGATGAAAATGGATTTAATTTCTGTTTTCATGGTGCTCCTGCTCCTGTACCCATTTCATCAGCTTTTGCGAATGAGGATATTTTAAAGACTCTAGGTGTCCGTCTCCCGCTGCGCTTATTGTTGTGGTATGCATAGTGGGAAGTATGGCAACATTTTTTTTTATATTCACACACACACACACACACACACACACACACACACACACACACACACACACACACACACACACACACACACACACACACACACACACACACACACACACACACACACACACACACACTCTTCATTACACCATCACTACCCATCATCAAAATACGTCGGGATGCTTCACCTATGGGGCGTAAAATAATAAAGGTTAGCCAAGGCAAAAAACATAGCCATCAGCGCTAAAGGAAAAACAATAAAACGAGGGAGAAACAGCACCAGAAGAGTCGAAGGAGTGAACAATGGGAGAGAGAAAATATATACCAGGAAGATGTGACAGTGTGAACACGAATGAGGAGAAGGTAACTGAACCGGGGGAAATTATTATGAACACAGGAAAGAAGGGAAGGGAATTCGGTCATATATATACAGTATATATATACGAAGTATGAGGACTTAGCACAAACGAGGAGGGAGATGAATAAGAGACGGACTGAGCATTTTCCTTTTCATCTCTTTATTGCAAAAGTTTCCCGGTACTCTGTCATTCTTGTATGCAACTGGTCTACTTTGGAATTGTCTTCTTAAGTCGTTCCGCCTCACTACCTATGAACTCCAGTCTTTTAAAGATGATGTGTCTAGCCGTCTCAAAATCAAGGAAACATGAATTTGACTCTCTCTCTCCCTCTCTCTCTCTCTCTCTCAGTTTCTTTGGAAACGACAAAATTACAGGCTCAGCCCTGTGTTCTTTCATTCATTTTCTTCGTTCTTCTTCCTCTTCTTTTTCCACATTGTTATTATTATTATTATTATTATTATTATTATTATTAATTATTATTATTATTATTATTATTATTATTATTATTATTATTACTTATTATTAGCAATACAGCAAACACAGGAGAGGGAGGACACTGAATACGATGGCTGAATTTTGAAAAGGGGAGGGAGAACATACAAGAGGCTGAACACTGAAGGGCTGAGTGGAGGGGGGGAACTAAACTCATGGGAAAAGGAAGAAATGAACTCCTAGAGGACATGAAACGGAAAGAGGTAGAAATTGAACACCAAGGGCGGGAGATCCTGACCACTGTTAGGAGAGGGGAAGAGTGGGTGGGGGACATGCGAAGGGAGGAAGGGGTACAGAAGCGATGAGGAAGGGAGGGAGGAGGAGGGGAGAAGGGGCATGTGGGAGTAAGAGAAGAAAGGGGAAGGGAAGACCAGGGGAAGAGGGGGAGAGAGAAGAGGAAGGCAGGGGAGACGCGAGAAGGAGGAAGGGAGACTTGGAGAGGAGGGAGAAGGGGGAATTGAGAGAGAAGGCGAGATGCGTCTTCTGTGGGAAGTTTAAGAGTGTGGATTAATGGCGCCGCGAGGAGGCGAGGCTGCGAGAATGCCAGGCCAGATTACGCAGAAATGGAAGAGAGAGAGAGAGATGGAGGGAGAAGGCAGGATGAAAGGAAAGAGAGAAGGGAACAGGGGGAGGGAGAAGGGAGTAAGTTAGGGGGGGAAGAAAGGAAAGGGAAGGATGATGGATAAAGGAAGGAAATAGGAGGGAAGGAAACAGGAGAGAGTGGGAATGAAGAGCAAAAAGAAGGAATGGAGGAAGAGAGGGAAGGAGCGAGGCTGGGAGAACACCGGGAAGGATTAAGCAGAAATGGAAGGCAGCCAAGAGAAGAGAAGGAGAGGAAGGAAGTGAGATGTATTGGAGTAGGAGGAAAGTCAGAGGGAGGAAAGAAATAAGGCAGGGACGTGAGAGGAAGGAGAATGACGGACTGAGATAGAAGGAAGAGGAAGGAGAATAAAGGAATGAGAGAGAAGGAAAAAGTAAGAGTAGCAGAAGCGAGAAGAAACGGAGATGGGAAGTGAGAAGGAAGAGAGGGAAGTGAGAAGGAGAAGGAAAGGGAATGAAAGGCAGAACAGGGAGGGAAGTGAGAATGACAAAAAGGAGAAAAGAATGGAGGAGGAAAGCGGAGAAAGTGAAAAGAAAAGGAGAAGGAGGGAAGGGAAAAGAGAGGAATTGGAAAATAAAAAAGAAACTCAGGGAACAGTGACCTACACTACGCAGAAACAGAGAGCAGGTAGAAGGAAGAAAAGAACGAAGGGGTATCAGTATAATCTCAGTCTATATATGTCTATCTGTATTATATGGAAAGAGAGAAAAAGAGAGAGAGAGAGAGAGAGAGAGAGAGAGAGAGAGAGAGAGAGAAAGAGAGAATGTGTTAGATAAATAGAAATACAAAGAACACAAAAGGAAAGAGGAAAGCAGACCATAACTCTAATCTTACTGTCACTTCTCCCAGTGGTCCAGAATGCGATGCCTCTCCGCCTATCCTTGACCATCCCACCCACACACACCCTATCTTCCTCCCGCCAGTACCCCTTTGCTTGTTTTCTACTCTTCCCCATTTCCCCCTCCTTTATTCCCCTTCCCTTTTTCCCTTCCTTCTCCCCCCGTTCCCCCTCCTCTTGCCCTCCCCTTCGCTCTCCCTCTGCTGCCTTGGACTGGGTTGGCTCGGGTAGCTCTCTTTATGTCTTGTTTTATGAAGCTTCTGTGGTCAGTGGGAATATTAGTGTGTGTGTGTGTGTGTGTGTGTGTGTGTGTGTGTGTGAGAGAGAGAGAGAGAGAGAGAGAGAGTGTGTGTCACTGTGTTCGGGTCAGTGTGTGCGCCTGTGTTTGTGTGTGTGCCTGTAAGCCTACAGTATCTGTCTGTTAGTCCTTTTGTCTGTTTGTTGGTCTGTTTGTCTGTCTATTTTTGTCTGACTGTTGGGGCTTATTTTTTTAAAAGCCTTGATCTAGATGCGTCATGTTTTTTTGAGGTGATAACGATTGACTATTGGGAGGGCAGATTCGTATAGGAAGGTCAAAGGTCAGGGTCACTGGGGGGTGAGAAAAAGACATCTGCTTTAAAGTGGGGGGTCGGGGGCGTGATCATGTCTGCTATTTTCTTTTCGTTTTTCTTATGGTGTTGTTTGCTTTAAAGATTTTGTCCTTATACTTGATGAAATTTTCTCGTACATGCAACAAACTGTGTACTGTAAGTAGTATTGTCGCAAATTAATCTGTTGATAATATCATTTCTATATATGTTTGTGTGGATATAGCTTGACAAACTTATTAAATTCGGCTCTGTTTCATGTGTTCAAACTTTATATGTGAATTCATGTGTTTTTTTGGAATGTACATACTCGGAATACTTACATTATGTGTAGACATTAGTGTAACGTAAGCCGTACCACATCCGTCTGTAAATTTATGTGTATTAGATTATATACAGTAGAGTAATACATAGGAATGCCTAGGAAGTAAACATGACAGGAAGCCTGTTAGCCCATAACGAAGTTATCTCTTTGAGTTAAGCTGATTATATGAAAGATACAACTAACACGTTTGACAAAAGGATGGATTAGCACTCGTGTGTGTGTGTGTGTGTGTGTGTGTGTGTGTGTGTGTGTGTGTGTGTGTGTGTGAATGTTATTTACGTATGGCTTTATGTTCAATGAAATGAAAAAGAATGATTCAGAATAAACACTGATAATGCTGAGTCGTCCCCGCAACGCACGGGGTCACCGGGGCGAGTGGAAGAGGAGCTTCATGTATGGCCAACCTGCTATATATATATATATATATATATATATATATATATATATATATTCATTCATTCATTGCCAGACGCCGTGTATCCCACACGGGGTGGTCAAGGGCTTAGAGTTAATTATTTTACAGGGAGGGGCACTAATCCTCCACCAACCCCACTTGACACGTAGGGATGCCAACAGCATCTGGTGTTCCCAGGCGGTCACCCATCCAAGTACTAACCAGACCCAACGTTGCTTAACTTCGCTGATCGGACGGGAAGCGGTGTACTTATATATATAATACAGTATATATATTCAGTGCGAGGATGAATAATCCTTGCTTAAGACTTAGGAGTGACATGTGATCTTTCCTTTGAGTGTATGAACTAGTGTGGCAGAAGTGAGTCCTACATATATCCTCGTCTGCATACAGTATGTATTTGTCAACAAGGGTAACATTAATAAATCCATTTCTGTGAATAAATTTGTGTAGTATGATTGCATTACATACCCTCTTCCCTGCCTGTGCATAGATTTGTATGTAGAGATGTGTGATAGTATGCAGCATACATCCCTTCTTTGTATGAATTTGTGCAGCTGTGTTAAGTTATATCCCGGTACCACTTCATCTGTTTGTGTATGAAATTATATGCCGAAAAAAATTTCTGTGCATTTGTTTGTGTTGGAATATTATTCAGGAAGTAGTTGCATACGGACGTCCCAGGCTGTGTATGAATGCGTGCTGTAGAGGGTTGGAAACTCCCCAATGAATCTGAGTTTTCCTACCCATTGAGCGGCGGCGAGATATCGATACGGAGGATAAATTACGCCCAACTTAGGGAAATGCGGGTGGAAATGGATGGACATAGCTCACGGCAGGCTGGGGGTGGACAGGGTGAGGGATGAAGGGCGGGAAATGAGGGAGAGAGAGAGACAGGAAGGAGGAGGAGAATGAGGGTACAGAGAAGGAAAAAGAGGGGGAGGACGAGAGGAAGTGAAAAAAATATTTAGAAATATATAAAATATTCAAAACGTGTGTGTGTGTGTGTGTGTGTGTGTGTGTGTGTGTGTGTGTGTGTGTGTGTGAGAGAGAGAGAGAGAGAGAGAGGAGGGGGAATTTCTGTCTACCTGTTCCTGTATCCATCTTGCTCGTGGGTTTTGTCTCTCTCTGTGTATATTTATCTGCCTGTCTTCGCTTTCATCTTGCACATCTTTTTACACCGATTATCTCCATATCCCACAGTTATCCGCACATACTAACTCTGCCTTTCCTTCTCTTCCAGGTAAGGTGGCTTTGATGAACCGGTTATACACCTGCTCTTAATTACAGGTGTGCTTTTCTTTCATGTGTGGACGAGAAGCAGGTGAGGGTAGATTTGAGGCTTTTAATTTATAGTTGGTCCATTTGTTAGTCAGTTAGTTTATGTATGTAGTACTGTATTTACTTGTATATATATTCGTTTTTCTACCAACATTGAGTATAAATTTCTCTGTCCGTAGACACGCAGAACTGCTGGTTTTGTCATGCTCGGTGTTAAACCTGTAATCCATACCGAAAACAAACTAGGACTGTGCCATGAAGTACTAGTGCGATTTGTTTTCCTATGTCGATAATGCTTGTAGGTTCTTTGAAGAATTATTAACGAAGTCCAAGTTCACAAAATGTTCCCTTGCCCAGCCTAGGATCGATTTCGCGTCCTTTGAAACCACAGGCCACTGCTTTACCCAAGGACAAGCAGTGGGGGATGTGTGAGTTCACGAAAGGGAATAGAAAAGTATATACAGAGCGCGATTGTTGGGGTGACTATGATGAGAGACAGACTGACACCTTGATGGATAGGCAGTTACTGTACACGCATGGAGAGAGAGAGAGAGCGAGAGAGCGTTCTGAAATTTCCCCCTTTGTTACTGCGCCTTTTTTTTATTTTTCAATTTTATCTATGCACCCAATCCGAATCATCCACCCAGCGTGTACTCCGTTTTCTTTTCTCTTCTCCCCCGCCCCCCCTCTTTTTTTAGTTCCTCCTTGAGTGTACTGAATTTTTTCGTGATATGGCTTGGGGATTTATATATATTTACCTCTTCAGTATTGTGACGTCTTTATTTTTTTTTTTAAATCCATGCCACCAGCAAACTATTGCTTTGTCTGTTTAGCTTAAGAAGAACCACTTTGAAGGTATACTTAAAAACATCCTAAAATAACACCTTCGTTTTATTGAAGATTTTTGTAAGCTGTTTTTGTCACCACCAGACGATTTAATTATAGAGAAGAGTAAATAAAGACGTAGCTCGAAAACAAAAATAAGTGATTATATAAATAAATAATAAAATAAATGAATGAATAGTAATATAAATAATAACGTTATCCTGATGATACGACTATACTGAGACAGTTTTCTGCCTGGCTCTATGTGTGTGCTCTTTAAGCAGATTTCTTTAGGAATATTTTAGTTTATTTATTGCCACATTATCAACCCTTTGAACAGTGTGGCTTCTTATATTTTGTATGCTTTGCTGCGGGCATACCGTTATATTTACAGTACCTTAAGAATGTTCCTACGAACGAATGGGTTAATGAAAACCAAAATTAACCCATCCGTTTCGAATTTGTCTTTTACAGTCAGTGTACAGTCGCATGGAGATTGTAAAAGTAAAAAGAAAAAAAGAATAGTAGGAGTAAAATGATTCCATGGTACTTGTGCGTAGAGGGACTGCTGGGCCTCAGGGAACAGAGGGTCTAATGTATGCTCTGTGTCGGATACTTAGAAGGAAAAATACACGACAGCACGTACAAAAGGCTCTACAAACACTGCCAACATTTTCACCAGAACAACAGTACAAATGCATATCAGGTGACCGGCGTACAATCAGAAGAGCCATTTCAGAATACAGATTTTTTTTATTTTCCCTTGAAATTTGTCAGCCTTTTATTATCCAGAAATGATTTTTTTTTATTATTATTATAATGGCGAGATCGCAGGTCGGTCTCCTGTCCGTAAATTATTTTCTAATTTGGTTGACTGTCCTCTGGCCCCTATTCTGTTCATTTTTAACCGTTTATTCGTTGTCTCATAGTCCTTACTTTTGGGCCTTCATAATCTTCCTTATCAGTTTAAGCCTCTCATTTCACTGCGAGAGAGAGAGAGAGAGAGAGTCGGTGTTAAGATGAGTGCCCTCTCCTCTTTAAGTCTATCGGTCTGTCTGGACATAACTCGATACGACCAGGATTAATATCTCCCCTAAACTGAGCTCCTCCTCCCTGTATCAGAAGGAAGAGAAGAGAGGAAAGGACAGGGGAAGGGAAGAGAAGGGAGGAGAGGAGAAGAGATGAGAGAGACAGAGAGTGGAGAGGAGGAGATGATAGGGGAAGAGGGGAGGTACCGTGAGCGAGATTAGCAAGATTAAATGAGCCCAGTCGAGCGTGAGTGAGATAAGGTAGGTTAGGAGGGTCTTTTGTGAGCGAATTTGAACCTTGAGTGCTCGTGGGGAAAATAAGGAGCGTGACAGAAAGGGGAGGAGATTAAGGATTCAGCGAGTTTAGGGAGGGGAAATTAGAGTAATGTGACTTGAGAAATGGGCAGGTTGTGTGGGAGCAGGGAGGAGTGTGGTTCGTCGTAGTACATAGGAAATAGGGATGTCCTACCATAATGAGGCTGTGTGTGTGTGTGTGTGTGTGTGTGTGTGTGTGTGTGTGTGTGTGTGTGTGTGAGAAGTAGACCCCTGTTGTTGTTATGTCTTGTCATCGGGTCCAGTTTGTTTTTTATGTTGTAGTAATAGTAGAGAAACCCTGGTCTGTCTGGCCGACCAGACTCGTCAACCGCAGGCAAGCACTTGCCCTTGCAGGGCCATCCCATGCAGTGAGCCGATGTTATCTTGCTGTAGATAGCGCCTTATAACAGCGAGATGCGGGGGAAAGTGTGGAAGTTTGGTTACTCCATGGAAGCCGCATTTTCGTCTCTCCATCAAGTTAACAGGGGCCCCTTAGTACGCTCCACATCACCCCATTTATTGGTTAAATGGTTACCCCCCAGTGTTGTGAATGGTTCCCTGGGTTACAGGAAACCATTAGGCTTGTCACTCAGTGTAGAGCCATCGTAGGAAGAAATAGGCAGCGAGACATCAAGGGAGTGCGAATGGATAATGAGAAACATTTCCGTTAAGCATGTGTATAAAAAGTACTGTAGAATTTGTTTTATTTTTCCTCTGTGACTGCATCCTACCCACGTTATTTATGATCAGCGGAGATGAGATGGTGAAAAGTATAATTTTCACCACGTAAAGTTCATCTCTGATAATGCATTACCGCGACCAAAATGCAAGTGCATTAACTTCAGTAAGTTTATTAGTCTTCCCACCTCCCTCATGAGGTCTCTTGGGTGATCCTGTGAACTGCTTCCACATTCACGTCTTGATTTGCATATTCCCAAATGACCTTCTCCCAAGTTGCGTCGAGTAGTCTTCCGGCCTCACACCAATTAAGAGTCGATGTAATCATTATGAGACGCATTCTCGTTGGCAGTCGTCGTAGCGCATATTATGTAGGCATATTATTGCCTAGAACACTTCTTATCTAGGCTTAATTTTTCAAAATACAACAGTCTTATTTTGACCCCAGTGTTGCGTTTCTTAGTTAAATCAATGTTGCATAGTGACAACCAGCACTTCTTTATCCTTTTGGTGCATTAATACTTACATATGTAATGCTCCTGGTTGGTGTCTTTTTACCCATTAACGTACCGTCATTCAGTTATATGTCGTGTAAGGTAAGAAGTTATGAAATAAAAGTGAACGAAGTGAATGGGGGTATCCGGTACGTGCCTGGACATTGAAATACAGAACTAGGGAACGGAAATTTATAATGTCTATTTATTTATCTATCGATCTATGTGTGTATTATGTACGAGTGTGTATATATATATATATATATATACCGGTATATATATATATATATATATATATATATATATATATATATATGTGTGTGTGTGTGTGTGTGTGTGTATCTGTCTATCTATCTAGAGAGAGAGAGAGTTTGGTCGAAAGAAGAAAGAAGAGGCAGTGCAGTTAGATTTCATATACCGAGGAAAACTCTACAGACACTAAATTTAAGCGTTCAGTGAAGAGCGGCCGCTTTGAGGAAGGAAAGGTGGTAAAAGGGAAGACACGTTCAACATGAGCGACGTAGTTTTAAAAAAAAAAAAAAAAAAAAAAAAAAAAAAAAAAAAAAAAAATTTCCATCCTCACCCTCGGCTTTGGGACCACGCCATGGAAATAAAATGGGGAAAAAAGGTAAAATGTCAAAGCCGAAATTCACATCCATTATGAAAGGTGATGTGGTCTCGTGCGGGAAATTTTATTTTTCTCATCGTTGCCCGTGAGGGGTTTTGGATTGAGTATGGGAACGTGAAAATGGGTATCTACTCAGATTTTCGATGAGCTGGATAACAGTGTATATTATGCTGCATGTATAATATATAATATGATATTATATATATATATATATATATATATATATATATATATATATATATATATATATATATATATATATCAGTATATATATAAAATAGAAAACCACACGCACACGAACCTTTCTTTTCCGGTACTCTGATGGCCTTCTGATTGACCGTCAAGGATTGTAATGAGTGTCCTTTTATTTAGTCTGTTTCTTCACAGTTTCTAATGTTTATAAGGAAATGATAACAGTGTAGTATTAGCAGTACAGTCATAAGTTCCTCACCCACTGCTAACCTATCTCGTACTGAACTGATTCCGGTGTTAGCTACCTTACATCACCCTTGCCTCATTTCAGATACACCTGTTTTTTTACCTCCATCCAGATATTCACGCGTTCCGATTACGTTTGCATCTCGGATTACATTCCCGCCTCGTTTCAACCACGGCCTCCTACGCTTCCCCTCTTCACTCTGTCAGTGCTCCACCTCGATTCTCCTGCACATATTCACCCTGATGCCCCTCCACTTAACTGACTTTCATTATATCCTATTTTCGTCCACCCTGCACAGCCTCTTTCACCAGATTTCCCTTTTTACTGTCCTCCACACATCGTTCACCACTTGGAGATTAAGATAGTGTAGAATCCAGTCTTACATTAATCCTTGCTTATGAAATTTCCGTGACACTGTTCCTATGCTGCTTGGTGGTCCTTGTCTCCACATTATCACTACCACCTTCTCAACGTCACTTTTCTCACTCATTTCCACACTCCACTTTCCACCACACGTCCATTTCTCTCCACACCTCCACTTCTCTCCACTTCCCTCAACACCTCTACTTCCTACCACACCTCCACTTCCCTCCACAGCTCTACTTCCTACCACACCTCCACTTCCCCCCACACCTCCACGTCCCACCACACTTTCACTCCCCTTTACGGTTCCACCTCCACATACACATCCTTCCACATCTCCACACCTTCTCTCCACATTTCTACCTTCACTTTCCGCCACATCTATATCTTTCCCCACATTACCCCTCTAACTTCTAATCCACACTTCCACGACTCCAGTTGTACTTCCCACCAGGCCTCCTCTTGCCTCCACACCTACTCCTCCACATGCCTTCACACCTCCACCTCCACGCCTACACATCCACATCTCCACTTGCCTCCTCACCTACATCCCCACTTGCCTCCACATCTACGCATCCACGCTCCCACTTGCCTTCACACCTACACATCCACACCTCTCTTTGCCTTCACACACACACATCCACACCTCTACTTGCCTCCACACCTCCACATCCATTTGCCTCCACACCTATACAAATTCACACCTCCACTTGCCTCCACACTTTCACATCTAACGACTCCTCCATTTCCAACCTCCACTTCCCTCCACACCACCACTCCATTTCCAACCTCCACTTGCCTCCACACCACCACTTGCCTCCACACCACCACTTGCCTCCACACCTGGACCTGCACACGCCTTTGTCCTCTCCTGATCATAATTCAATATTAGCTGAGCCTCACACACTCACCCAGGCCATGGAGGGAGGAGGCAGGTTCTGTGTACCTTGCTATTATCAGGTGTGCCGTTGCTGTTTCCTGTAATATATCAACACCTTCAGTAAGACAGGGCTATACAGTAAGTCTGATGAAATCGTCTTGAAGTATAAAATCGTTTGAAGGTAACGAGTCGGCTATAAAATGACTCATCGTACTGAAAAAAAAATCAGTCATTTATTACTAGGACGGCTTTGTATGATTTTTTGTTACAACCATCTGGCGGTTTTGTTTTTTATTGAGAGATTATCAAATTTAGGGGTTAGATGATAGGCGTCAGTAACTCATTTGCAGCCTAAATTGCTACTTAAGTTGAATATAGTAATCTGGAGGTAACACGAATAAAGGTAAAAAAAAAAGAAAAAAAGAAAAAAAAAAGACACCCGTCTGAGGGAGATGAATGCTTTCGCAACTTAAATGCCCATCATGATCTGAGTGTCGAACCCTAGACACGGGGTAGACAAGGAATGCAAGACGAGCAGACAACCACTGGGCCAACTCAGCTCCAGTATGAGAGCTGTACAACACCCAAGCAGACAGGACTGAACAGGAGAAAAAATTTGGACGCATGGCAGTATAAAGAAGCTTATTCAAATCCGGTAGAATATGGGAAGCAAAGGGAAGAAAGGTAAGAGTAATAAATAAAAAAGCTGTCTGAAATAATGCTGAATATAGGAAAATGAAGCGAAGAAAATTGAGAATATAGAAAGCAAAGCGTAAACTATAAGAGGAGATAGAGAAGGGTGAGAAAAGAAGGGTGTATGTGAACGAATAGGTATAGATAACTGAAGGATAAAAGGATTAATGGGAGAAGAGGGGAGAGAGAGGAGAGAGAGAGAGAGAGAGAGAGAGAGAGAGGATACAGAAGAAACATAACTACCCTGATTGTGTGACGCTCCTTTCATGCATACAGATGTGACAGGGTTAGGAGTGAGTGGGAGTGGGTGAGAGTGGGAGTGAGTGGGAGTGGAAGGGGGATGGAGTATATGGGAGTGGGGTAAGGGGGAGTGTGATGGAGTGGGATAAGAGGAAGTGTAATGGAATAGAGGTGAGAGGGAGTGGGAGTGACATGGAGTAGGAATGTGAGTGAGTGTAAGGTATGGGAGAGTATGGGAGTTGGAATATTAATTAGAGTGGGAGTTTGAGTGTGATCTGGAGTGGAATTGGGAGTTACAGGTGAGGTGTAGTGAGGGGTGTGAGGGAGCGATGGGTGCAAAAGTAAACAGGGGAGTCGGTTAAGGCCACTAGAATGCTGAGAAATTACTCCTTCACTATATAATGTTTTGGGGGTATGCGGGTACAAAAATAAGACAAGAGAGACAAAGTGACAGACAGACAGGCAGCCAACAACATCAGGAGAATGGGAGAGACTAAACGACAAACAGACCGACAGCAAGCAGCAGCACGAGGGAGAGAGAGACAAATGGTCGTATGGTTAAAAAAAAAAAAGTGTGAAGGCCGTGAGTTGCACCCGACAGCAGTTGGTATGCTTAAGTAAATTGTGGAGTCTGCATTTGTGGGCTGCAACATTTGTACGATAGTTGAATGACAAAATTACGTAGAGAAAGTGTGAAACGCATAAAAGTTCTTTAAAACCGTTCTCAGATACAATTAATATAACGAAATACCATAAGACCACTAATCTCACACAGTCACGCTTACTGGTCTTTCCCATACCACAGATGTGACTAAAAGTAGGATCAAAATGTGGAATCTACTTGTGGAGCGCGCCGATCGCACAAATGTGGAGTGCCACGATTTTTATTTAAGCACACAGCCATAAGCGAAATAGAGACAGAGTGCAATAGCAAGAGACAAAGAAACTAAGCGACAGAGACAGACAAACAGCAAGCACCAGCAGGAGACAGAGAGATTGAGAGACAGACGGACAGACAGCAGGAGACAGTAAGCAACCCGCAACCTCCATTAAACGCAACTCATGGTCTTTGTAATGTCCTTGGTCGCTGTTCCTTTATTTTTCGCTACCCACTCCTCTTCTGCTCATTTTAGTTTACCTTCCTTCCCTTCTTCTTTCTTTTCCGGTTTTTGTTGCTTTACGTTTATCATGTGGTCCTGAAATTTTCTCCTGTCGCTAATTTCTTGTCCAACCTTTGTTTTCCTTTCTTCAGTTATTTATTCTCTAGCTTTTCTTTGTGTTTTCGTGCCTTGTTATTTTCTTTTTTGGTTTCTTCTTCCCTACGTATCCTCTCCTTGCCTTTCATCCCGCTTCTGCTTTCTTTTTCCATTTTCTTTTTTTTATCCTTCCTTTATGTGTCCTACTTTTCGTCTTTGTCGTGCACTTTCCTTGTTACGTTGCCTTCACCTTTTCTGTTTTCTCACTTTCATTTCCGAATATTTCCTTACTTTTCTCGTTTTCCTTCCATTTTTCCGCTCTTATATTCGTGTTTCCCTTCGTATTTTTTTTCTTCTTCCCCTCATTTGCATTCCACTCTCCCCTCTTTCCGTTTTCTCTTTCTCTACCTTTCTTTATTCTTTCCTTCGCCTTTACCTCTCCCAGTCTTTTTGTTTCCCCGCATTCTTCTCTTTCCTTTTACCTTTTCTTTCCCACCTTTACTTTCTTCTTCCTTCTCTCTCCTTTTCTTTCCTTTCCCTATCCTCTGTAGTTCCATTTTGTTCTCCTTTAGTAACTTATTTTCTTTCCTCTTTTCCTTATCCATTTCTCATCTTTCCCTTTCCTATCTTCACTTTTCCTTTCGCCTTCTTCACTTTTCCGTCTCCCTCCTAGTTTCGTCTCTCACCTTTCCTCGATGTTTCTTTTTCAGTAATCCTCTTACTGTAAGCGGTATGAGTTAGACAAGGCATGTGTGTGTGTGTGTGTGTGTATGTGTGTGTGTGTGAGTGGGTGGGTGGGTGGGTGTGGGGGTGGGGTTATGGGTGTAGGTGTGGGTGTGGGGGTGTGAGAGCTTGTGGGTGTGGGGGTGTGGACGGGATTGATGTGGGTGGGAATGAGTGTCATGTTGGCTCATATTCTCAATCCAGCTTTCTCTCCTTTTCTTTTTTCTCAAGCGGGTTGGGGGGTATTAAATCTTTGTCTGTAGATATCCTCTGATAATACTTTCCTCATTTTCTGTTTTTCTTATTCTCTTCTGTTCTCTCCACTCCATTCGTTTCCTGTCCTCTCTCACACTCATATTTTCCCTTACTTTCTTCATTCTGACTTTTTCTCTCTCAGGGAATAAAAGTTGAAGTCAACAGAGTGGAAACAAGTCACTGCACCCTCCCTCCAGCTGAAACTCTCTCTCTCTCTCTCTCTCTCTCTCTCTCTCTGAATCTTGTTTTCCTCTCTCCTGTCCTCTCTTCTCCTTTTTCTCTCCTCTCCTCCTCTTATTTTTCTTGTCATTTTCTTTTCTTATTCACCTCTCATGTCATCATATTGTCAGCTGTGTAGGTAAGTCACTTCGACTTCCCCTTCTCTCTATAAAAACTCCTCTTCTTCCCTCTCGTGTTGTATGCTCCTCTGCGCTTATTTTATCTTCTCTTTATTTTTCATGTCTTTTCTCTCGTCTCTTCTCATCTCCTCCTGAAAAGAATTCTCGCCTCTCTTCCCCTCTCCTCTCCTTCTTCCCTTTCCTCTCCATTTCTTCTCCTTTCCATCCCTGTCCTCTCTATTTCTTCTCTCCTTCCTTCCTCTCCTCTTGCACTCGTCTCCTCACGTTCTTCCCTCTTTCATAGGCAAAATCAACAGAATGCAGGCAAGTCACTGTGCCCTCCGTTCCGCTGAAAATACATCTTTTCTATCCAGTCCTCTCCTTCTCTCTGTTCTTCCTCTCTCCCACTCAACTCTCTCCTCTCTTCGCTTCTGTCTTCCTCTCTCCACCTTAACACAGTTCTCTCTTTTCTCTTTCTCTTCACCTCCTAAACAACTTTTCTACCTTTTTTTCCTCTCTCTCTCTCTCTCTCTCTCTCTCTCTCTCTCTCTCTCTCTCTCTCTCTCTCTCTCTCTCTCTCTCTCTCTCCTCTCCTCTCCTTTTCTCTGCCCTTACTTTTGTCCTTTCTTCCACTTTCTCCTATCTTCTTTCACTTTCTTCTTTCCCTCAATTTGTTATCCAATTCAACAGAGTGGCGGCAAGTCACTGCTTTCCCCCTACCCCTGCAAACATCTCTCTTCTTATCTCTTCTCTTCTTTTCTCAGTAAACAGAATGGAGGTAAGTAACTGTAATCACCTCTTCTCTCATCTTATCGTCTCTCCTTTTCTATCCACTCCTCCCCTTTCTTCAGTCCATTTGTTTATACGTCAGTACTCTTCTCTCCTTTCCAGTCAGTTCTCCACTCCCTCCTGTTCTGTTCTCTCAGTCTCCTCTCTTTTCCCTCTTTCCCCTCTTTCGTTTTCTCTTTCTTTCTCTTACGAAGCATGAAAGGCTAAGTCAACAGAGTCACTAGGCCCACCCTCCCACTCAAAACACACACCAGACGACCCACAGTGCACTGAAAACACACCCTGGAAAAGAGAACGCCATATTTAGGAAGCGAAAAGTGAGGCGTAGAAAAATAAGATAAAAAAGAACGTCAGATAATAAACGCAGAGAACAGAGAACAGAAACACGATATATAGAAACCTTTAAGTGAGTTCTGTGGAAATGAAAAAAGATGAAAGAATAAAGAGGAAGCAGAATAATGGAAGTAAGACACCGAGAAGGGAAAGGGAAAAATATACGGTCACAAAATCATAAATGGACGAACACGTGAGAACGAATAAAACAGAAAAACATGACTTAGAGGCACAGCGATGAAGACGAATGAATGAAAGGAAACGGGACTTGGAGCAACAGAAATCAGAACTAATGCGTAGGAGAAACAGGGCTTAAGAGACACGAAAATGAAGACGAATAGATAGGTGAAACAGGACTTAGAGGCAGGGAATTGCGGGCGGACAGATAGGAGAAGGGCCCCCTCATTTCTACTGTCTTTCCCAGCTGAGGAGTGGCTGGTGGGTTTAATCAAGGGCAGGGTGGGTTTACGTTCTTCCCTGAGTGGTTTACCTGGGGGAGGCGGCGGAAATCTTGAGGTCCTCCTTCCATCCTCTTGTCTCCCGCATTCTATTCCATCCTTTCTTCCTTGATTCGTTTCTCTCTCTCTCTCTCTCTCTCTCTCTCTCTCACACACACACACACACACACACACACACACTAAAGTATATATTTGAGCTCATGAAAAGGTAAGAATATTATATTGAAAATGTAAATATAATACCTGATTAGCTGTGTCAATTTATTTTCTAGAATTTTGTCTCCATTTTTAACTTTTTTTTTTTACGACAATTGTATTAAAAATAAAATTGATCCTTTGCGTTGAAAGAATGAGAAACAATCACCACTGACGAAGCACAGTAGAAAAATAGGGGTGAAAGAGGAGAAGGGGAAGGAAAGAAGGGATGGCAGTAGCGGAAAGGTAGGAAAAACAGGCTGACATTGGCAGAAGAGAAGGAAAGTAGAAGTGGTGGAGGGGAAAGTGAAGGAAAGTAGGGTGGTGGTGGAGTAAGGAAAGGAAAGGAAGTTGATGATGGGGGCAGGGAGGGAAAGCAGGGATTTAGTCGAGGAAGGGAAGGAAAGAAGGGGTGGTAGTGGAGAGAAGGAAGGAAGAAGAGAAGGGTGTCACTGTAGGAAGGGAAGGAAAGTAGGGTGATAGTGGAGTAAGGGAATGGTTGTAGAGTAGGTGATGGGAGTGAAAATTTAGGAGCCAAGAAGGAAGGAAGGAAAGAGAAAGAGAAGAAGGAATAGAATGAATGAGGAAGGAAAGTGAGCAGACGTTGAACAAGGGGAAGCAGTCTGTACCTCATCCCTAGGGTTAAGTTGGGTTAGGCGCAGGAGGAGGGGAAGGAAGGAGAAATGAAGGAAGGAGGGAGAGAAAGGAAGATAAGTGGGAGGACATATATAGGAAGGAGGAATAGATAGAAGGGAAGGAAGAGAGAAGGACGTGAAAGAAAGTGAAGAACAGGGGGCTTTGTATTCCTCCTTCTGTGTTCGGTTCCAGTAGGTTAGATTAGGTTAGTCGGAGCAGGAGGGGAAGGAAAGGAAGGGAAAGAAGGAAGAGCAAGGGGATGGAAAGATGAAGAAATGGAGGAAAGTAGAAGGGGATAGACAAGAATGAGAAATAAGGATATAGAGGAAGGAAAGGAAGGAGGGGGAGGATGAATGCAGAGAGAAACAAGATTAGACATTTAGAAGAGGGAAGGAAAAGAAGGAAGGACGAGGGGAAGGATGAAGAAGGGAAGGAAAGAGGGAGGAACAGGAAGAAAGAGGAAAACAAGGAAAGTCTGGAGGGACGTGGGAAAGAAGAAGAACAGGAAGGAAGGAGGAAGAGCAGGAGAAATGTGAAGAGGAAGGAGTGAAGGACGTAAGGGAAGCACAAGGGGAGACACTGTTTAGTACTCCTCAAGGGTTGGGTACCAGCCTGCCTCTCTGGGGAAGGATGATGGAGGAGCACTAGCCAGACACCGCCAACTCTCCTGTCTGACAAGGACATTAATCCCACCACAACCCTAATCTTGGGTTGGATATGTTTTAATAGCACACATCATCATCGTCTTCATATTATCTTCGTCGTCACTTTCAATATCATCTTCGTCATCATCCTAACCTTTTTTCCCACCGATGGATGAATTGAGGTGGGATCCAGAAACAAGGAAAGAGACATTTGATAAACGAAGGAGCACTCAGATAATGCAATACATGCGCCCAGCAGTTAGTCTGTAAGTTTCGAGCATTTAACATTGGTGTTTGCCCTTGACAGATTGTTTGCAAAATGGAATTAGATCATCCTTACTTGACCATCCACATTTTGTACAGGGTTATTTCCAATCAAACCAAACTGCTTTATCCTTGCCCTTTGCCCTTGACGTTCGACATAAAATCCAAATCAAGGCGTGGCATATTGTTATCAACATGAACCTCCTCATTTTTTACTGTTGGCCTTCTCTAATGCACTTCGTTAAGTCCAGGTCGAATCAAAACTTGAGTTATAGGTTCAAACCTTTCATTTGTCTGTGATCATGGCAGTTCATTGACTGGTCTCGAAATTACTTCATCTTTGCTCTACTCCGCCATTCTCCTAGGTTTTGTGTAAATAGAAATGAAGGTGTTAAAGTTGACCTTGCCGTGTGACCTTTACTTTTGACCTACCGTTCTCCAAAACAGTACGCCAGGTCATGGGCTGAACTTAAACCATTCCACAAAGCTGGGTCCAAATCGATTCAAAACAGAGTTCTTTTGACGCTAGCGCGCGCACACGCACGAGCGCACACACACACACACACACACACACACACACACACACACACACACACACACACACACACACACACACACACACACACACACACACACACACACACACACACACACACACACACACACACACACACACACACACACACACACACACACACACACACACGGAAGTAAATGTTTGAACTCATGAACAGCTAAGAATATTATATCAAAAATGAAAGTGCACAGGTAATGCCTAATTAGCTGTGTCACATATGAGTCGTTGAGCCGTTGCAGGGGCCACCATAATGCAATCGCTTGATGTATTGTTGCCTACTTTTTCCTTTACCTGTGTAGCTTTATTTCTGTACCTGCCCTCCTGTCTTCCTACTTCTCCATTCCTTCCTCTCCTTTCTCTTCTTTCCTCTTCAGGTGACTTTCCACTGAATGACAAGTTTAATGGTTTCTTGTAACCCAAGAAACCATTTACAAGGCATGGTGATAACCATATAACGAGATCGCTAGGTAAAGTGGAACCTGCTGCAGTGCCCCTGGTAAATAGGTGGAGACGCATATGCGGCATCTATCCAGGAACCAAATCTTCACACTTTTTCCCGCGGCTCACGCGCCTTCCTGTGGCGAGCTGCTGTTAATCACAAGAAAACAGTTAACTGCACGGCACGACCCTACAGGGACTGTTGCGTGCTTGTAGTTGACGGGTCTACTCGGCCAGACAGAATGTGGTTGGTCAACAACAATACACCCGATGTATTATATACGTAGATAGATAAATAGATAAATAAATAGATAGATAGATAGATGGGTAGAGATAGAGAGAGAAGGCGAGTCTTCATTTACCTGTCTGTCTGTCCCACTTTCTATCACCACCTCATTTTTCACCCCGCATTACCTCAGCCCCTGCTTCTCCTAGCCTCATTAAACCCCTCTTTTTCACCTTCAGTCCTCCTTCCCTTTCCACTCCTCTTCACAAACAAGCCACCTCTCACAGTGCTTTTTACCCAGCATCTGAGGAGGAGAGTATTGAATTGGGTACGAGTTGTCTGTCTCTCTACCATATTGCTTGTCTGTCCGTCTGTATGTGTTGTTCAGTTGGGTGCGAGTTGTCTGTCTGTCTGTCTGCCATTTTGCTTGTCTGTGTTGTTTAGGTGGGTACGAGATGTCTGTCTGTCTGTCTGTCTGTATGCCATTTTGCTTGTTTGTCTGTCTGTTTTTCTGTCTTCCTCTTTGTCTGTCTGTCTATATTTGTTTATGGGTGTGTCTGTCTGCTTGTTTGTGTCCCTCTGATTTGACGTGCGTGTCTATATTTGCTTATACATGTGTAAAGTCTGTTCTGCTTATGTACCTGTCTATTTTCGCTTTCTTATATGTCTGTGTGTCTGTAAATTTCAAAAGTTTATTTAACCTCCTTGCCACAAAATGAATAATAAAACCAATTAATTATGCCAGTATATGAAGAGCGTCATCGTAGTGAAGGAGCAAAGATCTTAATATATAACTTCAAAGCCAGTATTACTCTCCCAAATAAAGGGTGAGAAATCCCGGCTGTGAAACTAATTTTGAGTAAAATTATAATAATTCAAGTTTTAAAAATTCAGAATCAGCTTGAATATATTAATTTTGAATTCTCTCCAGCTTTTCCAAATAAAAATATTGAGCAATTTTTGAAGATATTATTCACTACGATGACGATTGATTGTATTCTTGCTCTTCCAAACCATTTTCTTCAACTTAGGAAGAAGTTTTCAGGTTATAGGCCTAAAGGGTTAAGAACAACCGTCAATAAACCTTTCCCTGCAGCTGGTATGTTTAATTCTCGCTTCATCCAGACGATTTTATTCAGCTTAAGAACGTCCTTTGATTTCAAGAGGTTGGAACAGTCGTCATTAACCCATTCCTTGTGGTGAGATGGTCTCTTTTCTTTGTGCCACGTGCAGACGATTTCATTCAGTGTAGGAATAAAGAAATTGTTGTATTGAAAGGTGCTTTATATATTATGGCACTCGATAGTCTCTCTCTCTCTCTCTCTCTCTCTCTCTCTCTCTGGTATCTTTATTTTCCTTTCTATGTACATATGCAGGATACAAGGGAAAAATAAAGAGAAGAAACAAAATGAGAGAGAGAGAGAGAGAGAGAGAGAGAGAGAGAGATAACATTGTCTTGAGGTAATGGGAGTTTTCCAGGCGCTCATTTTCAGCTAATCTAAGTTAATTCTCTCTCTCTCTCTCTCCCATTTCTGTATAATTTTATCCACATCCAGTCTTCATTTTCTGTTATTTTCATTCTTTCGTTTTTGCTTTTTCTCTTTCTCTTTTTTTTTCTCCACTTATCTTTGTTTTTTCTCTATACATCCCCATTTTCACTCTGCTCACATTGGATCCTTCTTGGGTGCTCTCTTTCCTCGTATTTTTTTTCCCTCCCCTCTACATGCATTCTTTGTTTCATTTTCCCTCCATCATTCCCTCTTCCATTCTCTTTACATCCCCTCACCCTTCTTTTCCTTCCGTCTTTCTCTTCCTCTCTCCTTCTTTTTTGGATATATTTTCTTACCATTTTCAAGGCGTCTTCATGTCTTCAGATTTTTTGTAATGCATTCAACTTTCATTTTATTTATCGCCGCTTTTCTTGGTTCTCAGTTTTCTCCCATTTTGTCAAACCATTTTCCTCCTTTTCTGTCGTTTTTCTTTCCTTTCATTCTCTATTTTCCCATAATTTCAGTTCCCTATCTAGCAGCTATAGTCTCCTTGTCCGCTGCATTTTCCCTCTATATTTAGGTTACCACTAACTTTTTTTTTAGCCTGTGTCCAACTGTTCTCCGTTTATTTTTTCCCAAGCATTTTAATTTCAGCTTGCCAGTTTACCTCACCCTAAAAATGTAAATAGTAGTGTAGAAGTTGTAATGATTTTCTTGCCTTGTAATAAAAAGTAATGTTTAACCGTTTTATTGTGAGAGGACATCCGCAATTTGGAAGAAGCAAGTTTGAGATTTTAAAAGATGTCATCATACTGAAGAGGATAAGTAAAATTTTGCAAGGGATTAAGCCTACCCTCTTCATGGAAATTTTTAAATAATTTTTTCTTTCATTTAATCTTACTTTTTCAGTCATCATCTTGAGCTTAGAGTTACTGGAGAGAGGGAGTGTGGTGGTCAAGGCTTAAAGTGCGATGAATGTGGCAGGGGTGTGGTAAATAGGGCCCGATTTTGGGTGTGGTAGGGTGTGGGTGGGAGTGTGGTATATACGTGGTAAGTATGCTATGGGTGTTGTGTGGGTCATGGGTGCGGTGCGAAAGTGATGCGGATGTGTCTGTATGGTGAGGGTGTGGCTGTGGCTGTGGTGTGATGTGAGTGTATCAGGTGGTGTGGTATGGTATGAGTGTGGCAGGAGATTGTGTTGGTTTATTAAGGTGGTGTGGTGTGTGTGTGTCAGGGAATGTGGTGTGGATGTGGCTGAGATCATGGTGCAACCTTGTAAAGAACAAAGAATGCAGTATTGTGTGGGGATGTCGGTAGATATTGTATAGATGGGATGTAAATATGTTGTGATTTTGGTAGAATATGCAGTGTGGGTGTGAAACTGACATGACTAACAGTGAGCCGTGAGCATGAAATAGGCGGGGCAGGAAGTGTGGTGTGAGTGTGGCAGGAAATTTGGTATGGAAGTGGCAGGTAATCTGGTGTGGGTATTTCAGGGGATGTTGAGTGGGTGTGGCGGGGGTTGTGGTGTGTTATTTCAGGTGTGGGAGTGGTGTGGGTGCGGCAGGGATTATAATGACAGTGGTAGTGGCAGCAGGTGTAATGTGCGTGTGGCTTTAGTGGAGAAAAGAACGAAATTATTTTGAGATTTGTCTAGAGTCGTGGTGTGAGTATGGCGATGGATGTGGTGGATGTATTATACGGAGGGTGATGTGGGCTTGGCAGGGTGTATGTGTGTGTGTGTGTGTGTGTGTGTGTGTGTGTGTGTGTGTGTGTGTGTGTGTGTGTAGGAAGGACGGTGCGTTTGTGGCATGGTGTGTGGTGTGGGTGTGGTTGGAGAAGAATTATGTAACTGACAAGGATCGTGGTGTAGGTGTGGCTGAGTGTTGCCTAGTGTGGGTGTGATTTTGGTGTTGCACATGAAATACGTCTGTGACAAGGACTGTGGTGTGTATGTGACGTAGGTGACAACGGGATGTGGTATGGGTAGGGTAGGGGTGTATGGTAGGGGTGGATGTGGCAGGGAGGGTTGTGTGTGTGGCAGTGGATATGATTTTGGGTGCAGGTTTGGCCTTGAAATGAGTTTGATAGGGTGTTAATTATGTTTGACAAAGATGGTGGTGTGGTTGTACAAGGATTGCAGTGTGAGTATGACAAGGGTGTATGGCGTGGATGAGGCAGGGAGATGTGTTGTGGATGTGGCAAGGATAATGGCGTGGGGTGTAGTCTGGGTGTAGCAAGATATCCGACTTAGGTGTAGCACTAGTCTGTTGAGTTGCATGGTGTGGTGTAACAAAGACTTGGCTAATCTTCCGCTCCTACAACAAATGGTCTTCATAATTCTCAGGCCTGTCCTACTTTTTTTATATTTTTGTGTCCCCTTTCGTTTCTCCCCCTGTTATCATTACTTTTTCTTATCCCGCTTTAATACATTTATTTATTCATGTATTTACTTTCTTCCGTCTTCTCATATTCAACTTTCCTCCAGTAAAAGTTTTTCCAAGTCGGCAGGCAAAATGATCAAATAAACTCCTTCTTTTGGACTTAGCAGCATATCCTTCATGTTATTAGTTTTCAATTTTTTTTCCTTACTTTTCTTTCCTTAATTAAGCTAGCCCTCTTTTTCCACCTGTTTTTCTCACATCTTCTTAAATCTTTCTTCGAACTTTTATCCGGTCTTATACCAACCCAGATGTTTTTACACTCGTCCTTTTTTTCCGTATTTTCCTCATTGTCGTTAACTTCTCCTTTCTTCCTCAGTCTTATATCAACCCGATTTTTTTTCCATAAATAAAACCAAAAACACAGCAAGTTGTTATGGGATCAGATAAATTCAGTCTTTCGGACCCTAACAGCTCTTTTCACCATTTTTATTGTCAGTTTTCTTTTTGCCTCTGTGATTTTTTCCTGCTGTATTTCTCGATCCCATTTCTCTCTCTCCCTCTCTCTCTCTCTCTCTCTCTCTCTCTCTCTCTCTCTCTCCACCATTCGTTTCCTTCCTTTTACATTATTCAGGTGTTGCCTTCTCGCCTTCTGCCAACTTCACCTCCCTTCCTCTCTCTCTGTCTCTCTCTTTATTCTGTGTTTGCTTCATCTTTCCATTCATTCCCCTTTATTTCCCGTGTCCTGTCCTCACCTCAATTTATTTATTTATTCTTCTTCCCTCTTCTTTACTTTCTGTTCCGCTTTCCTTTACCTGGCATAGTTTTACTGTTATTTCTGCACATTTGCCATTGTATATTTCATTATCTGTATTTTGTACTCTCTCTCTCTCTCTCTCTCTCTCTCTCTCTCTCTCAACAATTCTGAAAAAAAAAAAAAAAAGCGGGGGGGGGGGCAAGGACGCGAGGGCGATATGGCTGCAATAACTTACACGTCATTGGGAGGTGGCGTTTGAGAGATGGCGTTGGGGGGGGGGGAGAAAGGAGGAGGGGGAGGGGAAATTTCTCACTTGAAGGATGGCTTGAGGGAAGAAAGGAAAGAAATATGGTTGACAAGGAGGTAAGTGCGTGGGATGGATGTATGGGATGTTGGTAAGAAGGAAGGTGATGGAAGTGGAAGAGGGAGGAAGAAGTGGAAGGAAGGAAGGGTGTTGGTTGATAGGGTCGTTAATTGGTTGGTATGTAGCTGGTAGGGAGGTAGGTAGATTGGTTGGTTGGTTGGTTGATTGGTAAGTTGGTTCGTTGGTTGGTAGGTTGGATGGATAATTGGTTTTTGGTAGAAAGATTGGTTGAATGTTTGGTGGGAACGAAGGAAAAAAAAAACGCTGATTACAAGGAAGAGAGGAAGGTTGTCTTTGCTTTAAAGATGGCGGGGTCGGGGTGGCCATTTTTTTTTGGGACGAAGGAAGGAAGAAAGGAAAATAGAAGACAGGGAAGAAAGGACGGAAGAGGAGGCTGGTTGGAAGGAAGGAAGCAGGGAAGGAAAAGAGAAGGTGGGGAAGAAAGGAAGGAAAAAGAGGATGGACGGAAGGAAGGAAGGAAGTGTCCGTGTGTGAGGGATGGCGAGGACGGGATAAGCATTTCTCATGAGAAGGAGGGAAGATGGAAGAGAAAGAAAGAAAAGGAGGTATGTATGAAGAAGAAGAATGACAAATTTGTGTCATTGTTTGTGTCTGTAAGTTTTTCTTGTGTATATATTTTTGTGTTTGTCGTTATTTGCCTGTCACTGTATTGCACTTTTGTTTAGAGGGAACAATTAGTGCAGTGAGGAAGAAAATAAAATCGTGGAAAAGACAACAAGATCTGAAGAACGGGCGAAAATATGAAAAGGGAGATGCAAAATTGCGGAATATGTTAGGGAGGGAGACGGAATAATTTTGATGCAGAGAGAAACTGGTGAAGAAGGGAAGGACACAAGGCAGAAATGAAAATGAGAAAGCAAAAAGGAAAAAACTGAAAGAATACAATGAAGGTGAGAGATCACGGTGGAGAGAAGATTTAAAGATTAGGTATTGTCGTCCTCCCTCCCTCCTCCTCCTCTTCATCATATAAATGGGATGGGCAAGATCCAAAAGCAGAAGTAAGAAACAGTCATCCAGGAGAAACTATCCTCGGGGATCCAGCGAAATGATCCATACACAGATACATTCATTATCCGGTACAGGTGTGTGTGTGTGTGTGTATATATATATATATATATATATATATATATATATATATGGATAGATAGATAGATGCAGTATATGCATAAAGATAGATAGATACGTAGATATAGATAGATAGATTGATAGATAGATAGATAGATAGATATAGATACTGGATGCTAAAATATCAACTGAAGAAGAAATCGTATTTTAGAAACTTCAGAAAGAATAACTCAGTGCGTCCATATGTGGTAAATTGAGAGAGATTGCTATTAGTCTGGGGGCTGAGAAAAGGAATGAAAAAATTTCATGATGGTAGTAGCTTTGGAAAAGTGGAGGGGTAAAGAAGTGACGATTAAAATGAACTGGCAGAGGGAAGAAGGAACAACGAGAAAAACAAATATGAAAGGACAAGATGTAAATAGTGAAATAAAATGACGGAAGCAACGCATAGTAAAAGAAAACAAATGTTAAAAGCATTCTAACATCGTGAAATGGAAGACAAAGGAATTGAGAATAAAGTAGAACAAGAAGACAGAATAATCGGAACGTGGAAAGCACGGTGAATAACGGAAGAAGAGTAGGAGACATTGAATAATGGAAGAGAGTAAGACTGAATAACGGACGAGGATGAGACAGGAATATTAATCCTTCAACTGCGAGAGGTATCCCCCAAACTAAACATTATCATCTCTCGTTATTAAGAACTAGAAGGTATTTTGTATTCAGTTACTAAAATCCGTTCACCCCTTCTGCCTCTGTTTCGTTGCTGGATTCATAGATGTGACGTAGTGGACTGAGGTGTGGATAATCTTTCACCTGTGGGTGGTAATATACTCCTTTGTCCTCTTCAGTGTTTAAGTATTTATAATTTCCGTACACCTGCCTTTGTGTGAGTCACAAGGAAATAAATCTTTTTCTGTACGTCAGCAGAGTCACTGAATACCCATAATCAGTCTAACAAAGTTAACGTAGAGTCATCAGAGCATAAGAAGAAAAAGACACGAGCAAAGTAGAGGAGAAAGGGGGGATTAACTATGAAAGCGGAGGACAGAGGGATGTGAATATTGGATGTCAGGTACAGGTGTGGCCAAGGCTGCCCCACTTGCCTGAAACTCTGATAGGCTCATGCACAGTGGTTGCGAGTAGATGTGCACTTCTCCGATTGGTGTGTTAGTGACCCCTACTAATTCTTACAGAGTTGTTTGTGTTATTCAATACTGTAAGACTGGCCGCAATCACCTTAGTAGTAGTTGTAATCCCAGGTTCATCTGAAATGTGAACCCAGTAGATTACAGCCTTGCATCCCTTCCACAACACTTCTTCGTTACTAGCATGGTATTCCACTGTTACTTTTTTGTTACAGCTCAACATTCTAGATAGGGAGATGGCAGTTTTACGCCTAGTTAAAGCGAACAGAGTATAGTAAGTAGAGAGAAATCTTGTAAACGCTTTATGCATCATTTAATATTTTCAGAACGGTGATGTCTTGTGTCTGTGTTCTTGCCATCCCCAGAATTCCGGCTGAGAACTGAACAGCCTGCATTGAAGTGTTTAATGAATGATCTGCCCCTCCCCCCCTCGAAGAAAAGCTGAAAAAAAAAAATTCTAGATGACAGGGGGAAAAAATATAGACGTACTCGTAGTAAAGGGGTGGTGCGATGAGTCGATAGGGTAGTTAGTTTGATGAATTGATAGATAAATAGATCAACAGATAGATACATAGGTAGTTTGGTAGATAGATAGACGGATGGACACAAAAAATGGAAGAGACAGACAGACGGACAAACTTTAATATTATCATCATGTCACCTGCTTGTGACTCACCTGGACAAACTAATAAACCAGCAATCATTTTTATTATCACCTTTAATGACAGGTATATAATGCGCAATATGACAAATAATCACGGAATTTTTATCTTTTATTTATTCAATTAGTGTTTTGTTTGCTGGACTGATGCACACGATTTTTTGCCATGCTGGAAAGAGGAAATCATTTATGATTGTTTTTTTCTCATATTTTCAGCGGTTTTTTCTTCCATCGAGCATATACAGTATTTCATGTCAGTTCTTTCCTTTTCTTTAATTCTTAATTGCATATGAGTTTTTTTTAATACAGTTTGTTTTTTCCTGTTTTGTTTTTTCTGACACCTCTGGCAGAACAGCTGCAACCTTTAAAGCGAAAATAAGTCGTAATATTGTCTTTTAAAGCCATTTTTGCAGTCCCGTGTTCTCATTTCCTTTTAATATATACTTCTTTTTTTACTCATTCACAACAAAGGGTCTGTCCAGAGATACATATAGTCATGTAGCGGTAGAGACTGGAATAGAGTAAGCGTCTTTTTTTCTTTTTTAGCTGAAGAAATGAACGGAGACTTTCAAACACCATTACTGAGAACGGTGTCACTTAAACTGAACAAAATCGTCTGGTGGCTGCAGGAGTAAGGATAGAAAAGATACTGTTGTACTGAAAAAGTTAGTGGATACTGTTTCTAGCCCCTGCTCTACTCGTAAGCTGAGTAAAATCATCTTACGGTTTTAAGAATACATGTAGAAGAAAAAAATACTTTGAACCGTAGCGAGAATATAAAGAAAAAGAAAAGAAAGAAACATAAAAAAAAGAAAAGGAGAAAACAGGCAATCGCACCGCAGAGACCAACTTTCTTTACATCAGACATTGAGGGAGAGGAAATTTAGGTGGGGAATGGAATTAAATCTGCAACCTAGAAATACCGAGCAGCACTTTGAAAGCCGAAAGTTACAAGTGATCGCAAACAACAACTTTCTTATCGCCCACTCGACCTAAAAGCCTCCTCCAGGGCGTCTGTTGCCTGAAATATTAAGGGTCAAGAACGAGAAAGCCGAGAAACACGATCTCACCCCGCCTCCGGAGTGTTCACGGAGGGACATTTTCCTCTCCCTCTTTTTTTATTTTCCGTTTTTTTCGTCGGTGTTGTTACTTTTCATGGGTGTGTGAATTTTTGGTTTTATTACTTTTGCGTATTTACCTCGCACACCTGGAGTGCCCCTTCACTCCGATGACATATTCTTTACTAAAATATTCTTGCTTCATTCGGACAGTTTTATGGAACTTGGGAAAAGACTGTGATCCTGAAGGGCTTAATCTTTTCTGTAACTAATGTCTCAAGTTATATGTAAAGCCCCCAGTTCTTTAAGTCTTTCCAAAGCTAGATAAACCACTTCGAAAATAACTCGATTATAATTATCAAGAATGTGGCAGTGTATTGTACCTCCCCTATTGTAATCTGTCTGGCTGAGGGCAATTTCGTTCGAGTTTGAGAAACCTTTCGAGGCCTAAGTGTTAAGAGGTGAAAGGTCACAGCATTTCCTAGCTAACATGCATCATTTTTTTTTTTTATCTGTCATGTATGTGCTTGTCTCCACTGTTCTTATTTTCTGGTGTCTGTCTGTCAGTGTTAATTTATATGTTTATGTCTATCTCAGTATACTGTATATCTTATTCTATCTCAATCATTCTGGCTTTAAAGACCGTCAAGTTTATTTTGACGCTGTGCGTGTAACTTCTCTTCAAGGGAATTAGGCCACATCAGCTAAACCAGCTTCCCCTCTCATGATTATCTGTGCCATCCTTTATAGTTACCCCTTCAGCGCCTCCTCTCTCTCTCTCTCTCTCTCTCTCTCTCTCTCTCTCTCTCTCTCTCGTGGTCAAATTAATAGGACGTTTTTGCAGGTATTGGGAGATCAAAATTTGGGAGAATTTATACTTGTGTGTGTGTGTGTGTGTGTGTGTGTGTGTGTGTGTGTGTGTGTGTGTGTGTGTGTGTGTGTGTGTGTGTGTGTGTGTCTATATTGCCTTGGTGTATTTACTCTCTACACGCCTACCTTCGTTCATGTATATCTATCGTGTCTATCAGCCGACTTATTTATTGTGCATTGCTGCCTGCTTTGTGATTATTCTCTCTGTTCATTCGCGCGTCCCCTGTGACAGGCAAATGGGAAATAAGTGAGACTGTTATAATGAGCACAGCCGGGGGAGTTAAAGTGGATGAGACAAGCCGATGAGGTGGCGAACACTTGCTTCCTCACTCACTGAATTTCTCACATTCTCACATTTTCTCACTTTCCCACTTTCTCACATTTTCTCACTTTCCCACTCACTTTCACGATTCCTTTACAGATTCTCTCTCTCTCTCTCTCTCTCTCTCTCTCTCTCTCTCTCTCTCTCTCTCTCTCTCTCTCTCTCTCTCTCTCACAGTAACATTGCTACTCGCACTCTTGTCACTCATGCTCACTCATCCCACTCACAACCTTGTCACTCATTTTGCCATTCACAGTCACTCAGGTAAACCATCACTGTATCACTCTCACTCACTCACTCGCTCACCCTCTGTACCTCAATCTGGCACTCTCACTGTCACTCACTATACCACTTGGATTGCCAGAAATTCTACCATGCAATTAATCTTGACCAAAGAAAAGAACAAACAGAGCTATATATATGTAAAAGAAATAACAAAAAGAAAAAAGACAAGTAGCAAAAGTAGGAATAGGCCAGTGAAAAACAGGAAATCAGAGCTGGATGAGATGAAGAAAATAGAAAAGAAAAGAAAACTAGACGGAAGTTAAAAAAGATACAGCGTTGGACGGGATGTAAAAAAAAAATCCCGAGCTATACCAAATTAAAAAAAAAAAAAAAAAAAAAAAAAGCAAGCACATTGTAGGACCAAGTAGAAAAAAAGTAGAGGTATAGCCCGAATAAAAAATAAATAAATCATACACGCCGAAAAAAACAAAATGCAAAAATAGACCCAGACCAAAAGAAAGTAGCAGAACTGTAGGTGGTCAGGACGGGTGGGGAAGTCCATATCGAAAATCCATGCAGTAAACATAGTGTTCTTGTCCTCTCTATACCTTCCAGCCCCCCCCCCCCGTCTCTCTCTCTCTCTCTCTCTGTCATGTTTATTTGCTTTTATACTCGTTTCTTCCTACTGCAGCGATATATTGAACCTCTGGCTGAGGGACTTTCTTTTCGTCAAATAAAATCACTTATTATCGTCCACGAATCAACCTGTTCTTTTCGCCTATTCCTGCCACCATCAGACAAACAGACCGATAATTCATGCACCAGAAGCACTGCGTTTCTCTCTCTCTCTCTCTCTCTCTCTCTCTCTCTCTCGTCTCCAGCTTCTCCATATATGAACCTCTTTTTCTCTGATTACTTGTACTAGTTAAACATAATCATAGTTAAACATAATTTGGTGCTTTGTGTGAATGAATTATATAAACGTTTCTTCAGCATGGCGTGGGTAATTTAGGATGTTTTCAATATTACAGACAGCTTTGATATCACTCACCTGAACAAATGTCTTTTTATAAGCGTGCAATAAAATGACGTAAGTTTCTCATTACGACCGACAGGGTTAACCTTTTACCCTTTTTTTAACTTTACTTTGTTTTTTGATTGATTGCATGTTTTGGCATCCTTGTTTTGCGTAAGTTTCCCCATCCGTGTACACAGGGCTTTTATTTCCATTAGGTAAAAAGCCTGAAGACAGCATTCGTTAAGCTTTTTCCCTACATAAGACCTTTCCTAATCTGAATGGAATCAACTGTGAAGATAACCACTGTCGTACTGAAGGGGTGAAGAGAGATTTTATTTTTTGCCATATCCCTACAAGAGGTTTTCATAAATCAATAAAAGTTCATAATGGTAGTAGGAGTAAAATTAACACACACACACACACACACACACACACACACACACACACACACACACACACACACACACACACACACACACACGAGCTGAATAAAATCGCCTGGCGGAAGCAAGAATAAAATATTAAAGAATCAAGAAGCACAGAGACCCAGAGTACAACTAAAAGACCTTCATGTAGCCGGTAATAGAGCGGTACCTTCTCTCTCTCTCTCTCTCTCTCTCTCTCTCAACGTACAATATCGACTGGCAACGTGGGGAACAGCAGTGTCATTGTGTCTTGCATGAATATTGTAGCCAACACCTTGCTTGGTACTGTCTTTGTTATTGCCGTTATTACCCCGTTTATGGATCAGAGAGAGAGAGAGAGAGAGAGAGAGAGAGAGAGACGCGACCACAAAGGATATGCAGTCACTCAATTAACCCAAATGAGATTTGCGGCTAAATGCATGGATAGAACTGGCTCTCATCGACGGGGGGCTTAAGAACCGACTATTAATACCCTCGCCCTAAGGATCTCATTTCTGTAATATTTTTGGGTGACCAGAGCATCCCTCATTGTTATTTTTTTTTTTGTATCAATATGTGTATGTAAGTCTGATTGTGCATACTATTACGAGTACATACTCCTATGTCTCTATGTTTATCGCTTATATGTATTGTATATCTTATCGTTTATAAAATGTATATATTACATAATATACAGTATATATATTTAGATAGATAGATAGATATAGATATATATACAGTAAATAAGTATGTATAATGTATCTAATGTATATTTTATATATAATTATATATGATTATATAAATGTTATAGATAGATAGATTGATTGATTGATTGATTGACTGACGTAGTGACTTATTGATGGTGCCGTGAACAAATAGATGTCCATGCATATGCATCCGTACTCAGTGAAACAATCACTTTGTACACAATACTTTACCATAGACTGTACTCTGAAATTATATTTTCCTCTGTACTTGAAGTATTTTATGTTTACGTTTACGGATCGTCGTAAACTCGACACGATGGGATTGCCATCATTGGGGACCAGATACTGTATAGTTGCAATGACCATATTAGCCGTGGGTTCCCGGCTACTGCCCAGCTGTTAACACAGTCCGACTCTGCACTGAAATAATTTCGCACCCACTATACACACAGTCCTGATTTTCAGTGGCAGGGTTGTGCTGTAAAATATCACAACATTTACACGTAATCGGTGCTGTTAATTGGGTGAATCTGGCAAATTGGCTTTAAAGGTAGCACTAAAACTTTTTGGCATATTATTCATAATTTGTGCTTAATCCATTGAGTTCTTTTATTTTTATTGGGTTCTTGCCGTTTTCTGATGATTTTATTCAGTTTGGGATAGACTTACGGAACTAGAGGGGTTTGAAAGAACAACAATAAACCCTTCTAACTCCCCAAGGCCGAGTAAAATCGCCTGTTAGCATCATGAGTAAACTAAAAAAAATTGTCTTGACAATAGTAATAATGATAATAATAATAATAATAATAATAATAATAATAAAAAGAAGAAGAGGAAGAAGCGTCATAAGTGTGCTTTTTGTCGAATTACTGTGGCCCTTTCAGTACTATGACACCTGCATTTTCTCTTTGCTATTTTCAGACGGATTTACCCGGCTTAGAAAAACTCCCAAGTAATAGTACATATCCATCTACTTGAATTAGAAAAATCTCTCATACCCTAAACATAATAGCCTACAAATAATAAATATCTGTATCATTGCACTGAAGGGGTTAACAGCTACGTCCACTATCAGGCAAATGCAATAACGAAGGCTTTCCAATTATCGGCACGCTCGTTGTTGTAGGCTCGACTGGAAACAATGGGGAATAGATATTACTTTTTATGGTCCTTTTTTTCTAAGCTATTGCCAGGGGAGTTGACCATACTACCCATTATCCTCCCTGATTGTCAAAAAATTGAAAACTTCCAAGAGACTTTTTTTTTTTTTTTTTTCCGATAAGAGATTGCCTAGTTTCTTTTACGCATTGAGTCGTAGATTTTGTTACTTCGGTGCAGTACTAGGCACAGATGTCGCAGCATTAATACCCTCCGTCTATATTAAGTACATCTTAGGCCTGTCCTGTTCAAGAATGGTGTGATGGTATTAGCAAGAGTGTTTTTATGCGATGCCGATGAGTGTAGTGGAAGATCAGCTAAATATGTCTGTAATCGAACTGACGTCCTTTCAAACAGCTGATCACTTCTCTGACCACTCAACTAACACCTCCCCCGAATGTAGGTCACTTAAGTCATGGCTGTACATCTTCCCTGTTTTCAGCTTCCTTTTTTCCATATCAATGTCACAGTGTCCGTCAAGCGAAACATTACCTCCAATTTGAAATAGAGTAATATAATATTATTTTATTTCTTTAGTGAGGATCTTCTTTTCCGTCTTGACCTAAACTGACAGGCAGGGACTGATGACCATTGTTATCCCTCTCGTGACCTTGCCCAGAGACAAGAGATATCACTGAGTCGAGACCAGTGGAGGCGAGGTCATTTTTTTTTTTTTTTTTTTTTTTTTCACGGACGTATACTTCCCACATCCTCACTTTCATCTATATCCACGCCCTCATTCATATCCTAACCTGCCACATCCTTTGCCTCGTCCTCACCTCCAACCTTAGCCTCATTCTCAACCTCACCCTCAATCTCATTCTCGTTCTTAACCACACCATCACTCTCATCCTAACCTTCACATTTACCCTCACTTTCACCGTTACCTACATTTCCGCTTCCATTTTCCTTTTGTTATTTATCAGTGCTTACCTTCAGTTTAACGTCGATTGCAATCCACCAACATTTAATCAGTGTTTAGACTTTCAGGTATGATCATTTCTTTTTAACACCAAACGATTTTATTAAACTTAAGAGTCCCTTCGTGGTGATGGGGCTAAAACAGTTCCCATTAAACCCTTCAGCCCGTGGTCGGTTTTCCTGTTTGAATCTAGCTACCGTCACTGTTTTATTCCACTTTAAGTTAGCTCCTTGTATAGTTCTTTCACTACAACTATACCCTTTTTAATATGCTATCTCTCCATCTTGAATATTGAGTTGTAACAAACAGATTAACGCTAGAATATAATGCTAATCAGGAAGAAGTGTTGCAGAATGGATGCTAAGTCATAGTCTAGTCATATTCTGTCATTGAGTTACCTGAAATACTGTAGTTGCAAAAAGGGTCAGGTGAAGGTAAAAGGAATATAGGCGGAGATTTTCACCACAGAGCCCAGTGGAAGAAAAAGAATGTGCTATGTGGCTCTACAGTTTTATCATAACACATGTTCGTGAGTGCCATTATACTTTAGTGTAAATCTTTAGTTATAACTTAGTTTTCAAGATGGAGAAATGGCAACTTTACTCCTAGTTAAAGTGAAAGGAGTATAGTATATGATAATGAAGACCATATTAAGCAGTTATCTGGAGACATTAAGAACGACATAAAAAAAAAGTCATCGAAGTGGAGATTAACGCTTTCAGAACTCGATGTCTCCCTGAGAGCTAGATAATTTTTTTTAGTAATATGAGAAGTGAATTAGGTAAACACGTCATCCTCGTACATATCCCGACCAGCCTTCCAAATATCCCGACCAGCCACCCACATATCTCCACCAACTTCCCACATATCGAGACCAACCTCTCAAATATCCCGAACAAGCCCCCACGTATCTCAACCAGCCTCCCACATTTCCCGAACAAGCCCCCACATATCTCAACCAGCCTCCCACATTTCCCGAACAAGCCCCCACGTATCTCAACCAGCCTCCCACATATCCCAGCCTTCCTTTCGTATATCCCGACCTGCCTTCCGTACATGCTGACCTTCCACATACCCTGCCTTCCACAACCCTCCTCCTCTTGACTCTTCGCCAAAACCAAGACTTTAATTTTTGCGAGGGGAAGAAGTGATCAAGGCCAGGGTGTGTAAAAATTGGTCGTCTCGAGGAAAATGCAAAAGAACCAAACTGTGGAAGTTGCATACATTACGAGAGAGAGAGAGAGAGAGAGAGAGAGAGGTGTTCGCGATGACGTCTTAATCACTGTATTTGTCGTCACTGGAGGCTTTTCACTTCACGAGTTTTCGCACTGTAGGGGTTCCATAAAACCCTTCAGTAAACCCTACAGTACAGCGGTGTTCTGTGAAGGTCAATGAAACTTGTCTGGTGTTAGCAGTAATATGATGAATTTGACATCCTTGAGTTGAAGGGGTTAATCATTTCAGTACGATGGCGCCTTTTCATTTTTATTTCATTCATGCTGCACCTAGATGATTTTATTAAATTTAGGGGAGACCTCTTCCAGTGAGCGAGTTATTGAAGGCTATATTAAACGTGTTCAGTAAAGAAAAAAAAGTGATAATGATAATAATAATAATAATAATAATAACAATAAAATTAATAATAATAATAATAATAATAATAATAATAATCTAAACTGGGTAAAATCAACTGGAGTCGAAAAAACAAGAAATATACAGATGGCGTCCTCAGCGCCTAAAATATTTCACCATCCATCACGTCTCCAAATTTCCAGATGGTTTCCCCTCACGTTTCCCTCGCTCTGGCGACATCGTGAGGAGAGGCCAGATATTAGACACCCGTAAAAACTACTCAATTTCTCGCCACATCTGAGTTTCCGGGATTTATGCACCAGGTGGCATTCGCGTGGAGCTGTCGTGAGAGAGAGAGCGAGAGAGAGAGAGAGAGAGAGAGAGAGAGAGTCAGTGCAGCATTATTTATTCTTTTGTTTTCATTTTTTAGTGGTATGTTCATCACCCATTGCCCCACAACGTTATTATATTCTCCCTACTGATAGATCGAGTTATATTTAGCAGAGGGAAAATCCCGTAGTTTTCCCAAGGACAGAACTGAAGAGGAGAAAAATTTGACAGGGAAGAAAGGAGATAATGTTGTTGGCATGACAGACAGGAGCATATGATGTTGGCATGACAGACAGGAGCATATGATGTTAGCAAGAAAGACAGGAAATGTGATGTTGGTATGGAAGACAGGAAAATTATATTATGTTGATAAGAAAGACAGAAAATTACCAGCTGTCAAGGAAGAAACTTAGGGAGAGTTCTACGGTTAGAGGAAAAAAAAAAATGGAGGTATAAGATTTGTTGAAAGAAAAAAAAAGTTTGAGAAAGTCGGTAAAAAAAAAAAAAAAAAAAAAAAAAAAAGAGGCTACTTTAGAATACAGAGTAGGTTAACGCTCAAGAGGGAAGGCATTTTAGAAGTTTCCGAAAGTTTGAGGTGAGATATGGGTGGAGTAGTTGGCTGTTATATAAAGAGAGAGAGAGAGAGAGCGATCAGGAGAATTTTCCGGGACTGATAGGGAAGGATTCGAGGGAGAGCGAATGTCGAGGAGCTGACGTGGGTTTTCCTGAGCGAAGGGTAAATATCGAGGAGCTGATATGGGTTTTCCTGAGCTAAGTAACTGTCTGAGAACTGTTCGGATAAAAATAAGAAAAGTTCATAAGTGATCGTGAAAGGCTTAACATTTGTAGGGAAGATAATGGAATTGAACATCTGGAGGGGGAGGATAGATGGAGTTTCAGTGGCTGGAGGGAGAGGAAGTGGAAGGAAGAAGTGGAGGAGTTTCAAGGCTGGAGGGAGAGAAACCATGGAGGAGTTTCAGTGTCTGGCAAGGAAAGAAGTGGGGATACATTAAGGACTGACAGGGAAGCAAAGGAAAAATTCAAGATGCTGAGATAGGAGTTGAGAAGTTGTAAGTCTTTGGGCGGAGGGAGGCAAGGGAGGGGCTTCTGGTTTAGGGAAGAAAATGTGGCAGGAGAGAACACATAGGGAAATTTGGTGGGGAAAGGAAAGAATAAATTAGTTACATTAGGAGAAGAATTATAATAGAGAGATGTACATGAGTGATGGAAGAGGAAAGAAGGATTGTGAGAACTGGAAGGAAAATCAAGGATTGTTAGAGGAAGTTTGGTGAGTTGTGGGGAAGATTACGGAGAAGCGATGGTGTAGGAAGGAAAAATGGAAGAGTTTTAGATTAGGAAGGAAGAAGTTGAGACAGGGATTAGGAGGGAAGAAGTGGAGGATATCAGGGCAGGGAGGTTGAAATGGAGTTGGGGAGCAGGAGGGACGAAGTGGAGTAGTTTCAGGAGAGGAAGGGTAAAAAAATATATATATATGAATTTGGAGCAAAATGAAAGAAGTGGAGGAATGAGAGAGAAATTGAGTGGGAATGAAGGAGTTGTGGAGTAGGAGGGAGGGAAGGAAGGGAGAGTTAGAGAGGAGATTATGGTGAATGGAAGAGTAATGTTCATGCAACTCCGTGATGTTAACTCGCGACTCCAATTCACTTTACCCACGTAACATTTCTCCTCCCTCTTCCTCCTCCACATTTTTCATTTCTCTCTCTCTCTCTCTCTCTCTCTCTCACCCTGGTCATTCTCATCATGTTTATATCTTTAGTTTCCTTCATTCCCTTTTTTCCCTTCCTTCTTCGTTGTCCATAACCTATCATTTCTTAGCCCCTCTAGGTCCATGCATTTTTTCCGTCCTCCCTTCTGCATTATTACTATTTTGCTTTCACTTCTGTTCTCTCATACCTTCCTTTTCAAGAGTCTTCATTCTGCATTCTTCTCTCGTCATGTCCCGTCATCCTGTTCTCTTCTCCTTCTCTCTTCTTCAGTCGCTCTGCTCCATTCTGGTCACCCCTTTCAGTTCCTTCTCTTCTTCAGTTTTCAAGGTTCTCTTTTACCTCTCCATCTCCTCTTCCACGTCTCCCCTCTCTTTGTCCTCACTTCTTTCAGTTCCTCCGTCCCCGTCGTACTCACTCATTTCAACTTATCTCTTTTTTTCCCTCTCTCTCTCTTTCTCACTTTTAATTTCCTTTTACCTTCTCAACACCCTATTAAATTTTCCTCTCATTCTCTCTCGTTCCACATCCTCCTCCTTCTCCCCCTCCTCCAATAAAGCTTACTCTAAAACTCCACTGAAGTATTTCCGTGATATTAGAGGAAGTTTGGACCCAGTATAATCCATCCAAGTCAAGATCGACTCGAATTTAGCTGAGGTCACGGTATGCCCCTAGAATATAAATTTGAGAGAGAGAGAGAGAGAGAGAGCGTGTGTTATATGCAGAAAAATTGACATTAGTTTGGATTGTACCGTGAAACTTGCTGTCATATTACTGTTTTAAATCCACAGTGTACTGTGTACTGTCACGATGGTAAGCAGTAACCGTATGCCACTACCACCCACAGGTATGCCATTGTATCACCGCCTCCCACCACACTATACCACTACCATTCTCCACTGCAGTCCCCAAACACCGTCATCTGTGAAGCCGAGCGATCCCACCACTAACGCAACCGCCAATGATCCAACCCACTAACACGACCCCCACCACCCCAATCATCCTTTGTAGATTACTACTGCACCAGTCACTGCTTTACCCATCAACACTGCCACTACCATTCCTCACAACCACCGACTGACATTTCCACCACCACCACCACCACCACCACCACTACTACTGTCAATCCCCACCACCACCCACGATCTTGCCGTATCATCACATACTATCGTCTGTCCTCTTTGTATTTTCTCTTTCCTCATCCTCTTTCATTCATTTCTTTTTCCATTTCTGTATCTTCGCATTCCCGTTTCTTGCCAGTGTTGAACGCCCCATCTTCATTCCCTTCTAACTACCCACTATCATTCCCCTCTAGCCACCCACCTTCATTCCCCACCTCTACTCATTAGCAAGGTATACCATCGTGCTTCTCTTCTCTCACTGTTCACTTCCTACTGAGGCGCCCACACCCACATATCCTATCGTTTCCATTCACTCACGGCATCCACACCCACGTACCCGATTCTCTGCACCCACACACATATCCTGGCCTCCCCTCTGACGCACATAATTTTACAGTAGCCTCCTCTCTTACGCACATATCCTGTCGTCCTCTCTCACCTCAGATACCCTATCCTTCGCCCTCACCCACATATACTACCCTCCCCTCTCACGCACATATTTTGTCGTCCCCTTTCACCCACATACCCTATCATTCGCCCAAGCCCACATATACGAGTACTACCTTCCCCTCTCACGCACATATTTTACCCTCCGCTCTCACCCACATATCCTATCCTCCTTTCTCACCAACATATCCTATCCTTCTCTCTTACCCACATATGTTTCCCTCCTCTCAGATCCACATATCCTCTCCCTTCTGCTCGTATTTCTCACTCTGCTTTATGCTCTGCCTTGGAAGTTTGAGTAAAGAGGTTTCTGGGATTGTTCGCAGAGTTCACAAAGGAATGTAGAGCATTTTATTATTTTTTTTTTTTATGCGAGGAAGAAGGAACCAAAGACCATGAGCCCGCGTTGTTATCGGCAATTGCAGTCGCTGTTCATGTTTCTAGGCCCTTCATTACGACGGCGACTTGTGTATGTATTCTTACTATTGCAGTGCCATTTTTTTTATACCTAGGTGAGACCCCACGTTGTTAAGGAAGCGGACAGTCTATCCTTTCCCTGCAGTCTGCGCTTAGGGGGCTTGGGTAGGTATTCCGATGTCCACCTAATCTGTCAGTGGTTACAGAGTCTTAAATCTGATAACCCGTAAAATAGCTAACCAAGTCCATCACGACAACGACTTTGGTGTTATGTTGTTACCGCCAGTCTTATATCTCCGTAATTCAAGAGAGAAACATCTCTCATTGTAGGGGTTAGTGACTTTGGACTTTATTAACGCTTTTCATATTTTCTTTGCTTATTAAAGCACACTCTATTTTACTAATTCGTTGTTGTGTGCAATCTTTGCTGGAAATATTCCTAGCCAGTAACGTCGTATGGCATTAGCCCGGAAAAAAAATCCTATGTGGAGTGATAGCATTAAAAGGAGGAAAATGTCCATCGATTAATTATTGCTGATGTTCTTTTTTTTTTTTTTTCGAGATGTCATTATAGTGCTTACGTATATAGCTGCAAATATGTAGCTTAATCTCGTCAGTCAATGACTTCTCTTTCATTTAACTCATGAGACAGACGATTTTATTCAACGAGTTTCTCAACTTTAATCTAACCATACCTAACTTAACCCAACCCATCCAAACCTATAAAGACCAAATCCAGCCAAACCTAACCAAGCCTAAAGCAACCAAATATAACCCAACCTAAACGTAACTAAACCGACGTATTCTAACCCTATCTAACCTCATTCTTGTATACCTAATCGAGCTGAATCCAACCCAACTTAAGATTACCTAATCCAACTAAACCCTACCCAAAGTGACCTAAACCTAACCTCACATCCCCCATCTCTCGCTGTGCTTTGAGTAGGTCAATGAAAGTCTCCTGGTGTCACACAAAACTTTTGGACCGATATATGTACTAGCTTGTGTGTGTGTGTGTGTGTGTGTGTGTGTGTGTGTGTGGTGGTTGCACAGTGAATAAATATGTTGGCGATTTTCTGAGACTGGTGGAAACGTTTAAAGTGTAGAGTTAAGAGAGAGAGAGAGACAAATAGATAGAGAGAGAGAGAGAGAGAGAGAGAGAGAGAGATTGATGGATGGACAGATAGAAAAACAAATAGATAAAGACAAATAACGACGCATGTGTCGAAGTAATTGATCCCAGCCTAACCTAAACTAACCCATTTCAACCTAACCTCTCCTAATCTAACATAACCACACCTAAACCGATGAAAGCAGACCTTAACTCACTTGATCTAGCTCAACAGAATCCGATCCAGATAATCTCACGTAACCTGCACATACCTTACGTAAAGTACTCCAGCCTAACTAAGCACTTTATCTAATCGAACTTAAAGGCCCAGCCATATCTGAATTGACCTAATCTCACCCATTCTCACTTAATCTAACCATACCTAACCTAACCCAACCCAGCCGAGCTTAAAATGACCAAGTCCAACTAAACTTAACCCAGCCAAACTCAACGAAGTATAACCCAACCTAAATGTAACTAAACCGACGTATTCTAACCCAATCTAACCTCATTCTTGTATACCTAAACGAGCTGAATCGAACCCAACTTAAGATGACCTAATCCAACTAAACCCTATCCAAAGTGACCTAAACCTAACCTCACATCAGCCCATCTTACGCTGTGCTTTGGGTAGGTCAGTGAAAGTCTATTGATATCACACACACCATTTGGACCGATAGTGTGTGTGTGTGTGTGTGTGTGTCTGTGTGTGTGTGTGTGTGTGTGTGTGTGTGTGTGTGTGTGTGTGTGTGTGTGTGTGTGTGTGTGTGTGTGATGTGGGGGCACAGTGAATAGGTGAGAAAATGAATGAACATGTTGGCGATTTCTAGAAGATTGGTGGAAACGATTAAAGTGAAGAGTTAACAGGGATGGATAGAGAGAGAGAAAGAGAGAGAGAGAGAGAGAGAGAGAGAGAGAGAGAGAGAGAGAAATTGATGGATGGACTGATAGACAAACAAATAGATAACGAAACATAGCGACGCCTGTGTTGAAGTAATTGATCCCAGCCTTACCTAAACTGACCCATTTCAACTTAATCTCTCCTAATCTAACGTAAACCTATCTAAACCGATTAAAGCAGACCTAAACTCACTTGATCTAGCTTAATCGAACCCAATCCAAATAATCTCACGTAACACGCACATACCTAACGTAAAGTACTCCAGCCTAACAAAGCACCTAACCTAATCTAACCTAACGCAGCCTATCCATATCTGAATTAACCTAATCTCACCCATTCTCACTTAATCTAACCATTCCTAACCTAACCCAACCCAGCCAAGCCTAAAATGAGCTAATCCAACCAAACCTAACCCAGCCTAACGCAACCAAATATAACCCAACAAAATAATATCTAAACCGACGTATTCTAACCCAATCTAACCTAATCCTTGTATACCTAAACGAGCTGAATCCAACCCAACTTAAGATGACCTAATCCAACTAAACCCTACCCAAAGTGACCTAAACCTAACCTCACATAAGCCCATCTTTCGCTGTGCTTTGGGTAGGTCAGTGAAAGTCTACTGATGTCACACACACCTTTTGGACCCATATATGTACTAGTGTGTGTGTGTGTGTGTGTGTGTGTGTGTGTGTGTGTGTGTGTGTGTGTGTGTGTGTTGTGGGTGCACAGTGAATAAGTGAGAAAGTGAATGAACATGTTGGCTGTTTTCTGAGACTGGTGGAAACGATTAGAGTGAAGAGTTAAGAGAGAGAGAAAGAGACAGGGAGAGAGGGAGGGAGAGAGGCAGAGAGAGAGGGAGAGAGATTGATGGATGGTCAGATTGATAAACATAGCAACGCCTGTCTTGAGGTAATTGATCCTAGCCTATCCTAAACTGACCAATTTCAACCTAACCTCTCCTAATCTAACATAACCATATCTAAACCGATGAAAGAAGACCTAAACTCATTGATCTAGCTTAATAGATCCCAATCCAAATAATCTCAGGTAACCTTGACATACCTTACGTAAAGTACTCCAGCCTAACTAAGCACCTAACCTAATCGAACCTAATGGTGCCTAGCCATATCTGAATTGATCTAATCTCACCCATTCTCACATAATCTAACCATACCTAACCTAACCCAACCCAGCCAAACCTATAAAGACCAAATCCAGCCAAACCTAACCCATCCTAACGCAACCAAATATAACCCAACATAAACGTAACTAAACCGACGTATGCTAACCCTATCTAACCTCATTCTTGTATACCTAATCGAGCTGAATCCAACCCAACTTAAGATGACCTAATCCAACTAAACCCTACCCAAAGTGACCTAAACCTAACCTCACATCGCCCATCTCTCGCTGTGCTTTGAGTAGGTCAGTGAAAGTCTCCTGGTGTCACACAAAACTTTTGGACCGATATATGTACTAGCTTGTGTGTGTGTGTGTGTGTGTGTGTGTGTGCGTGTGTGGTGGTTGCACAGTGAATAAATATGTTGGCGATTTTCTGAGACTGGTGGAAACGTTTAAAGTGTAGAGTTAAGAGAGAGAGAGAGAGAGAAATAGATAGATAGATAGATAGAGAGAGAGAGAGAGAGAGAGAGATTGATGGATGGACAGATAGAAAAACAAATAGATAAAGACACATAGCGACGCATGTGTCGAGGTAATTGATCCCAGCCTAACCTAAACTAACCCATTTCAACCTAACCTCTCCTAATCTAACATAACCATACCTAAACCGATGAAAGCAGACCTTAACTTACTTGATCTAGCTCAATAGAATCCGATCCAGATAATCTCACTTAACCTGCACATACCTTACGTAAAGTACTCCAGCCTAACTAAGCACCTTATCTAATCGAACTTAAAACAGCCTAGCCATATCTGAATTGACCTAATCTCACCCATTCTCACTTAATCTAACCATACATAACCTAACCCAACCCAGCCAAGCTTAAAATGACCAAATCCAACTAAACATAACCCAGCCAAACTCAACGAAATATAACCCAACCTAAACGTAACTAAACCGACGTATTCTAACCAAATCTAACCTCATTCTTGTATACCTAAACGAGCTGAATCGAACCCAACTTAAGATGACCTAATGCAACCAAACCCTACCCAAAGTGACCTAAACCTAACCTCACATAAGCCCATCTTACGCTGTGCTTTGGGTAGGTCAGTGAAAGTCTACTGATGTCACACACACCTTTTGGACCCATATATGTACTAGTGTGTGTGTGTGTGTGTGTGTGTGTGTGTGTGTGTGTGTGTGTGTGTGTGTGTGATGTGGGGCCACAGTGAATAGGTGAGAAAGTGAATGAACATGTTGGCGATTTCTAGAGATTGGTGGAAACTATTAAAGTGAAGAGTTAAGAGAGAGAGAAAGAGACAGGGAGAGAGGGAGGGACAGAGGGAGAGAGAGAGAGAGAGAGAGAGAGAGAGAGAGATGGATGGTCAGATTGACAAACAAATAGATAAACACACATATCAACGCCTGTCTTGAGGTAATTGATACTAGCCTACCCTAAACTGACCAATTTCAACCTAACCTCACCTAATCTGACATCACCATATCTAAACCGATGAAAGAAGACCTAAACTCATTGATCTAGCTTAATAGATCCCAATCCAAATAATCTCACGTAACCTGCACATACTTTACGTAAAGTACTCCAGACTAACTAAGCACCCTTCCCAATCGAACCTAATGGTGCCTAGCCATATCTAAATTGACCTAATCTCACCCATTCTCACTTAATGATGAAGGAATAAAGACTGTATATTGCCCCGTCCATTCTGAGTCTCCCTTAAACTCGTCTGACAGTGGCATGAAAGGGCAATTTTTGAAGCCTCCATGTGGTTCTTTCTCTTCCTGTCAAGAAATAAAAAGTAATGTAACAGAATGGATGTTTGAAGGAATTATTTGTCACTCCATCACAGCGAGGTGATATGGGAATGGCCTAATAGTTGTCCTTCCTGTGAACGTCCGCCTCTGACACAGCCCAGGGCCCATGTACATACATATGTATATGGGCCCTGACACAGCCCATGACAGTTACTGGCGCCACACGGTCTCTCCCACTCAGTTAATTGCACACCCCAGCACATTCATGTCCCTATGTGCCCTAACTCAGCATAATCCTCCACTCCCACTTCCACACCCAACCCTCGTGCTAATAACTCTCCTTCCCTGTCTCTCTGCATCATCATAATCTTTGTCATCGTCCATACCTCTTTTCCCACCAAAGGATGGGGTGATGTTGGGTCCAGAAAAAAAAAAATTATAAGGTGAAACTAACCAGAAGTCTGCTCAGTGAAATGGGCCACTATCGTCTCTTTGTCTGCGTTACCAAATACCAGTACAGTGCTCTCTAACTTATCGTCTCTTCTTCTACTCCACCTCTGTCCACTCTGTCTCCAGTGACAGTTCCACACCGTCTACCCCATTCCAACAAATTACTTTCTTTTTCACTGCCTCTCTTGCATTGGCCAATTGCCCAATACCAATACTCGGCAAGCGGTCCCCTCCACTCCACTGCACTCCACTGCACTCCAATCCACTAAAATGCACTCGGGTACACTCCTCTCCACTCTCTGTCACTTCACTACATTCCACCCCACATATCTTTCACCATTGTCGGTTGTCCACATCAATGTCGTATTCTCAATTCATAGTTTACCCCCTTGCCCATTTCAGCATTTAATTTTCTCTCGCCGCCCCCGTTACACATTCCACTACCTGCCTATTCGTCTGTATACTGTTCCTTCATTACTGCACTGCATTCTGTGAGGAGTGCCCTCGGCCAAAGGATTTCCTGGCCCTTCTGTCCTCATTCAGTAACGACCTCACTACCCACAATACACACACCTGCCGTATATAGTCTCTCACTTTATTGATTCACCTTGTTCTTGGTCTCTCTCTCCTCCTTACCTGCAACGCATTCTCATAAAATTGGGTGTTTCATTCTTTGTTCACTACCACTGCTCCGTAAACGACCCTCTCTTCTTCTGCTCCACTTCTCTCCACCTTTAAACCACTCATACCCTATCAGCCATTCCATCCCACTGTTTTTTTTTTTTTTTTTTAATCCTTCCTTCCACATTTCTCCTCGCACTCTCATCTTCACCTGTTTTCCCATGATTTTCATCTTCTCTTCACCCTCTCCATCACTGCTCGATACTAATTCTATTTTTCGTTCTACCTTCTCCACGGTTTTCTTTAATATGTTCATCCTCTCCACCCTTCCATCCAGAGGTGGTAGGTGGTGGTGACCATCATCGACTCATTTGCTGTAGTGCTGCTCACTTCTTCCATCGCTTTTATCATTCTGTTTTTATGTCTGCTTTCGTCTCTTCCTACCTCTTGCCATCCTTCCTCTCATATTTTATCACTCTTCCTTCCACATCATATGGCTCTACACTGAGTGACAAGCCTAAAGGTTTCCTGTAACCCAGGAAACCATTTACATCCCTGGATGTGAACCGTATAACCGTACAACAGGGTGATGTGGAGCCTACTATAGTACCTCTGTTTACTGATTGGAGAGACGCAAATGTGGCGTCCATCCATGAACCAAACTTCTACACTTTATCCTGCGCCTGTGTCACAAGGCACTCTCATCCGCAAGGGAACTTCCGTTAACCTCACGGGATGGCCCTGCAGGGGCGGTTGCTTGTCGGCGGTTTATGGGTCTGCCGGCCAGACAGACTGAGACTGATCAACAACAACAACAACAACCCTTCCTTCAAGACTTCCTGTACGTCATAGAGTCTCAGTTTTTTCATCCATCTTCCACCTCTGCACTCATTTAATGATACTTAAGCCACTTCCCATACCGTCCTCTTCGCTAATCTTGTCGCTCTTATGAGAACCCTCCTTTACTCCGTTTCCCTTCATTTACACCCACTTTTTCTTCGTGAGATGCTGTCGTTATCTTTTGCTGACGTAAGTAGATATCATAGCCATGGCCCAGTCCCCCCCACGCCCACTTGTCGGTTGCCCTTGCAAGTTCCCTCTTCTCGGCCGCCCACACACTCCTTCACGCAGTTCCCCCATACTCACTTCTCAGCCGCCCACACACTGCACCAGCAATTAGTTTCTCCTACACTCCCCTGGCACATCTATCTTCTTGCAGCACTAGTTGTTGCTCTTAATGTGTTGTGCATACTCACCCACCTGCCCAATCTCCCTTTCCTATCATCGGCCCACTCACACTGCGTCTCAATACATTGCCTCCCACTTACTCGAAGTGCTTCCCACTCAGTAAAGGGGGTATCACACGGTTCCTCGTATAAGGTTTGCCGAGGAAAAGTTCCTTGGAACCAGGCAAAGATATCTTTCCTCCCAACTCCCCAGTACACCCATTCCCTCTCGGTCTCCCTCACTCCTCCCACCCCATGAGGCCTTTCCCCTTGTTCTCCCCCCCATAAACTTCTCTCCCCACCCCGACATCCACTTTCCCCCTTCTCTTATCTTTTCCCCCATACACCCTCTCTCCTCTCCCCCCCCCCCTCCCCTTCACATACGCTCTTTCCATTTCCTCTCCATCCACATACACTTTCCATCACGCATACACTCTTCACATTCTCCAGTACAACCCTCTCCTCCCTTTCATATAACATCCCTCCATCTCTCCCCAAGTCAGCCACACTCTCCTGTCTCACCACATACACCCACTCCTCTATAGTCTCTTCCCGCACTCCTCTCTAGTCTCTCCCCAGAGTGACTCCCCCTCCCACTCCAGTTCCAGTCCTCTCCCCTTCTTCCCCTTCCGAGTTTACGGGCGACCTAATTGCTAGGCTATTGGGTGATCGGCCCCCTGTGACGTCAGAGGGGAGAGGAGGGGGAGACGGAGGGGAGGATGGAGAGGTGTGAGGGGAAATGGGGAGGTGGGAGAGACAAAGGAAACGTGGGAGATGAATGAAGGGAGTGAAAAGTAAAAGGGAAAACCAAAAGCAGATAGTTGGAAAGGAAAATGGAAAAGCGGAGAGAAAAGAAAAGATGAAGGAGAAGAGATAGGAGAGAGAAATGGAGAGTTAGAGGGGGAAATGGGCGGATTGGAGGAAGAAAAAGGGGGATGGAAGAGAGAGAGAATGGAGGGAGGGGAAAGTAGATACGAAAGGGAAGAGAGTAAGTGGATATTTAGAAAACGGAGTAATGGAGGGAGAAACTGGGAGACGAGAAAAGAGGAGAGGGATTGAAAATAGAAAGATGGGAGAGGAAATGAAGGTGTGAAGGACGGAATGTAAAGGTGAAAGAAGAAATGGATTAGTAGGAGAAAAAAACGAATAGATGGGTGAGGGAATGGGTAGGTGAAAGAAGAAAAGCTGAAGTGGGAGAAGAAGTGGGTAGATGGGAAAGGAAATGGGCAAGTGGGAGAGGAAATGGAGAGGTGGGAGAGGAAATAAATAGGTGAAAGACGCGGAGAAGAAAAAGAGCAGAGATGAAAGAGAGGAGAGGGAAGAGAGCAGTAAGTTGTGGTGGGAGGGATATTGGAAAAGTGGAGGGAGACACAAAGGGTAGAATCGAAGAAGGGAGAGGTGAATGGGAGGAGGAGTGAGAGAGGAGAGAGGGAGACGCGGTGAGTGGGAGATGTATGAGAAAGATGGAAGAGGAGAGGGAATTAATATAGAGTGGAGAGAGAGGAAGAGAGATGAAAGGGTAGGGGAAGAACAGTGTAGTGGATGACTTGAGAGAGACAAAGGGAAGAAGAGAAAATAAAAAGCTTTGAAAGAATGGGTGAAATTGAGAGGGTGAATGGGAGATGGAATGGGGTGGAAGAGCTGGGGCAAAATGAACTGGAGGCATTCTGTAGCCTGGAAGAGAGAGAGAGAGAGAGAGAGAGAGAGAGAGAGAGAGAGAGAGAGAGAGAGAGACAAAAAAAAAAAAAATCTAAGTTTTTGCCTGCACAATTTAATGAATATGTCGCTGCGCAAAAAAATTACAGGCGATTACAATTCCTGTTAAAACTTAACAATAACCATTATCACAAGTTGCGTCCTTGTATGCAAATGCTAGATTTTTCACGACTCAAAATAATACACTTTAATTTTCATCCGGGAAACGAACACTGATTCTGTTCCCAGGGAGAGTGCTTATGCTTCCGTTCTAGTTATTATTTTTTTTATGTTTCATCCACCAGCACCTACCGTCCTTATCTGTCTATCTGCCTGACTGTCTGTCTATCTAGCTATCTATCATCCAGTCTTTATTTTTTTTTTTTTTTACCCAGTATATCCATCATTCAAGCCTATTCTTGTCCCATTTATCTTACGATCAGATTTTTTTTTTTTTTTTACCTTGTATCTATCACATGATCCTTTTTAGTCCCGTATTTCTATTACCTACTCCTTTCTTACCAGATTTATCCATCATTTAGTCCGTTATTGCCCTGTACACTTACATCTATGATCTCCATATATATAAAATGGTCTATACGTACCTCTTTAGCTGTCTGTCTGTATTTATCTGTTTCTGTTTATGTCAGTGTCTGTCTGTTCATGCATCCATTCATTCATTTCTCACATTATTTTGATATTAACGTAGCTATTAAGCTGCCTCCCCAAGTGGCATGGAATGGAGTGTTTTGTGTAGTGGAGTGTGGAGTGCAGTGGAGTGTAGGATTCACCGGAGTGCAGAATACAATGGATGTAGTGGAGCATGAAGTGGATTATTTATTGTGGAATATATGTGGTGGAGTGAAAAGTGGTGGGTGAGGTGGCGTGGAGGTCCCTACGGGAGTGACACTGGAGAACTTGTGTCCTCCACGCCGCAACTTCTGCCACCCCTGCAAGTTACCCGAAACTCACCCAGGCCCTCACCTCACCCCACCCTCTGTCCCCGCCACCACAGTAACTGCCACAGCCACTACATAACCATTACACAGACACCACAGCCAATACAGATGCGTTAGACAGATTAATTCACATCCAAAACTACTTTTACAGTACACAGCCATCACCACAGATACTGCCACAACTACCAAAAATATATCCAGTGCGCAACCACCGGCTCAGCCACCCACCACCACCACGTCCAACACCACAGTCATATGAAGCCACAACTATTGCAAACAGAGCGTGTAATACCCCATAGTCGTACCATTAAATTCATCACAGCATAGCACGACCTGTCACCATAACCACCAACCACCACTTTTGTCACTCCATAGCCACTAACACCATTAAAAGTTTATAGTCACACCATTAGCAGTCATTACACCGCAACAGATACCAAAACTGCCTGTATCAGCAACACCCACCTCTACCACAGCCAACACCATCACAGCCTTCCCCACCACCACCACACCCAACACCACCACAGCCTTCACCACCACCACCACACCCAACACCATCACAGCCTTCACCACCACCACAGCCTTCACCACCACCACACCCATCACCACCAAAGTCATCCTCACTACAGCGGTCACCACCACAAGCATCACTACCACAAGCATCACTACCACAGCCACTATTAAGACAGCCATTACTAACATTACACCCTCACCACCAACGCCACACTTACCACACCCCTCACAACCACAGCCACCATCCCCACCCCGCCACCACTGTCACAACCTCAGCCATATTTACAACCTCATAGCTGCACCATCAGAGTCATCGTAGGATCGTCAGAAATTATCAGAGCTGTTCCCCCTCATCCAGCAATACCCTTACCACTGAATTACCTCGTTACACCAGTAGATGACCCGCTGAACTGTCAAATGTACCGAAAGCTTTACCACATCTACCACCTCGATACAGACTCACTACACAGCCACCAATATCACGGCCACCACAGCTCCCACAATGACTACCGCCTCTACGACCTCATTTCCACATCGTCAGAGTGATCTAAGCACCGTTTGAATTTATCAGGGCTATCCACACAACTATTAGCACTTTTATGACACCATTGCCCAGTTGAAAGCCTACTGTACTGCTAAAACGTTATCAGAATCCTCACCACACTCACCACAGCCTTGATATAGAGATGCAGCCACACCACTGTATCTAAAGGAAACTCACTGCCTCTGATACCCCGACAGTTCAGCCACCACAACTCCAACTAACACCACAACCCCAACTATTACCACAGCCACCACAAGTCCCACTGCATTCTAATACCACCAAAGCTCCACTACCACCACATACCATCAAAACTCCACTACCACCACACCATCACAGCACCACATTCCCACCACAACCACCAGCTTCATTAATAAAGCTCATCAGCAACACTTCATGCCAGCACACCTACCAACATTAATCCCTTCAGGGCAAGCCAATCTTTTAAATTTAGTTATATCTAGTTTCAAACTTTTTATTCAGCTTAGGAAATACTTCTCGTCGTGAATGGATTAATGAAGGATGTATCATATTCATTTTGGAAATTCTCTCTTAAGCTGAATAAAACAGTTTGAAGCTTGCATATAATAAGACATCATTGGACAAAAGAGGTTCACTTCGACCACGTCAATCTAGATGATGTCCAGCTTTTTTGTTCTGCTGAAGGACTCCCCCCTCCCCCTCCTCCCAACAACAGTAATATTATTGTACGAGGTGTTATTATAATCATTAATTTAGAAGCTACAAATGTTTATAATAAATTTACACATCCAGACAGAGAGGAATTCATTATAAAGCTCACTTTATTGCTGATATAAACTTGCTTAGGTTAAGGATGTAAAGAGTACAAATATAAAAGTGTTATATTTTATTACTTTCACGAAATTTCTTTCATTTATCGTTTATATTTACTGTTTTATATTGAAATGTTTTATTGAATTTCATACTTCTTAAGGACCGTTGTCGATAGGCTACTTTTATTTTTCGTAGCATGAACAGACAGGTGGAATTTAGCGTTGTTTCTGTTTGCTTATGTTTGTGCTTTTATAGATAGATCGGATATTACGTCGTACTTGGAATACAACACAGTTCCTGCTTGTATGTATGTGTGTTTTTAATATTTTTTTCTCTTTTCAGGTGAGTGACGGCTGCATCTGTTACCACCCATGGTTTGCGTGAGTGTCGATCTCATTCAGTATGCATTTTGGCTCTACTTACCACTTATCCTTTCACCTTAATCTGTACCTAATTAACCTTCCTCTTGATTATGGACCTAATATTTTGTACCCCTTGCGTAATTTTCCAGTGTGAAATATATATATATATATATATATATATATATATATATATATATATATATATATATACAGTATATATATACAGTATATATATATATATATATATATATATATATATATATATATATATATATATATATTATACGGTATGTAATGCTGTTTTCGACCACCATTTTTAAAGCTGTTTTTTTGATGTTTCAAATTTTGTTATTCTTCACGTTAATCCAAATTTTAGGTATTTGGCTTATATACTGGTATCGTAAGTGGCTTTGGAGGCTCCTTAGCATCTTTTCTTAAGCGTTATTTTGTTTCCAGTATTAATCTCTGACATTCCCTTGTTTTGTTTTTTATGTTGTTTAAGTAACTACAAAGTTTGCTTTAGTAGCATACAAGAGAATTCTGATGTGTAAAATGAAAAATAAATAGCTATGGAAGAGGTGTTGTGAAATCAGTCAAAACCACCTAGGATGCGACCCTCATATTCATCGTTGATCGGAAGCTGTACCATCCTAGCCTTCCATCCGCGCTTTAAATTAACAAAAATCGTAGTGAGTGGAGAAATATCGACCGTCTGGACAGTGGAACGAAAACTGGGTACGCCAAGGTGGGCGGTGACAGGGAATGGGATTGGGAAGGGGGAAGGGAGGGGATGAGGACAGGGAGGAATGTACCGATAGTAGGAGAGGGAGGGAGGACGGGGGTAGAGGAGAGGAGGAGGGGAGTTAAGAGGAGGGGAAACTGAAAGAGGGGTGAGAGTACGAAGTTTCAGTAGACGAAATTATTATGCTCTTATATAGAAAGTCTGTGAGCATACCATTTAACTGCACTGGAAATCAAGACATAACTTTGTATCTTAGTCTGCATTTAACGTCTTCAGAAAAGTACAGTGTTATTTTTTTATTTTATTCTTCCTACCACCAGACTGTCATATTCATCTAAAGGGAGATTTTTTTTCTGTGGTAGAGAAGAGGCTAGAAACATCTCCATTCAGTTCTTCCCCTATAACCAGCGCAAAAATACCTTAAAATTTGACCTTATAAACTCTATTTTTGTGTCCACCAGGTTATTTCATTGGACGTGGGGTAGGCCTGTGTAGTGAAGAGTCTCCCTTACCTTCAACCTTGGCAAAGACCAAGAAAATTGTGACTTTATTGTTATTATTATTATTATTATTATTATTATTATTATTATTCCTGTTGCCTTCATACGATATTTTTTTGCTTAAGTCCCTCGTACTGAAAAGGTAAAAAAGAAATATCTAACCCCTCCAGTCCGAAAAATGTCTGATAAGCAGAAAAATGTCCTTTAACGACAAGAATAATGTTTAAAGAATGTACTGGAGCCTAATGGGAAACCCGAATCTCCGCACCGATCATGGAAATACCCAGCCATCTACGTAATTTAGAGTCCGAGGTCAGGGTTGGGGGGGAAACTAGGTCAGGGTGAGCGAGGAGGAAAGGTCATCCCGCTCCAGTGACCCTCCAGTTCAATTAAAGTTTCTGGACGTCTGCCTGATTGCGGATAAAGCTGTGTTTCCCCCTGCATACAGCACTTACTTTAAACTTTCACATTTCTTTGGTTTATCACTGAACTCCATGATTTCGCTTTTGAACATGAAGAGGGTTTTGTGGTATTAAAATAATTTGACGCCCTGGTGGTGGTCTGATAGAAGTCGTGGGTCGGAGAGGTAACGCACTACGGTTCGTGTTCGGGTCGAGGGGGTGGGCAGAGGTCATTCTATTATGTAAAAGGCTGCTAGGGCCATAGAGAGACCTCCTACACTTTAAACAATCTGCCTTTCGGTAGTCCAGCGTCGGATACTACTGCAAACCGGGCCCTGACGAACATATGTCCTTATGCTGTGATTTTGACCTCTGATTGTTCGCAAGATCGAATCCCATCAACCCTGCTTTACTTTGAGCCCATCCAGCACCTCTGGTCTAAATTAGGTAAAAACTTGAAGTTTACTCTCATGTGACCTTGATCTTTCACCTGTTATTCGGAAAAAAATGGTCAGCGCCTTGGTTGACCATTCCCCTTCCACTAAATTTGATTAAAATCTGATCAAACTTGTTTGGACTATATTATGCACACACACACACACACACACACACACACACACACACACACACACACACACACACACACACACACACACACACACACACACACACACACACACACACACACACACACACACACACACACACACACACACATTCTTTACCCTCTTATCTCTCCCTTCATTTGTACCCACTCACCCCTCGCACTCCTCTCATTCCAACTCTCCCCCACCCACAGAATCTTCGTCTCTCTCCTTCTCCGCCCACTTCAGCAGCTGATTGCCAGAGAGTGAGGTCGTAAGGTAGTCAGTGGCAGAGATCCTTGTTGCAGACTCTCCACCACACCCACTAGTTTCTTCCACTTTAATTATTGAATTCTGTCATCACTTACCCCATCTTCATTTACCCCTTCACGTTTTCCACCTCTGCCACTCCTAGCCAGTGTCACTTTCTTTTTCCTCATTACCTACTCCACTTCCACCGACTCATCCATTTTATCAGAACCACTGCCCTCCACCACCACCACCTGCAGTTATTCCACCTCATCTAGTCCACATCCACAAGCACTTTGATACCACAGTATCCAGAACGATTCCCACGTAGAACTATCATCATTACTTATCCTACCGCCAACTAGCTTTACCACCACCACCACCATAAGTTGTACCATTGTTACCCCCACTACTATCATTCCCACCACAGCCACCACCACCTTCCCGCAACCTCCATCACCAGTTATTCGTTGCTTATCCTTCCCTGTCGTCACCATTACCGCCATTTATAAGGCCAGCTCCCCCCATCACATGTATCCTTACTTCTAATTCATTGCTATTTCCCCCTCATTCCCCACCAGCTCCCTCAGTAGCTACCACTTTCTCCACCATTTCCGTCACCATCTCCTCCCCCTTTCACCCCTGCTACCTCTTTTTCCGTCTTTCGTTACCATCAGTTTCAGCCCTACAACGTCTTTTCCCTCCCATGCTGTCAGATCACTATCTCGGCCACCAACACCACCGCCACGGCCTCTACCCCAACCACCAACACACCCACTATCACCCTAACTGCAAACATTTCTGCCAACATCCCTTTTCAATATTAACACCACACTACAACTACCACCACTACCCACAGCCACCACCACTACCCACAACCACCACCACTACCCACAACCACCACCACCAACATCACTTTCACCATCAATACCACACTACCACACCACCGCCAACAGTCCTTTCATCATCAACTATCGCACCACCACCACCACGACCAATATTGAAGGTATACCGTGGCAAAGCGAGACGAGACGCCTCCTTGCCTTCGTCATTGTGTCGTCCCTCTCTCCCTGCCTCCCGTTACTGCCTCTCTTATTACCCCGCCACCCGCAGAGGCCCTTGGTTGCTGTAATCAGGTGCTTTGTCTGTGTCCGCTCCAGCATGTCGTCTCCCTTCGGACTGTTTGGGTGTTGGTTGTCTGGTTTAGCCTGAGTCACTCCGCTAGATATATTCACAAATTTTCTTGAACTTAAGTTGTGTATCAAACTCATTTTTCATTCGTTCATCCTCCATACGTATGTTGTTGTTGTGGCCCCAGGTTCATCTGAAACGTGAATCCGGTAGAATGCTGGCTTAAGCTGACCTTCCCCTGCAGTCCACCATTTTTTTATTTATTTATTTACTGTGAGGTGGAGCGAAGATTCCGAGGCCTTAAATGAAGTGTGGAGGATAATATCTGTTCTTACTCGGCTTGCTGTTGATGGTACTCTCATTCTTCATACGGTACTTTTACATTTCCTTGTTTTCGGATCCAGCCTCACGCCATTCGTAAACGCAAGAAAGGGTCAAGGTGATGATTATTTGTGATTTGGATTGGCGTTTGTCAGTAATAAAATATTTATATTTCACAGGGAGAATTTTTCTTTCTTGTTTGCTTGCTTTCGACAAACGCATTTTGGCATGGTCTCATGTGTTAATTTCTGGGTCGATAGTCCTTATGCCTAGTATGAGTGTACCCGGGCCCGTATCTTGAGACGTCCTTTTTTTTTTTTTTTTTTTTTTAATCGCAGAACATAAAAAAGAAACAAAGAATAGAAGGAAACGCTCAACTTCCAAAATCAGGACGCGACATCACCAGCCGCCAAAACAAGTCTTATGCGTGAAGGCACAGGCTCTGCCCGGCTTGGAATGGGGCTGCGGTAAAGGGCGCGTGCCACCACAAGACCATGAGGAGACTTTCCGAACTAGACAGGTTAGATAAAACTTCATGAACCCATTTGCAGTTAGTCATCCTTCCGAAGCTGAAGGAAATCGTGTGCAGGAGCGAGCGAAAAAATATAAGCCATCAGATTGAAAAGGTAAATATGAATTACAAATACACGCAAATGCGGGGCACATTTACACATTTACGTATGAGGAGCAAACTGTGAAAAATGTGATACAGTTGCTCACCAGTGTTTAGCCTCTAGTACATACGGTATATATTTCCTACTACTGTTACCTTGGCGTTATTAATTAAAACAGTGGGGAAGCTTAATTAAACTTGCTCGCAATTTAATGTAATGTTTTCTTAGATCTCTCTCATTATACGCTCAAGTTCAGTTTAATCTGAGTTGGTGTTATCTCTGGTTTTCTTTAACTTTTTTTAATCCTCCTTTTCTCTGAGCCCTTCTTATCTCCCCACATTTTGCGTCCTCGTTCCTTCATCCCTCCTTAGTTCCTCTAGTCTCCCTCTTCTCTTTCTTCCTTCCTTCCTATCTCCTTTCTTCCTCTAGTATTCTTTCTATCTCTCCTTCTCCACTCCTTTCAGCCCAAATGTCTTTTTCTCTCTTCTTTCTCCCTTCTCTCAGTTTCCTTTTGCTTCCTCCTTCTTCCCCCCCCCCTCATCATCATCATCATCCATCCATCCATCCATCCATCCATCCGTCCGTCCATCCATCCATCCATCCATCCAATCTTCTCACTCTCCTTCTACATATCTCTGTCTCCTTCCCCTCCTCCTCCACCATCTCTTCATCTTCCCTCTCTCCCTCCTCTATATCCGCTTCCATCCTCTCCCCGCCTCCATCTTCCCCTCCTCTTTCTCTCACTCCCTCCTTTTACTCTCTCCTTCCCTCCTACGCCAACCTCCTCCCAGTCTCCTCCTCCTGTCTGCCATATCTCTCGTCTTATATTTTTCTTTCGCTGTGCAACTTTCTTCCGCTAAAATATTCCTTCCTTCCTCTCTCTAGTCTCCTTCCGCTCCTCACTCATCTCCTCCTCCTCTCTTCCCCCTTCTTTATTATTCTCATCACTTTACTCCTCCCTCCCTCTCCCCTCTCGTCTTCTCACCCTTCTCCCCCTTCCGTCCTTTCCTCCTCCCAGCTCAAGTCTCCTCCTTCTCCCCCTCCTTTCTCTGTCAGTCGTTTAGCCTTCTCCCCCTCCCTGCCTTGTTCCTCTAGTTTTCTCTCCCCTTCTCTCCTTTCTTTCTCTAGTCTTATCCTCATCTTTATTTTCTTCCTCATTATTTTTCTCCTACTTTTCCGTTTTTCCCTCCTCCTCCTCCTCCTCCTCCCTTCTTTATCTTATGTTTTATGTTTTTCCTCCAGCTTGTTACAGTCTTCTTTCGAAATAATCCTTCCTTCCATCCTTTCCATCCTTCCTGCCTTCCTTCCTTCCTTCCTTCCTGCCTCTTCTCGTTCCTTCCCCTTCGCGCACTGTCTTTCGTCTTTCTCGTCTCTCGTTCCGTTTATTTGTATTTTTCCCTCTTCCCTATCAGTCGCATCTTCCACATCCTTTTCTGTCTTCCAGTTTCTTTCCTTCTTTCAGTCATCTTCCTCACCCTTTGTACCGTCGTCCTCCTTTGTGCCCTTTTTCCTTCGTTATTTCCCTTTGACGTACGTTTTCCCTCCCGTTATTCTCTCTCTCTCTCTCTCTCTCCAAAAATCTTGCTTCCTTCCTTGCTTCCTTCCTCTCCTGTTCCTTCTTCTCTTCATCATGTCTACGTCTTCCTCCTTCTCGTCTTCGTTATACTTCTCCGTTCATATTCTCATTTTATCGTTTCGCCCTTCCCTGTTACTTCCTTCTCCAAAACCTCCCTCCATTCATGTTCCTTCCTCCATTTTTCCGTCTTCCTTCTTTTCTTTCCTTCAATCATTTCTTCCGTCTTTCCATCCCTCCTCCATTCAGTCTTTCAGTCCATTCATTTTTCTGCTTCTTTCCTCCATTTTTATATGCCTTTAGTTTTCTTCATTCATTTTTCTCCTTCCTCCCTTCTATCTTTTCTCCCTTCCTTCAGTTTCCTTAGTTTCCTCCTCCCTTTCATCCCTTCTCCATTCCTTCCTTCAGTTTTCTCCTTCCTTCCTTATATACATTTTCTTTCTCATTTTGTTCCATCATTTTTCTCCCTTCATTTCCCATCATTACAATCTTCCCTCCCTCCTCTGGCCATCCTCCCTCCCTCCAGTCTCTCCCATCTTCCAGTCTTTCATCCCTTCTCCAGTCTCCCCCCCCCCTCCAATCTTCCTCCCACATTCCTTTGTTCCTCCCTCCCTTCAGTCTTCCTCCCTCCCTACAGTCTTCTTCCTTCCCTTCAGTCTTCCTCCCTCCCTACAGTCTTCCTCCCTCTCTTCAGTCTTCCCCTCTCCCTACAGTCTTCCTCCCTCCCTACAGTCTTCCTCCCTCCTGCTATTGGAAGACCCTTTGTGGGACGCCTGGCACCCTTCCAGCCAAATCCCCCCCCCCTCTCTCTCTCTCTCTCTCTCTCTCTCTCTCTCTCTCTCTCTCTCTCTCTCTCTCTCTCTCTCTCTCTCCTACCGTATCCTGCCCAAACATTCTCTCCTTCCTTTCCTTTCATTTCATTTCCTTATCTCACCTCTCCATTCCATCGCTTTTGCCTTAAACTTACCTCAGCTGCACCTGCCTCATTCTCTCCTTAACCCTTCGTTTCTCCCTCCCATATCTCTTTTCTTTAACCCATGTTTCTCTCTCCCTATCGTTCCTTTCTTCCCCCCTCCCCCACAGGTACAGTCTTCCAGTGTTCCTCTTGCGTACTTACTCTTTCCTCCTACATTTTTCCCGCATTTTTTTTTTCCATCCCTTCCGTTATTTTCCCCGAGATATCCTTCTTTCCCTTGTCATTCCTTTTCCTCCCGTATTTTTACTTATTTCCTCAAATTTTCCTCCCTCCTTGCCGTTATTTTCCTCCCATTTTCCTCGTAATAGTTGCTTCATACCTTCTTTTTCCTCTCCTTATGTCTACTTTTCTTCCCATGGTGTTCCTCCTTCTGTGCTCCTCCTCCCATTTAGTTCCCCTCTCACTTCTCACTCCTCTTACTTTCCTCCAATGTTCTCTCTCTTTTCTCCTCCTCGTATTCATATTCCTCTCCCTCCTCTTCACTTTCCTCTCACGTTCCTTCGCATTCCTTCACTCCTTACGCCCACTCTCCTTCACATGGTATTCATTGCCACTTGCTCCTATTCATTTCTCCTCGCCCTCCTTCCTCCTCATTAATCTCCCTTTCTCTCTCCTCTCTCCCCTTCACCCACCCCCTCCCCTACTCTTCCCGTCCCCTGCAGGTCCCTGCTCCTCCCTTCCCCCTCTCACGATTGTCCCTCCCGTCTTAATTTTCTGACTTTCTTCACCTCTTCATTTTTCCATCCCATTACTGACCCCATCTTCCCTCACCCCCTTGCTACTTCCTCATCTACCCATTTTTTTCCTCCCTTCTTTCTCATTATCCCCTCGCTCCTCTTTTTCCTTCTTCATTTTTCTTTTCTTGTACCTGTTATTTCTCGCTCCCCATTCCTTCCCCCCTTCATTCCTCATACCCCATCTTCTTCGTTTTCTATTCGTCACTTTTCTTGCCCTGCCTGTTTTATCTCCTTCCTCGACCTTCCCCTGTCACATTCTTCACCATTCCTTCCTGCCCCCTTTTATACCACCTCATTCCACTCCTCATATTTCCTCTTCCTCTCTTTATCCTTCTTTCCTCTTTCCAGATCCCCCTCCCTCCATCTGCCTGTACCACACACACACACACACACACACACACACACACACACACACACACACACACACACACACACACACACACACACACACACACACACACACACACACACACACACACACACACACACACACACACACACACACACACACACACACACACACACACACACACACACACACACACACACACACACACATCCTTATCCTTCTCTCCACATTTCTCTCCCACCGAACTCCCCTTTTCCTGCTCCCCTACCACATTCTCTCTCTCTCTCTCTCTCTCTCTGTTTTGCCTTATTCTCATTTTTTTACCATCATTTTCTCTCTCTCTCTCTCTCTCTCTCTCTCTCTCTCTCTCTCTCTCTCTCTCTCTCTCTCTCTTTCCGGCCGTATTCGCTCATCATATTTTTTACAATCTGTTATCTCGTTTTTTTAGAGCCTTCCGTGTCCCAATTAGCTTCTCCTTTTTTATTTCCTTTAGTCCCCCAGCTCGTCCCACCTCTTCGTCCACTTCGTACCCCATTATCAGTCTTCTCTGCTCCTTTTCGTTCACATTCTGCTTCTACTCGTTCGCCTGTTCTCTCTTCCTCCTTTCTCACCTGTAATTTTTCCTTGTTCGGCTTCGCCACTCCCAATCGCACCCTTGTTCTTTCCTCCGCTCCTCATCGTTATCCCAATCACCATTCTCGTCCACCTACCCTTTACTCCTCAGATATAAACCTGCTCGTTTTTCTGCCCAAATTATCCCCAGTTCACCATCCATTTAGCCCAATTCATCGTGTGCCTCTAATCGTCCAACCTCGCCCGTTCTCTTCCTCTCTCTACCCCTGTTCGCCTCCCTTTTACCCCTATTATTCCTCTTAAGCCCAATTTACCCCCCACCCCCCATTTAGTAACCCACCCACCTTAGGCCCCATCCCCCTGAAATTTCACCGAATGGCATGTACTCGTCTATTTTTTCCCCGTCTCATCCACCCCTTATTGGTCATCTTTCTGCTCCTGTCTACCCCTATGGCTGTCTCCGATCTTTAACAGCTCTCCAACCCCCCTTTACCTAAGGACCTCTTCTGAGTTTCCAGCTCAGTGTGCATCCCCCTCTCTCTCTCTCTCTCTCTCTCTCTCTCTCTCTCTCTCTCTCTCTCTCTCTCTCTCTCTCTCCCCTCGACCGTTTTTATTTCTTGTAAGCCTATTCTAACTTTACTCCAAGAAAAAGGGAGACTTAGATTTATGCACACCGGTATCGACTCTCTCTCGCTAAACTTTTCATCTCAGTTCCTCTTTCCTCTCCATCTTCCGCCCCCCACCCATCTCTCTCTTCTCCCCACGTGCCCACTCTGCTCCCTCATATCTCTTCGTATCTGATTTTTTTTACGCCATTCTGTTCCTCCTCCTTAATCTCCACTTCCTACTTTTTCACTTTTATTTGTAACCCATGTTCCAGTACAGTGTTCAGTAATTCGTAAAGTTTTTGTTAATTTGTAAAGTTTGGAGCTATGCCTTTGTTATATCCTTCAACCAGAGGACATCTCTTTTGTATTCTTTTTCTGGCGGGTAATATTTTCCAGCTTAGGAGAAAACTGTAATTAAAAAAGTACTTGACATTGTTTGACCTCATCACGGTCATAGGTCTCCCCTAAACTCCTAAGCTGAATACATCCACGTAACGACGAAGTTACCTGTGGATGTTAAGATAATGCCATCCACACAGAAAGTAATAGTGCCGTACGAGTGCTTGGGTGAGTGATGTGCAGATTGAGCATGGTAGTAGGGAGGACGGGTTTAGAAGTACACCGTTTGAGTTGTTGGTTTATATATTGCCGCTGCATTGAATACTTGTTTATCTTCGTGTCAGTGAAAGGTAGTTACTGAAACATGCCCATTGTAGTGCATTTTCCCTCATCTTTATCCATGAGGGGGAAGTGAGCTACGTAATAAAAAAATTTAACCTTTCTTCGTGGTTGCATGTAACACCCTTTCCAGGTAAACAGCTGACTTGCACCTCTCATCATTCTACCCAGTAAATTTTTATGTAATGTCACAGTGTCAGACATAAACATAACTCAGCACAACATTTTATGAGTCTTGGGACTTGTGGTGCATCCCGTTGGGGTTGGTTGGCCATCTCCGTGCATTCAGTCAGAGCTGATCATGAATTTCTTTAACATCAACAAAGGCAACATACATTTCTCTTTATTTTGCCTTGTCCCTCCTTCCTTCCCCTTCTCTCTTAACCCACATACAAACAGTCCTCCCTGTCAGCTCCCCTTTCGTATCTCTCTCATCCCTTCACTGTATCCATTCTCTTCGTCCTTCCTCATACCCACCCGTTATCTCCCTTCTCCCCTGTTACCACCCTCCTAGCTTTCTCTGCCCCTTCCCGTAACCCCTTCTTCCCCTCACTCTTCCTATCTCCCTCTCCTCTCTCCCCTCAGTGCCTCAGGGGGAGTGTAAATCTTCGGTCCTGTGTGCTATCTCCCCCTTCCCTCCCTTTCCGTTCTTGTCCTTTCGCCCACTCTCTCATTTTGTCTCGCTATTTCCTCTTTCTCTGCCTCCGCTCTTCGCTCTCCCCTTTGTGTCTCTCCCTTGTTCTGTCCTCACGTTCGTTTTTTTTATATTCCTCTCTCTCTCTCTCTCTCTCTCTCTCTCTCTCTCTCTCTCTCTCTCTCTCTCTCTCTCTCTCTCTCTCTCTCTCTCTCTCTCTCTCTCTCTCTCTCTCTCTCTCTCTCTCTCTCTCTCTCTCTCTCTCTCTCTCTCTCTCTCTCTCTCTCTCTCTCTCTCTCTCTCTCTCTCTCTCTCTCTCTCTCTCTCTCTCTCATATCTTTTGTTTTCCTCTTCTTCCTCTCCTTTGTCGTCTTAACTATTTCTCTGTCCCCTCGACTCCTCTCTGCCTCTTTATCCTCTTCCTTCTTGTTTATGTCCTCTTCTTCTCCTTCTTTGTTCTCTCCCTTCTTCCTTCCTTTATCCTCAACAAGTCCCCCATTTCGTCCTCATAAAATACCTCCTTTTTTCCCCTCCTACCCTAACGATGCTCCCATGCCCTTATTTTGGCTTCAGTCCTTCCCTTTTATTATTATTATTATTATTATTATTATTATATTATTATTATTATTATTATTATTTATTTATTTATTTTTGTTTTTGTTAACGTTTCAGTCCTTTGAGGTCTAAGCAGAAGTATTTATTTATAACAAAACCAACACTGCACCGTAATTGTATATAAGTCAGAGAAAGGTGCATCTGTGTTTGCCCTCAGACTTACGAGATAAAAAGATATGTGTATTTGAATTTAAATATATACCAAGAATTCACAGACTTTGCTTTTAAGACTTTTCCTTCCCCCTTCCTCTCTTGAATACGACGATATTGTGTCTTTTAAACCATTTCCCTGTCCACCATGTGTTTTCTTTCCCTCTGTGTCTTCCTTCTCCCTCTGTTTTCTATTTCCAAATGTTTTATTACGGTTTCTGTTCCCTTTTTTCCATCCATGTTTGTCCCCAGATTGTTTCCTATCATGTTTTCCATCTCCATTTATTTCTGTTGATAAGTTTTCTCAGTAAGTTTATCTCCTTGTATTTTTGTCTCTTTTTCCACGTGTTTGTTCATATCCGGGTGTATTTTTATCTGTATTTTATCTCTTCCCATGTTCCTTGTTTATTTTTACACCCTATCTCCCCCCTTCCTCATGCATCTTTCCCTGCTTTTCCCCGTCTTCCTATTATATCGTCATTGTTTTGCCCTGTCCCTTCCTCACCTCCCTCCTTTCTTCATTTTTCCCTTCCATACCATCCTTCTCCTTCCTCTTCCTACTACATCTCTCTCTCTCTCTCTCTCTCTCTCTCTCTCTCCTTTTATTTGCATTCATATTTCCCTTCATATCCTATCTTCCTTTGCCTCATCCTCGTTTTTTCTCCTGCGATCTCTCTCAATCCCTTCCATTTCATCCCTCTTCATTCATCCCTTTCCATTCCATCCCAGTTCCCTCCACTCTCTCATTTCCTCCGTCGTACTCTCTCCCTCCTCCTTCTCCTCCTGCCCTTCCCCCTTCGTACCTGTCCCCCTCCTTCTCGCTGTCTCTCTCACTCAGCCGTCTTCGTGCCCTCCCCTTCATCCAACTCACCACCCTCTCTGACCCCCATTAACACCAACCAGATCCCCAGCACACACACTTTAAGACCAGCCCAGCCCAGGCCAGTCCCCCTCCAGCCCGCTCATTATCCCAGAGTAAAAGTTTTATAGTAAAAGTTTTATAGTTGTATGTGTGAGGGTAGATAGGTCTATTATATATCATCAGTACGAATGGAGGGCCAAGTTATTTTTCCTTCTAGCTCAAAGACTTTCTATTTTGTGTATAACCGTCTGGCAGTAGCAGGAAGGAAATGTAAAAAATCTGTCATGGTAGTGAGGATAACATCTGCATTAGCCTTCAAGGACTTCGTTTTTAGTATATTTATGGTACTGCCAGACGAATTTCTTCAGTTTGCAGGATTAACATTTTATCATTTAACAATTCTGCTGCTGTGAGCGTGTATGAATAGTTTATACAGACAGCCACAAGAAAAAATGCTCAGCCGAAAGAATGTATAGCTGTCAAGGAGAGATTACTATATGTGTTAATACTGCATATAAAGTAAACACTACGATTGAGTAACTACTGATAGTGTTGATTTCGATGGCTGTAATGTTGAGTGAGTGGTTGTGTGCTGTATCTTCCCTAGTCATTTTTTTTAACCTAATATGGATCTTTCCCTCCCAATTTTCACCCTCTCACCCCAAGAATGTCATTAGGTCATTATTTTGTTTTTATTTTTTCCGCCTTCAGAAAATTATGTTCAAGTTATGAAACGGCCACTGAAAGTAAAGTCGATAATAAAGGCTATGTCAGTTACGTACAGTTCACAGTCTCCTCCAAGTTATATATAACCGTCTTTAGAATGCATAAATTTAAAAAAAAAATTGGAGTGAAAGTATTAATAATAAAAAGTCTGGATGGAATGATGATTATAATTATTATCGTTACTATTATTATTATTATTTTTAGTATTATTATTATTATTGTATATTTCATCCAGTTGTTCATTAATTCTTGTATCTTCTGAAGCTGCGCGTCATTAAGGGGTTGATTTTCTGTGTGTTTTACCTTGGCCGATCGGTACATGAATATTTTTATTTGGCCTCATCCAAATAAATGTTAATCTTTACACATCGTTACTGGAGTTCGTTGCTTTCCTTACCCTTTCCAACCTTCATTCCTTTATTTCCACCGCCTCTTCCTTTCTATATATTTTTTCCTCTTGATAGGCTTCCTGCTGCCTCATGTATGCTGAATTCATTTGCCCCCCCTTCCTTTATATATATATATATATATATATATATATATATATATATATATATATATAATAGCTGTCATTTCCTTCATTCTCATCCCCGATTTCCGCACTGCCTTCCATATGCCATCGCCCATTTTTTTCACCTCCCTTTTTTATCGTCATTTATTTGAAACGCCACCGGAACTCAATTTATCGGCAACATTATCACCACATTTCCCGTACGTTGGGCGCCATTGAACTCATATTTACCGTACTAAACTGCGAACACATTAACTGCTGAATGTAGCATCACCATAATCATCATCATCAACGTCGTCGTCGTTGTCAGTAATCATCATCATCATCATCATTCTGTGCCGTATAGTTTGCATAATTCGTAGTTATGAAGGTAAAGGAAATTAGGCAGGTCTGTGGAAATTGGGAAACTTTAAAGTGCATTACGCATCATCAGCTCATTTACCTGTAGCCTGGTGGCTGGTGGGGAGAGAGAGAGAGAGCAAGATTGCGTGTGTGTGTGTGTAAAATATATATATATATATATATATATATATATATATATATATATATATATATATATATATATATATATATATGCACAGAAACATATGACACAAAGATAGAGAAAAGTTTGGGTTTGTAAGGAAGAAGGGGAGAGAACGGGACTGGTGGTAAGGTTGGATATTAAAGGGACGAAAGGCCTTTGAGAGGAACTGAGTGTTTGTGATGGGTAATGGAAAAGCTATAGGGGTCTGGGAGAGGAGGGGAAAAAGTTCAGGATGTGACTAGGTGGCTCTGTTGGTTTGGCACTGGCTTCACGTTCAGGTGACGCTCTGGAGTGGGATCGAGATTGACTTTCGCTGACCTAGTCAAATTAACACCAACAGTGTTATGCGGGTCCGTAGCAGTCAACCCAAACCGCCCAAACCACTGTCTACTGTCATCTGTTTCGCCGCTTGTCCTTTGTATATATCCAACCCTCCCCCCCTCCTAATTTCCGTATGACATTTCTCATTATACTTGCGTCGGGAGCGCCACTATACAAAAGCTACATGCTGACATTCCCTTTATTCAAAGTAGGGTGTGAGGATGCTGGGAGTGGAATGAATATAATACTGACTGGAGGAAAAAGTACTGAAAAGGGATGATGAAAGAGAGTGTGAGAGCAGGTGGCTCTGGAAGTAGGAGGGCGGTTGGAAAGTAGAATCGTTGTGGTGGATTGGCGAGCATGGTGATATTATTCGTTGAAGAGAGGCGTATTGGAAAGGGAAGAAGATATCGAGGAGAGAGAGAGAGGGAGAGGGTGGGGATCAGGTGTCTTTGGAAGAAAGAAGAGAATTGGAAAAGGAGATTCGTGCTGGTGGATAAATGTGTGTCTGTGTGGATACGTAAAGAAGGTGGAAGATTTTCAAATGGAATAGGGGAATAGTTGAAAGTCAGTGCTGTAATTGGGGACAGGGAACATGTACTGGGAGATAAGTAGAGGAGATAAACTGATGACTAGGGGTAATATTTACATATTTGCAGAATGGAATGGAGGGATTGTAGACCGACTGAAAAGCGGGAATAATATTGGGTGTTGGAAGTCAGATATTGATTGTATGTTGGCAGAAAGGGATTTGAACATAAGGGAAGTTGATGGTATAGCGAGTGATAGAGGTTGCGTGTCGTGGATAAGATGAACCTTAGTTGAATATTTCCTTGTAATGAATTAATGATAACAAACTCAGAAAAAGAAAATAGTGCGATCAGAAAAAGCAAATGGATACTTATGTCCAGAAACGGTGTCCCTCATAGCTCTTTTCGTAGTTTTACTGTTATTTTTCAAGTATAATATCAATAGCTAGTCAAAAGAATTTTAGAGCACTTTCTTATTTAAAAAAAAAAAAAAAAAAGTCCATATGGGATGCGACATTTTTCCATTACGTTGGCTGGGGCGGTTTAATGAAAAATTGGGAGAGGAGACGTGGAAGGGGAAAGACGAGGACGAGGGAGGGGGGGAGGGCGACGTGAAGGGCTTGGTAATGTTTGAATAGGAGTAGCATATTGAGAGTGGAGAAAGGAAAGATTGAGAGCGGAGGATGGGCGGGAGGAGGATGGTAGGGGAAGGCCGAGATTACTTACTTGATTATGGGAAAAGAAAAGAGGAGGAAGGGATGGGAAGGAAATATGGGAAACGGAGGGTGGGACTTTGGAGGGGAAATGAAAACCAGGAAGCCTAGCTTAAATAAAATGAAGTATTTTGATGTTACTAAGGAAAGGGAAAAGGAACTGAGAAGAAAAGAGGAAGGGGCAAAATTAGAAAAGTGACACGAGAGGAGACAGGTTGAGTGATAAAGATTACCAGCTGAATAAGAGAGGCTGGGGGTAGGAGAAGAGAAGGAAGAGAGGATGGGGAGTTATACTGAGGAAGAAATATCTCTCAAGGATGTGGAGTCAGGTTATAGGAGGAAAAATAAAGAAGCAAAGGTGAATGGTGGAGAGAAATGACGGGGCAGAGGGGAAGATGAAAAACGCAAGGAAAGAAGAGAGGTAGGTGTACAGAGGAAGTGCAGATAACAGGAGGCCTAATGACGTCAATTGAGGTTATCTGCTTGGATAAAACAAATCATACTAAAGATCTGACGAGAGAGAGAGAGAGAGAGAGAGAGAGAGAGAGGTGCGGGAGATATTGTATGGGGCAGGTATTATATTTTAAGAGTAAGGAAAGAGAAGGAAGGTGAGGTAAAGATGAACGGAGAATGATGGAGAGAAACGAAAATGGTGAGAAAGAGATGGTTTAATGGCACAGAGAAAAGGGAGGGCAAAGAAAAGAAGAGAGGAAAGGGAGATATGATAATGTGAAGGGAGTAAACTGAACAGATGAGAAGAGAAAAGAAAAGAGAAACAGTGATGAAAAGAATTAGATGGGGAGGGAAGAGAGGATTTGCCGGATTAAAGAGAAAAGAAAGACAAAGAAAAGAAGAGGGGAAGAGTGTATATACAGTATATGGAAAGAGGAAAAAAGGGAAGGTGGAAGGAAGTATATAAGAAGAGGAGCGAGGTATCTTAAAGGCTAGGGAGAAGGGAGGAGAGAAGTAAAGAGAGAAAGAGACTGATGTGAGAGAGAGAGAGAGAGAGAGAGAGAGAGAGAGAGAGAGAGAGAGAGAGAGAGAGAGCATCGCAAGAGTTGAATGCCGTCAAAATATTTTTCATACTGATGAAAAACAAACAGCACGAGATATTACCACTCGAAACTAGAAAAGAAAAGGAACTAAGAACCAGAACTCTGTAACTATCCTTCAGACAGTCACTAGTCTCCACCTACTGTTTCTTACAATGACCTTTACCCCATTAGGGAGATTTGGATTTTTTTTTTCAACCAGCAATGGTCCATATCAAGACATATATCCTGGGCAATTCAGATTGCTTGCGCAGGTTCCATTGAAATTTCCAGTAGACCACGACCAACTTATCTCGATCACAACCTAATCCTGATTTGACACTGTGACATGCCCTTCCACTGCGCATAAAGGATTTGAATTAAAAAAAAAAAAAAAGCAAAATCCCATGCCAGGACACACAACCTGGGCCCTTCAGAGTCCTCGCGGAGTCTCCGGTTCTCCTGGAATTGTCGCGAGACTCTGAGGCCGAAATGATATACCAACAAAAACAATAGTCTCCACCTATGTAATAGGTGGTAACTAATTATGTAAAGGAGAAAAGGGAAAATTTAAAAAAAAATAGGGAAATTCAGAAAAGTAAAATTCGAAAAATAAGAAGAGAAAAATTATGAATTTAAATAACTGTTAGACATGTAATTAATGAGTCAGTGTTCAGTCTTTATCGTCTTGTCCTGTTAAATTCACACGCTTGACTGTTTCTCTTGTCCTTTGTTCCTGACCGGACCGGACCTCCCTCCTCCCCGACCAGACCAGATCTAACCTATTATAAACTAACCTAACGACGTGACCAAACCTAACGAACCTAACCCTGTTTGACCTAGCCAGACAAGACCTGACGATATGACCACCTCATCTCGCCTCACCTCACCTCACCTCACCTGCCACAGCTAATATGACCGGATTTGACCAGCCCCGACAGGATAACGTAACCTAGTATGACAATATAACCCTTAAGCTGACATGACTGAATCTAATGAGACATGGCGTGACCTGACAGTGACCTGATCTCACTGATCTAGTCCCGACATACCTTGTAATCAGACAAATCTTTAACACGAAAGAGAACTTCACCTGACCTAACTTAACGTAACCTGCTGAATTTTATATTATTCTCGTTTACAACCAGTTGTTTATTATAGACTTTTTTTGCTGAACAGACGTGACTAATAAAAGCATAAGCATTATGTGTATTATCACATTTAAATTTGTTACATCTACTTAATTTTGGGCTGCCCATACACTTTAGAACGTTGATCATATTATATACAGTATGTAACGACCTAATCTGACTAACTTTTCCTATCCCGATCATGCAAGATCCTCAATAACTGGTAGCTTTGTCCTTTCAGTTTGAACTAAGTTAGTTTTACTCGTCCGTTCTGATTCGCCAATTGAATTTTAATTTGAAGCGATACACGAGATATAACCTGGCCATGTAAGAAATCCTTTAAAAACATACCTTGACCTGACCTGATTTGTACCTGAACATATTTAACCACCTTACCTAACATGAACTGACCCGACCTTACATGTCCGTATCTTGACCTGCCTGAACTTGACCATACCTACTGTGACCTGAGCCACAAATGTGCTCCTGGTCTCATGTTACCCAGTCTTACTTAACACGACCTGGCGACCTGATGTAAATTGGCCATACCGTGACCTGACCTTACTTGACCTAACCGTACGTCATAACAACTGGCTGTACCTTGACCTATCCTACCTTTTCTTTATCCTGTCGAACAAGACCAGGTGACCGAATATGGCCTGACCAGATTAGACTTATCCTGACATTACCTGACGACCTATCATCTGCCTAGCCTCACCTGACCGCACCTGAACTTCCTGTACCTGACTTTACATGCTGTGACCTGGATCCACCCGGCTCGACCCGTTTCGGTGACTATTTTTTTACCGACATCCCCCCCCCCCTTTTTTTTTCTTTTATTCAGCGAACAATACAGAGTTGGTGCTGCCAGTCGGCCACCGCCCAAAGGGATTTAGTTGCAAATCAAATAAAGCAATTGGCGTGAGTGGGAATACTGTTTCGGAAAGTGGAAGTAACGGTTTGCAGAAATATTCTCAAGTGTATCGCCTCGTATGTGATGGTGTTTATAGTTTGTGTGTGTTGGGGGGGGGGTGTCTTTCCCAACCCTTTCAACCCGATGACTTTTTTTTTTTTTTTTTTTTTTTTTTTTTTTTTTTTTTAAGGCCGCCATTTCTGTATTATCGTTGCTGTTACCATACGATTTTTTAATGCTTAGGAATGAACAATCTTAAACTGAAGGGGTCATTGAAGACTAAATCTAACCCCACGTCATTTAAAAGGTTTCGTGTGAGATGAATAAAATGGTCTGGCAGTAGCAAGAAGGAAATTCAGATGTGTCCCGGGCTGAAGGAATTAGAATATCCGCTTCGAGTCAGTATTTAGCAATAATTGTGATGTCATTTTGAGGGGAAGGTGTTTTTTTTTTTTTAATATATATTATTTCCTGTCTTGTTTATAGTGTACATATATATTTATATACAGTAGATAGATAGATAGATACAGATATATAGATGTTGATATATGTAAATTTTGAAAGTTATGTTTTTAACATGGAAAAATGTGTGTGAGTTCCATGACAAATTGTACAGTAGTATGTTATATAACAAATACGTATATATTTTTGTACGGAACATGGAGTTGTATTGTGTTCTAGTTTTTCGTTTTCTCCGTGGCTGTGTAGGTCGGGGTCGTGTCCAATTAAATCAGTTCGTTAGCTGCGGAGATCTTGCAGGCTTCACTTTCTTGCTGGTTTTATTATCAGTTTCCGTTTTAAGCTGTTGCCATGGTACGGTAGTAGGTTTCTAGTAGACTGCTGCCTCTTCGTGTACCTTTCACTTACAACCAACATTTCAGCTAAACACACTTCTGTTAATTGCCATTCTGCACGTTTCAATTCCAGCTGTGTTTGTGTATGTATCTGTTTGTTTTATAAATGCCTGGTTGACCACTGCTTCCTGCTTTACCTTTACACATCATTCTGTCAAACACATACGCGTCCACTAATGCACATTTATATTAATTCTTATTCTTTCATCTGTCTATCTATCTGTCTGTCTCTCTGTCACTCTTTCTGTCTGTCTGTCTGTCTGTCTCTCTCTCTCTCTCTCTCTCTCTCTCTCTCTCTCTCTCTCTCTCTCTCTCTCTCTCTCTCTCTCTCTCTCTCTCTATACATATTATGTGTGTGTGTGTGTAGATAGATAGATATATAAACAAATACATACATACATACATACAGACAGACAGACAGACAGACATAGATAGTGGGCATAGTTTCTCTTCTCATTATTTTTAACCCGCTCGCATTTCGGTGAAGTTCATGTATTTCTTTTGGATTTTTGTTTTTTCAGAGATACCAAAAATATATTGTGTTCCCTAGTTTTCGTGCCTTTGCTTTACTTATAACTTGTCCTGCTTATAATCCTAAAATATACTCAGAAGAATAATATTTCCTCTGATGCAAGTTGCTTTTTTTTTCATATAGTTCTAATAATCATGAAACCTACGCAGAATAACAGTATATATTACGAGTATTTCTTGAAGGCTAAATGCATTGTCGTTTAATTCATTGACATCCCCTCTTCAGTAGTTTGGGACTTATTTTAAGAGCCAGTTATCAGATTACTTTTCATTTAAATTCCCTCACTGTCTTCCTTCCTCTCTGGTTGCTGCTATTTGCATTGCGAGTTTGAGTTTCATCTGCACGCCGTCAGTTTTAATTAATGTAAATGTATTGCGGCGAGGACCCTTTGTTTTGGCTAATATCCCGGAATTCTGGGTGTGATGGCCGGCTGCTGTGGGTAATGGTTTTCCGTGTCTCTTATTTAGACTTTGCTCTCCTCCAGGATTAAATATTTTGCCTCTGTGTGTAATGATTTTCAACGCCTCGTTTTCTTTCCCTTTTCTCTCATCTTTATGTTTTCCTATTTTTATTTTGTTTTCATTGGCTCGCTTCTGAAGGTGATATATTCTTTACGTCTTATTCTCCTCGATTCCTTTACCTCGTGTTTCTTATAATTATTCCCGCCATTCATGTACTTTCTCCTTATTATTCATATATTCTTTCATTCTCTTGGTTCGCATTTTTCACTCTGGATGAAACGGTTCGCAGTTATGGGTAAGATTTTCTGCCACGTGTAGTCTTATTCTTCTCTATTTCTCTGCTTCCAAACTTCTTTTCATCCTCATTACACGTCCCAACTCCTATAACTCCCATAGTCTTCGATCCTTAGGAAACAGCAAACTACAAAAAAAAAAAAATAATAATAATAATAAAGAAAGAAAAAAGAACGGGAAAGGAAATCCCGTTTAAGTATATAATTATTCATCCATATAATATCTGAAAATTAGAATCAGCCAAGTTCCTCGTAATAGTCCTCTGTAATTTCGACACATTTTAAAATTCCCTCCTGAAGCCCCATGTAAGCGGGAAGACCTGCAACTGAAAAATAAAATTACAAAAAGTCATCATGTAACTTTAGCCCACTTAATTGGAGACACTTTCGTAAAATTACTCCATGTTTTGAGGCAGTTGTCCTCTGTAAGTTTTTTATGTCGTTGGTTTCCCGGAAAAACCTTGTAAGCCGAAAGGTTCTCCACTATAACGGAAAATATAACATGAAAATAACTGTTTCTCCACATTTTAACGGGATATTTTCTGTCATTTTAAAGGAAACATCTCTGATTACACCGAGTTTTCCTTATTCGTTCCCTTTAACCTCATATTTATTTCTTGTGGAAAGTATGTGTAAATGCAAAGATCTGTTTCTTTCAATTTAAACCTCATCACGACATCGTCTGTTATATATTTGTTCTTTTTATTTTCAGATATTTATATTTACGAAAGACTGTTCGAAGTAGAGAAGCTAGATATAAGCTTCACTAGCCACTGCATTGTCAGGGGGTTCTATTGAAAATCATCTCGTAGTAGAAAAAGAAGTTAAAGGGAACACTTACGTTATCCCATAAAACTCGTAATCTTTTCCGTAATCCACCAAAAATTCTGTCAGCTCGATTGGAAGAGCCACCACTGGATAGGAAAAAAGAAAAAAAAACTGTAGGGAACTGTTTCACCATATTTAACTCATTATTTTTGTCATAATAGAGGAACAAGTATGCTATTATTATATCTGATCCTGTAATTATCTCAGGTCCAGTTGTCGGTCCACGAATATGAAAACAAACACATTTAATTACCTAGAAATCCTACGTATGCGAAATAATGCTCTGCTGATAAAACACACACACACACACACACACACACACACACACACACACACACACACACACACACACACACACACACACACACACACACACACACACTATCAAAGGGATGTTTCTCTTAGTTTATAGGGGACACTTTTCTGTAAATACCTCAGGGGCCTCGTAATCGACCTTCATAACCCCTAGATTGAGCCTTTGATCCCCCGAAAACACTGTAAGCGAGAAACCCCATTGAGTGAGTGAGAGAGAGAGAGAGAGAGAGAGAGAGAGAGAGAGAGAGAGATTTGAAGGAACAAAAACTCCTGACATTTCCTCACCGCTTGAGGATGCAAAGGTCAGGTCACGAGAGAGAAAAAAGAGAATAAAAAAATGAGAAGAATGAAAAGGGAAGTTGAGCGACAAATCCATTTTTTTTTTTTTCTGATTACTAGTTGGATTCTGGCACAGGATGTTGGTGTTGTGATGATGTTGTGATTGTGTTTTTATGGTGTTGATGTTTGTGTTTTTGTGGTGTCGATGTTTTGTTTGTAGTTTTGTGGTGATGGTATTGTTTCCGTGTTTTTGTGGTTTGGGTCCTTTTTCTGCTTTTGTAGTTTTGGGTTGATTGTAGCGTTTTTTGCATTTATGGTGGGGTGTGGCTAATCTTCTTTTGATGGTGTGTTTGTGGTGTAGTGGTGGTGGTGGTGGTGTGTGTGTGTGTGTGTGTGTGTGTGTGTGTGTGTGTGTGTGTGTGTGTGTATGTGTGTGTGTGTGTTTTAATCCTCTGGCGAATGCAGTGGCCTTGGCTGGTAACCTTTGGCCAGGAAGGTGAAGAAATAGTTTGAATGTTGTGCACAGATAATACTGGGTTTACAGCTTACAAAAAATGTTTGACTCTTATTTTTTCTACATCCATTTTTCTGTCCATTGTCCTTCGTGTTATTTGATTCTTCACCCTCCTTATAATGGATGAATTAAGGTAGGAAGATGATGATGATGATGATAAAAGGTTTGGTCATTAGCTAGATCCTGCATGTGAGACCAGTTAGATTGATGTTTCTGCTGCTGTGATGATGATGTTGATGATGATGAGGAAAGGAGCGTCAATTTGTAAGATCGTGAGAATAAGACTAATGGAAGTAGAGGTCAAGAAAGACAGTATAGTGACGGGAAGCCTGAGATTAAGGGATGGCGGGATGGTCAGGGTGATGGATGAAGACAGCTTGTTTTCCTCTTTTTGCAGACAGCAGTTTCAGTGGAGGAAAACAACTCTTGACGTGATTGTAAAAGTTTTCTTCAGTTTCCCTATAAAAATCTAAGTGCGACGAAAGTGATCACCAGAATACTTATATTAGAAAAGGGTGAACAAGAGCCCCTGTCTCTCTCTCTCTCCACATTCCCCTTCCCGTTCCCCTTTATCCATTCCTCCATTTCCCCCCCTCTCTACTCCCTACTCATCCCCGTTGTCTCACTTATGTTTCTTTTCATGTCTCTTCCTTCTCTCTCCTCTCCACTTCCTTTCATCTTCCTAGCCTTTGAAGTATCGCCTCACAAGTCCACTCAGCAGGCTGTAATTCCCGCACTCAGTTGTCTGTACTCTCCCCCCCCCCACTCCCTTTTTTTTCTGACACATTCTCTCTCTCTCTCTCTCTCTCTCTCTCTCTCTCTCTCTCTCTCTCTCTCCGTTGTATTATGTGCCTCTTCTCTATCCTTCATCTGTCTTCCCCTCCATCTGCGTCACCACTCTCTAACATTATTCGTCCCCTTTCAGTTTCTCCCTTTTACAATACTCATTCCTCCTCCCATCTTTCTTATTTTTCTCATAATTATTCGCTTTTTAATTTGTTTCATACTCCCCTTTGCCATTTACCCTAATCCTTTTTATTATGTTTATTTTCACCTAGTTCCTTTTATCACACCCTGTTAAGTTTTTCGTTTTTTAACATTATTTACATTTTTTTATTTTTTTTATTTACACATCCACTTTTTCATTTCCTTCCTCGTTAACCCATCCTTCATGCATCTTTCAGCTTTTTTTTAAACATATATCCATTCTTCTAATACGGCTTCCTCTGTTTCTTATTCTTCGTTTTGCCTTCTTCCATTCTTCAGCATCCTTGGCTTTCGTTGTAATTTTTCTTTTTATTTCAATAATTGAACTCCTCATAATTTCATCGCATTTACCTTCAAATATTTTTCGTCTCGCACCATAACATTCTTCACTATCCCCTTATCTCATTTTACCGTCCTTCCTTCTTCTGTACCCTTCTGTTTCATTTTTTCCCTCTTTGATATCTCTCCTTCTCACCTTCCCTCTCTTCACGGTCTTCCTGTCTCCTCATTTCCTCCTTCTTCTTCTCTCACCTCCTCAGCCTTCTTCGTTCCCCTGTCTCCTCTTTCCCTACCCCTTTTCCTTCATCCTCGTCTTTTATGCTTCTCCCCTCCGTGTCTTCCCCGCTCATTCTCCCTCGTCCGTCCTCCTCTGCCCCTCTATCTCCAATCTTCCTCCCTGATTCCCAATCCCCCTCTTCCTGGTAGCATCCCTCATCCATCCTGCCTCATGCCCTCCCATCTCTCCTGATTTATGTCTCATTCCGGTCTCCCGAATTTCATCCACATCTCAAATACCCAACCCGGCCAGCGCGCCATTCTTCCCACTTATATCTCCCATTAAGTTATATGATGCCTGTCTCTCTTTCTTTCCACTTTTCTTTTCTTCCCTTTCCTCGGCCGTATCTTGCTTCATTTTGTGTGGATCAGATATTCTGTTTTGGAATCACTTGGGCATGATGGTTAATAGTTCGTCTTGCCATCTGATCTGCGCTATTGCACAGTAGATTGAATTAAGATCTAATGTATATGTTGCCGACGTTTAAGGTAGGCGTCGATATTATGTCCTTTCCCCTTGACTTTCGAATATTATTCTCTCTTTCACCTCCTTTGATCACATTTTCTTTTACTCATTATTAGCCCTTTGACAGCCACGGGTTATTTTTAGACTAATATTGTCTGGAGAACAAAACACCTAAGTGCTAAAGGCCATGTGAAAGGGTAGAGCAAAATTCGTTACTTCTCTCATTCACCTTTCGTTAGGCGTTTTTGCTGCTTAATTACGGGAAAGTTTTCCAGATGTACGTAGAGAATTTTCTGAGATTTTTCAGTAGATGTGGTGTCAGTCCAATGAATGACAGTATTATTACTCCTATTCGCTGTTACTTAACCACTTCAGAACAAGGACGATGTTTTTGCTTTTATTAGGCGACCGTACGACGATTTTGTTCAGCTTAGGAAGAACGGTCACCTTCCCCTTTACGACATTTATTTATTTATTTTGCTTATTCTTTTATTTTTCTTTTGCTTATATTTTTTACTACCGGACGATTTGTATATGTTCAGGTCAGGTGTATGTTTGGATCAGTTATATGGTGTGGGAAAAGAGATCGTTACGGAACATACAGAAACAGCTGGGGGTCCTTTTGTCGAGGCCACTTCTCACAGGATGCGGCGTCAGGCTGAAGGCGGATGGTTGAAATATGATACCATACCCAAATTTGGCGAGATCTGTACGAGGAAGTATTTTTTATTTTATTTTCGATAGTCAGACTGTTATATGTAGGCAGAGAGAAACCCCTATATAGTAGTAAAGAGCTGATCGCTATATCTGATCGTTAGTTTTAAAAGTCTGTCCTAAGCTGATTAACACGGTATATGAGTAGCAAGAATAACTGAAGGGGTTCAACTTCCATGGGTGTTGCGGTCAGTGGTTCCTTTACACCGCCTCGAACCCGTGTCCAAACATAGTGAGATCTTCCATGACGCCTTCACCACCGTAATGGATTCCGCATGTTAGCCTTGCCACTGCCACTCAATTTTGTTCAGCTGGGAGAAACGTGGTAGGGCAAGAGAGAGGATTTATTTCCTACCGGTAATCCTTTCGCTGCCTCTCGCCTTTTCGAGCTGAATGAAATTGTCTGGTGGTAGGAGGGATATAATATAGAGAACATCATCATGCTAAAGGGATTAACAAGGTAAGTGCAATCAAGTTTGAATTTCGCTTAATTTGCTCCGATTCCTTGTTGCAGTGATGAGTAGGTAGTGGATTTTCGGTGATTACAGACAGACAGACAGACAGACAGACAGACAGACAGACAGAGAGAGATTCCCACTTTTACGGCAAAACTTCGGTGATGCTGTCGACATCCACTTTCAAAGAAGAACACGTATCGAAATGGATCAGGGATAAAGGCAGTCTTCAGTGGCAGACACCGTCTCCAAGGGTCTCCCAGATCATATAATAGAGAGAGGTCAGAGGTCAGGAAGATGGAGTGACTGTGGGTACCTTTTAAGTTTTTTATTTGCTGAGCCTCTTCATCCGATGACGCGTTTTTACTTTGCTCATAATGCCGCTAGACTCTTATTTATATTATTTATTTATTTATTTATTTAATTTTTGTGGGTTGACTTTTCTATCTGGAGGTAGATACAACCCTTATTAACCTCTTCCCCATTAGAGCTCTTTTGAAAGCTAAATAACTTTGTCTGTTGGTAGGCTGATGGAAAGGAGAAACATGCCTTCATAGCGGAGGGGTTAAGTTGCAGGTGTAGACCGAGGACTAAAAGTTTGTATTAATCGGTTTAGTACGATGACCTCCTACATAAAACTTTAACCAACGTAGGGCGATTTTGTTCCGCTTTGGAGACTCCTCTAGTTGTGATGGGTATAGTGAAGGCTTTATCTGTCGCCCCCCTCCTTCATAAAAGAAAAAAAAAATCTAAGCTACATAAAATCATCGCGGAATAGCAAGAACAAAATAGAAGAACCTCATCGCAGTGAACGGATCAAGTTATATTTTTAGAGTTCTGCTTCCTTTGATGAATTTCTGAAGTTTTGCAAAAAAAAAAAAAAAAGAAAAAAAAAAAAGCTTTTAGTGTTTGGGTTAGAAACAGTCTCTATTAGCTCATTTACAAAGTGATTTTTAACCCTATTCCGTCTCGAATAATCTGAATCAAGCAAGAATAGACTAATGTATCATCGGACTGAAGAAGTTAAGTAGGCCTACTGTATTGTGCTTAACCTAATGGTGCATTGCTAGTAAAAATTCAGCAAACACGATATATTCCCAAATCGCATAGGTGTTCAGATTCACCTGTTGTTTGTGATTTATTACCGGTGTCTTCCCTTAAAGATTTACACAGGATGAGTTAGTTTTTAATAGTGCGAATGTGTTTCTAGCACAAAGTTCTTTCAGAATTTTTTTGGTACAGGAGTGGACAAAAATGAAAGTTCAGCAAAATAAAGTTATGGTCGTGATACAAATCATGATACAAAAATTTTACATGAGTTTTATTTTTCGTGTGAGGTTTTGCTTGTGTGTGTATAGATAGATAGATAGATAGATATGAGAGAGAGAGAGAGAGAGAGAGTGTGTTCGCTCGCATGGTGTACGTTCTGCCTACGGCGTGTTTTACCGACACAGGGGTCAAAGGTCATGGAGAGGTCATGCGAGGTGGTAATCCAGTGATCTGTGTGTGGGTCGGTAGGGACGCCTGCAGGTGGAATCGTTGCACCTGTTACCGCCCTTTTATTGTTCCATCTCATTTTATACCTCTTCTCATTTTTCTTATTCTCCTTTTACCTACTCCTTCATCCTTTTACTGCACCTGATTCCCTGCTTTTATTGTTCCATCCTACACCATTCCTCTTTTACCCTCTTGTTTTTCCCACCGATACATTCTTCATTTCACTGCTCCTTGTGCGCTTGTTTTACTAGCTGTACCTTTATATTCCATTCCTCATTTCCTTCTATTCTTCCAACGTTTTCCTGTGTACCTTCCTTCCCCATTTACATTCGCTTCTTTTCCCCTGTATTCCTCCCTTCTCCATTTCCATTTGCTTCTTTTCCTTTGTTTTCACTTCCTCTTGTTGCTTTCTGCATTTATTTCATCATTTTACCTTTTTATTTTTTCTTTGTCTTCGTCAGTTCCTTCGTTCAGATTGTCCTTTCTTCTCTGCTCTCCCTTTTTTGGTCCATATTCTCGTGTTCTTTTCACTTCTTCATTCATTATTCCCATATGGATTTCCACCATCGTTTCACCTTTCATTCACTTTCTCCCTCTTTAAACCCAAAGTTTCCTCTCTCTCTCTCTCTCTCTCTCTCTCTCTCTCTCTCTCTCTCTCTCTCTCTCTCTCTCTCTCTCTCTCTCTCTCTCTCTCTCTCTCTCTCTCTCTCTCTCTCTCTCTCTCTCTCTCTCTCTCTCTCTCTCTCTCTCTCTCTCTCTCTCGGGTTATCTAATCATCCCGTAGTTTATATCTACACTTTCCCTTTTCATCCAATTTCACCCTCCCATGATTTCCGCTTCTTCCTTCCATCCTTCCTTCGTCCTTCGATCTTAATTTTTCTCCAGTTCTCCTTTAATTCCCAAGTCTTTCCTCCATTTTCATCTGTTTCTCTCCACCTTTTTGCCAGCTTCTCTTTGCCCTTTTCTTTCGCCTTTTTCTCTGCCTCCTTTCGCTTTGTTTCCCATCTTTTCCTCATTTTTTTTTGTATCACATTTTTTCTTCAACTTTTTCCTGCTTTTATTTTTCATTAGCTCATATTTCTTAAACTTCCTCCTTCATATTTTATCATCTGTATATCTTTACCATCTCTCTTGACGTGTAACAGAATCATGCCTATAGATTTTTATGAGCTTTTGAATATCACTGCTTACCTTGTTTGCATAGCGTCCTTTTGATTATTTCTCTCTCTCTCTCTCTCTCTCTCTCTCTCTCTCTCTTCTTTGTTTACCCCTTCTCTGGCGTCTCTCCAACATCATCGTCCTTGCTGCGTGTTCCAACCTTATTCTCTCACTTTCACACTTTTACTCCATCCTTACCCCACCTCATCTTTTATCAATTTTCCTTCCTCTCTCCCCTTTTGCTATCTAACCTGTCCCATTTTTCGCCTCTTATTTCCCCTGCCTCAAAACCCTCTATCTTTACACCCCTCTTAGTCATTTCCCCCTCTTCCCTCGCTAACCACTTTCCCCTCTTCCCTTCCCCCTTGCCTCTTTTTGCTTCACCCCTCCCCCCGCTTTTTTTTTGCCCCATTTGCATCCTTTAACGTGTTATTTACTTCGCTGTTTTCATTTTTATCTGGGTTAATTATATGTTCTTCATTGCTTGATATTCAGCACACCTCGCTGCACTTTCCTCACTTCTTGACTCATTTTCCTCCAGCTTTTCCTCACCCGTCTCACGTACTCGAATTTTCCCCCTTTCGTACTTTATTGCCATTGTTTTTTTCCCTTTTCCGAGTTTCCTTCGCATCCTCTGTCTTCCATCTTTCTTTACATTTCTTCATTCATTGCCTCCGTCCTTGCCTTGCCTCATTTCCTCACTTCCATGCTATTTCTTGTTACATGACTTTCTTCCTCTTTTCATAAACTTATTTTCCATCATCGCCTGTCTATCCACTTTTACATCAGGCTTCCTCATTGCATGCTACAATTTTTTTTTTTTTTTTTTTTTTTTTTGCCTCACTTTCTTTACTTTCCTGCCTCTTTTTCCTCACTCCCTTGCTTCACTTCTACCACTCCCTTGCTCCACTTTCCTCACTCCCATATCCCACTTTCCTCACTCTCTCCCATGACCTACTTTCCTCACTCCCATGTCCCACTTTTCTCGCTCCCTTTCCCCACATTCCTCAATTCCCTGCCCCACTTTTCTTACCGTCTTGCCTCACTTTCCACACTCCCTTATCTCACTTTTCTTACTCCCTTGCCTCACTTTTCTCATTCCCCTGCCTTGTCTTTCTCCCTTGCCCTACTTTTCTCACTCACTTGTCTCACTTTCCTCACACCCTTGCCTCACCTTCCCTCTATCCTTGCCTCACTTTCCTCGCATCCCTGCTTCATTTCTCGCTTCTTTGCCTCACATCCCCTGCTTTCTAGTCTCACTTTGCGTCCTTCCCACTTTCTTTCAGTATCCTCATCTCACTATACTTCCCTCATTTCCGTATCGCACTTCCTTCATTTCCTTCTCACTTTCATTTCTCCCACTTTCTTGTGTCACGTTCCTCACTTCCTTCGTTCTCTTGCATCTCTCACTTTCGTCAGTTCCTTGCGTCATTTTCTTTCCTTCATTCCTTGCCTCACTTTTTTTTTTATTTCCATGCCTTGTTCTCCCACTTCCTTGTTTCACTTTTTTTTCCTCAGTTTCCTCACTTCCTTCTCTGCTGTTTCACTTTCCTTCCTTTCCTCACACTCCTCTAACCCCATTATATTTTTTTTGGCTCACTCTTTTTACTTCTTTCCCTCTTTTCCTTCTTTCATTCCTTGCTTCATTTTCCTCACAAGCTTTACCCCTCCCCTCTTTCCTGTCTCCATGATGTTTTCCCTGTACTGTCTCACTTCCAACAACATTCCATCTTTCCTTGCATCACTTCCTCACATGCTTACCTCTTATTCCAATAATCTGTCTTTTAATCCTATCATCACTTTCCACGACTCATTCCTTCACTTCTTGCCTCACCCTCCTCACCTCATTCTCCTCACTTCACTTTCCTCACCTCACCTCACCTCACTTGCCTCCCCCAACCAGGCGACCATCCCCCCAAAATTAGATCATGCAGTCAATCTCGCCCACACCTCAGTATATCTTGTGATGGGGAAATTGAGGAAGGGGGAAAGATGGTGGAGGAAATGGGGGAGAGTGAAAGGATTTGGTGGAGGGATGGAGACATGGAGGGAGGGGAGGAAAAAGGGAGTGGAGGGAGGGATGGAGGAGAAAGGGAGGGAGTGGGAGGAGGTAGGGAGGAGAGGAAGAGAAGGGTGGGGGGGATGTGGGAAAGTGGGAGAAGAGAGAAGAGAAAGAACCTGAGAGGAAGACAAATAGAAAACGATCTTTAATTGTCTTCTTCCCACAGGACTTCACTTCTTCAACGCCGAAACGTCTTTTATTTTCCCCACTGAGTCACACCAGACGATGCAATTCTTTCCGGCTAATGCTGAGCGATTGTATTCTATTGTGGGTAATTCTAGATGATTTTGTGTACTCTAGATAATACCAGGTGTGTATTCAGCTCAGGTGAGACTGTACCTGGCTGTATAGGTTAGAATAACCTCATTAATGTTGATGTGGTAAGTTTTATATCGAGATAGGTAGGTAGGTAGGTAGAGAGAGAGAGAGAGAGAGAGAGAGAGAGAGAGAGAGAGAGAGAGAGAGAGAGAGAGAGAGAGAGAGAGGAACTATGTTGAAGACAGATATGGCGCAAACAAAATTAAAATAACATTAATGAAAATGGAGAAAAGACGGCAAAAGAATAAGAATGGATTTGAGAGAGAGAGAGAGAGAGAGAGAGAGAGAGAGGCTTATCTGTTGTTATGGAGAGAGCCGTCGGGAGGATGAATGAGGTGGCAGGGAGAGAAGAAGAGAAAGAAAGAGAAGAGCAATGCAAGGGAAAAATAAATGGAGATTGAGAAGCACTTGCAAGAGAATTGAAACCAGAGGGACGTGAGGGGAAATGGGACGGATGAGGGAAAGAAAAAGATCGGAGGAGGAAGAGGAGAGGAAGAAAGAAGGATGAAAGGAGAGAGAAAGGAGCAGGAGGGAACAGGGTAAGACAGGAAGAAGTGAAAATAGAAGGAAGAAGAGGGGAGGAGGAGAGAAGATGAAAAAAAGGAAAGAGGTAAGAGAAAGACTATATATAGATAAGAGGAATAAATTAAAAATGGAAAACTCCTACAAGTGGGAGAAGAGTTACAGAAAGAGCAGAAGATAAACGGAAAACGACGTGTAAGTGGAAAGAAGAGGACGGATTAAGAAAGTAATGAGGAGAAAGAGAAGTAAAAGCAGGAGCAGTGAATGGAGAGGATGAATAAGAAGCAGACAGGGCAAATGGAAGGAGAATGAGAGGAAGCAAAGATCTTGGAAAGATCAGAAATAAGACCAGTCAGAAGAAAAATTATATAAGTAAAGAGAGAGAGAGAGAGAGTAATGTTCTGACGCACAGGCTACAAAACATGAAGAAGGAGGGGATAAACCAAACGGCCGAGTATAAAGAATAGGAAGATAAAGAAAGCAAGGAGCCAGGAAGTGCGTGGATACGAGAGAAAGAGAGAGAGAGAGAGAGAGGGGGGTGACTTTCCGGAAGGACAGGATAAAATATATGTAGGAAGGACAGTGAAGGAAGAGAATGAAAAGAGAATTGAAGGAAAAAGAAAAAGAAGTAGAGGAAGAGGATGAAGAGGAATGCTAAGTTATGGAGGCAGAGGTTTGGAAGGAGGTATTTTATGACGGGCTGAAGGACGATAAAGATTACAAATGGCGGATTAAAATGAATAACTTACGAGCAGTGTGAAGACGAAAATAGAAAATAGACGTTGAGTAACCCCTTCAACCTGAGGACATGTTTTAAAATTTTGTATTCGTGCTGATTTCGAACGATTTCATTCATTCTGGTATTGATTTTTAGACGTGAGCATGTTGATTTAATCCTTTATCAAATCCTTCACTACTCCACTTCTTTTACTATAACTTGACCTAAAATTGCAGTCTCATACTCGTGCACAATTAGCTGGAACAGGAGATTAGCAGTAGAATATGATGCTAGTCACGAGGAGGTTCCATGGAAAGAATGTAGAGCCATAGTACTGTCTTATTCTGCCATTCGACTACGTGAAATAAGCAGAGCTACTATAAAAAGTTTCTTAACTTGCATATGTTACTCTGGCGTTAGAAAAATTAACTATAGCTTAAGACCGGAGTTACGAGGAAAACCGGTACCTAAGAGGTGTGGGTAAGGAATGAATGCGTAACAGTACGGAAGGTGAATGAAACATTCTTAGTTACGAAACAGCATAGGTCGTGAATTATAGCTTGCGGTCAGAGACGAAAATGAAAATAAATTGACCGTAGTGGATGTGGAATAAATGCTTAAAAAGTGAGAAAAATGGGTTGAGATTTTCAGTGTTTTGAAGTAGAGTGTAACGTACTAGTATATTGAACTGATTATGACTCGTGAAGCGCGAACACGAGAAAGAAATATAACTGAAAACTAGGGAAATGGGACCAAAGTAGTAAGTAATGATTTTTAAATTTCGTAATTACAGAAGTATAACATATGAAGAATAGTGTACAATCAGTTTGAAAGGCGAAGACCAAAATGGAATAATTGACTACCATAGTCAAGTCAAAGGTTCCATGTTTCTTCCATACTGGTGAGGTAAAATTTTAGTACCGCTATTTTTATTTTTATTTATTTATTTATTTTTTTAAGAACATACTTAGAGCTGATCTATCAATCCGAAATTTTGCCTGTAGGTAGTAGAGGTCAAGACGATTCGGTTTGAGCCGAGTCTAGCCAAAACGTGTTCAGACAGATGGTGGTGGTAATGCAGTTTTTATTGTTGTGACACTTTTTTTTTTTTTTTTTTTACCTTAATAACTCTAAGTAATGTAAACCAGTGTCATACAGGTTTACATCACCGTTGCATAAATGGGTTTAGGTTATTTCACCCGAAATTCTTTGAGAGCAACGTCGAATGTCACGTTCCGACCTTCATGCAGGGCGACTTTGCCTCCTTGATCTTGATTAGTGGAAATGGAATAAATATTTTGATTATGATAAATGTAAAGTAGATTTTTTGAAACTTGAAAATGCAACATATCGCATACGTATTTACTGAGCACCATGGTGGAATGCAACGACGAAAAGGGGTATTAGGTTAGGATTAGCAGAAGTGGGATAAATATGTAAATAATGAGATAGTTCAAGGAAGGTTTTCAGTAGTAAGGAAACACTGCACATCTTACTTAAATGAGTGTAGTAAGGGTAGGGTAGGGTAGAGTAGGGCAGTAATGTTTGTGTCGCAGATTGAATGTAGCAGGTGGCACGATCCTGTGACTAGCGAACCCAGCCATCAAGCTTTAAAGGTTTCAGCTGGTTGAGATGGCCCAAGACACACTCGTTAAACCCTTCACTATCAAAAATCTGTGCCAAACTGAATAAATGGTGTGGAGGTACCAAAAATTTAAGACATTTAATTGGAGGAGTTCCATGAAAATAGTTTCCAACGGTGACCAAAAAAAGAAAAATGTGTCCCACGATGAACAGTTTCGTATGGAGGAACTGTGCAAAGAAAACTTATGCTAAACAAATATGGGAGGCTCATTGGTCTCTCATAATGTTTTTTGTCTGCGTAAAGGTATTCACAGTGGGGATCTAACCTGTATATGTGAGAAGTTAATAGAAGAGAGGAAGACTTCTCCCCCTCCTCCCACCATCATAATCTCTGGCGGTATAGTCGACAAGAGAGAGAGAGAGAGAGAGAGAGAGAGAGTCAATTTGGAAGATGAGAATTGGAGAAGGAAAGCAGCGGAGGAGGATGTAGGCTATAGTGAATGGAGAGGAAGGAAAAGAAGGTAATAGGTAAATGGATGAAAGGTATAAAAGAATGGATGAATAAAGTGAAATAAAGCCAATGGATGAATGAGGTAAAGGAGGAAGGTTAGTTAAGTGATGGACGAAGGAGACTTAAAGGAAAGAAAATTAGTGTAGGATGGGGGCCGAAGAGGAAGATAAATTACACAAAAGGGGAAGAAGACGAAGATGGACTGGAAGCGAGGAAGATGAAAAGGAGAGAGAATGCGAGAGCGATGGAGTAATATATGAAGATGTGCGGAAGATGAAGATGGAACATAATATAAGGACAGAATCAGGAGGAAGAAAATAAGGAGGATGCGTAAGACAGAATTGCAGAGATGAAGTAGTGGAAGAAGCTCACATATACTCGTAGAAAGAAAAGGGGATGAAAGAGTAAGTACCGGTGTATCAAGGAGTGTGTGTGTGTGTGTGTGTGTGTGTGTGTGTGTGTGAGAGAGAGAGAGAGAGAGAGAGAGAGAGAGAGAGAGAGAGGATGGAAAAAGTAGAAAGAGTAGATTTTTGAAGGAAAATCGATGTGAAAAGAGGACAAGTACGGAACGAAGAAAATGAGTTTGTAGAAGCCGATCCATTGTATAAGGAAGAAAAAGTGGATATTGAAGACAAAATAATTTCAGGAACGGGAGAAGAGTAGAGCTTAGGGTTACAAGGAAATCCACTTTTCAAGGCTTCCTGAAAGAGAAAGGAGGAAGAGGAAGAATGACAAGGAGACGAAGGCTGTAAAAAAAAGGGGGGGGAGGGGGTCAGGTAAATCGGGCAAAAGAATATGGGTGAAAACGTGAAAGAAGGAGAAAGAACTGAAGAATTTCGCCAAGATTTTAGCCCACGGAGACACCAGAGAACGATGATTAACCCCTCGAGGATCTTTTTGCCATCTCCAGACGATTTTATTCAACTTAGGATCTGTAATAGAGAAGAGGGTAAGTAAGGCCATATCCAACCCCCTCCCAGTTCAGAAAGGCTCGATGACATGAATAAACTAAAAACTACATTCTCGAGGTGAAGAAATCGAGTGTTTAGCTGCTGCGTATTTCCCTCAGCTAAATGAAATCGTCTGCGTATTGGCCTGAATTAAATGCCTCAGGATACGAGTCCATGGCTGTAAGAAATAGTCATCAAGGATAATTTTTGACTCTACCAAAATATTCCTCAGCTGGATATATCTGGTTGTAGGCTAAACAAAAAAATGTCTTCCACCATGGCAGCGAAAGATTTAGCTCTGTACATGGACGTGTTTTATATATTTTTTGCCATCTCCAGACGATTTGTTTGATATCTTTATTAATTTATTATTATTATTACTGTATAATTATTATTATTATTATTATTATTATTATTATTATTATTATTTGTAGTAGTAGTAGTAGTAGTAGTAGCAGCAGCTGTTGTTGTTTTTGCTGCTGTTGTTGTTCTTTCTTTTCTTCTTCTTCTTCTTCTTCTTGATTAGGAAAGACTTTTCGAACTGAATAGACTAGACATAATGTTCATAAAGCCCTTCAATAAAAGACGTCCTTCCTGACTGAAAATAATTGGTTTGAAAATAGCGAGAGTCGACTTACCTAGGACGCCATCCATGTAAACTTTTCCGTTGTCGCATCCTCTTCAGTAGCCTATTATAACAAACGCCAGACGATTTTGTTCAACTGTCATAGGATCCAGGGAGAATGTTAATTTGGAGCCAGAGAATATGTTACTCCCTTCAGTCCGATGTATTTTTTATTTCCATCTATTCACAAGCAAACTTATGAAATCTGAGAAGGGTCTAATAGTAGTGGAAGGATAATTAATGATGGCTGTAATTTAACCCCTCCATTTCGATTCGTCTCATGATCTGACTGAAACTTCATATAGATGGCAGTGATAAAAAAAATAATTAATGTGAATAAATAATTAATGCTTAATGAATCCCGATCACAGTCAAGGCGTTATTATGTTAAGAGGAACAGTAAAAGAAGCGTGTTGAGAAGATCCGAAGAATGGCAGAGGTAAGATGAATAAACGTGGAACGGTAAAACCAGCCGATAAAACTTTAGCACTCCCGTCAGGTCGATCGTAAAAGGGAGATTTTCCTCTTTTAAGACGAGTAAAAAATGAGAGCCGGAATCAAGATGAGTGACCCCTTCACGAAGATTTTTTTCACTGCTGACAGAAGTTTTAAAGCTGGGAAAATTAATCAGTAGTTGTCATGGATGTGATTGTTGTTAGATGTAGAGACACTAGCAGAAGCAAAAGTTGGCCAACATTTCTCTCCCTGTTGAGGCAGTGGAAGTTGTGACATGAACGGTAAGAGGGAAGGATACTGTCTGCTGTTTGGGGAGGAATGGAAAATATGGAACGCAGGGCATAGCTGTCAGAGAGGATTGTAGGCAAACTTTGACTCCTTGCCCTATGAGACGAAAGGACATGGCCTTTCTCCATCGTGAATGACAAGTTTTAACAGTAGATTAACACTAAAATTTCTTGCTAGTGACGAAGAAGTCTATGGGAAGGAAGCAGTCACTTTTTTTTTTTTTTTTTTTTTTTTCCCAGAGCTACGTGAGATAAGCTTGAAAAGGAGAAAAGTCTGGGGAAAATTAAGGTGAAAGAACTATAGTTAGCTCATTTCATGCAGGGCAGTAGATACGGTACTTATTAAAAGTACCGAATCGCAGAAAAAGTTATGAGGTAAGTGATACAGCGATTCTCTTTCAAAGTTCATCACCATCTACGGAAGTTGGAGGATAAAAGATTAATAAAAGTTCTCTACTGTGTAACCGTCAGCCATATCCCAAACACAAGGGTGTAAGGTTAGTGATACAACGACTGTTTCACTACAAATGTTTTAAGCTGGAGGAAAAATAAGTTTACTGTACGTGGTTTTCTGCAGTATCCGAGATGGTTATGAGGCGTAGCGAGCGCAAGGGCATGGGTGAGTGAAGGAACAACTCTCACAAAATAGTTTATCACGACGGACAGACGGTCGGGTTGGAGAAATGGGTTAGTATCATAGCTTTCTCTGATGTAATAGTTGTTGGACGTACCGGATACAGACGCATAGAGCCAACACTCCTCTGTAAAATCCCGGGTTAGACCTCACGTTGTCTTCAGAAAATATATCCCTTCCTCCTCCACCGCAACTCACCGTGTCTTCTTCAGGTCGGTAATTTTTCACAACTCGGACCCTAACTCGCAAAAGGAGGTCCCAAAATTCTCTGGATGTATTACAGAAAATTTTTTATATGTCGCAGAACCAAGGATGCTGATGCTGCGTGTGAACTTTGAAATACAGGCGAGGAAAGTGTGAATCAGATGAAATGCAGAGTAACGGCTGGGAGGTTCAGTAAGAAGTTCAGTAAAACGCGATCCATTGTGTAAGTTTTCATTCATCTCTTCTTTCTTCTATTTTTTTTTTATTATTAATCCCACCTGGTGTACCTCTTCCATCTAACTTATTGGGTTTATCACTTTTCTTATTTCTCTCTTCCTTTTCTGCTTGGTTGTCGCTTTTTATCCATGTTCTCTGCTGCTTTACTGTTTCCTGGTTTATCTCTTTACTATCTCCTGGCGTCTGTCTTTACGATTTCGTGGTTTCCATCTTTACTATCTCCAGGTTTCTCTCTTTACTGTCTCCTGGTTTCTCTCTTCGATTTTCGTCGTCTGCAATACTGTCTTGATTTCCCTCTCTCATTTTTTTTTCTTTATCATTGCCTTTGGTTTTTCTCTTCCATCTTTCCCTTCATCTTTACAGTCTTACATTCCATCATGCTCTTTTGCTTTCCTGTCACTTCTATTTTTCAGGTGTACTCTTCATCGATGTTTGTCTTTTTTGTTTATGCTCCTTCCCTCACGCCTCAAGCTACGGATTCACAATTGTGCGTTACGTGTTTTCATCTCATATCACTTCAGTGCTTAATTTTAACATCTCATTTCACTGCGTCATTTTATCACCTTGCGTTACGTCATACACTTTTTTATCAGCTCGTGTACGTCTTTTATTTCTTCATTTAGCTACTACTTTCCTTCGTATCCTTGCTTCCATCCATTATTTGCTTCCCTACCTCCCCCGCTTAATTGCTTCTATTTGCCTCACATGAAGACTGAAACCACAGTAGTGCTGACACCTTTTGTTTTTCGTCCTCCTCCTCTCTTGTTACTCTGATTCATCCCTCACTAGTCTCTCTGCTTTATTCCTTTACCCCCTGTTTTGCTGTAACTCCTCCTCCTTTGGCTGCTTTAGACTACCTCTCATGAACCCTGAGACCGTAATAGCAGACTTCCCCCCCCCCCCCTTATTGATCCCTTCCATGTTTCACTGCTTGATCCCTCTCCAGTTGCTCGCCACTCTCTTCTTTCTTCTCCTACTTTCCTGTTTTGTCTCCTCTCTGTACCAGTTCGAGCTGTCACATATTAATCCCGGCACCGTGATAGTAACCTATTCCCCCCCCCCCTTTCTTATTCTTCCTTCCCATCATTTCAGTGCTTTTTCCTTCGCCAGTGACATCCCATTTCACGTTACTCTCTCCGTATTTTCCCTGTGAACCCTTCTCTTTACAGATTTCAACCATCTTCTTATGAACCCTAAGATTATTCACCCTGATTGTGTATCGTCCCTTACATTTATGACTGTCCATTGGCTTCAGTGCTTTCTTTCTTTATCTCATTTTTTTCTTTTTTATTACCTAATCTAATCCCTTCCTGACCTCGAACTGTTTACTGATTTCTTAGATGTAATGATAATCCTTGGTTTTCTGTTTTATATCCTGATTTCACACTTTTGTGCCTTTGCTTTCCTGCTTCCTCTAATGCCACGACTTCTTCACCTCATTTGATCGTTTGTACCTTTGCTCCGCTGCCTCCAACTGCCTCATATGAACACAAAATGATAATAGCAGTACATTGAGTGGTTCGTCCGTCCTCTTGTTGCATTGTCCCTTTGCCTCACAGCTCTCAGTATTTAGTTCAGTTCATCTTCCCATTTACTGTTTTTTGCCCTTGCCTCCAGCTTTAAGAACAATTACATACGAACCCTAAGACAAAAAAAGGGGGCTGCGTAGCGAAACTTATTCTTCCACGGAATTCAGCCATTTGATTTGATGGGAGCAGTGAAGGAATGTGGAGTTCTCCCTGTTATTAGTCCTTTTGTATGAGAGAGAGAGAGAGAGAGAGAGAGAGACAGATTTGTTATGAAATAGGAAAGACGAGACTTAGAAAATGCTCTCCATTACGACTGCAGTATTAAAGAGAAGTGAGATAGGAATTGGAAGATATGAAAGTGAATTTAGAGATAGTGGAGGAAATGGAGAAGAAAGGTGAGAGGTAGGATGTGAGTGACGAGTGTGGGAGGGATGGAGCATGAGAAATGTGAGCAAGAAAGAAAGATTGACTGCTAAATTATTATCGAGGAGAGAAAGAGAGAGAGAGAGAGAGAGAGAGTTTAGATGCTGAGTGTGTGCGTGGGTGTGAAACAGATTAAGAATGGGAACTGCGGTGAGAGGTTGCAAGAAAGAGAGGTGAAACTAGAAAGAAGAGAGTGAGGGGAAAAGAGAGGAGAAATGAGAGAAAAAGACATTAAGTGTGAAAAAGATGACTGAGTGGAAAGGAAGGAGAGAAGCAGGAAAGAGTGCTGGAGGAAACAGGAAAGAAAGAGAGGGGTGATTGGGTGGGAAAGAAATTGACTGGGTGAGAAAGGGAGGGGAATGGGAGGTAAAAAAAAGAGTGAACTCGATGGAAAAGAGTGAGTTGGGCAGAGTGAGTGGAAGGGAAAGTGAAAATGAAGGAAAGAGAGAGTGGGAGGGAAAGGAAAGTAGTTATGAAGGTAGAGCGGGGGAAAAGAATGAACAGCATCGGAAAACAGTGGGTGGGAGGGTGGGAAGGAGTTGAGAGAGAAAAAAGAATGGTGGCAGGGAAAAAGCAACAGAGAGAGAGAGAGAGAGATTAGGAGCGTGTGAACTCTATTGGAACTATCCTCACAGCTAGAAAAGTTGACTACGAAAGGATGGCATTCTGTGGCTGCTGGTTGTGCCTGTGTGAGGGAATGGCAGTGTATAGAGTGGTAGTGTGTCGCAGTGTAGGGTCGAAGTGTGTGCGTGAGTTGGATGGTAGTGTGGATTTGTGTTGTATGGATGAGTGTGGTTGATTTATTTGGCTGTGAAGGTTGTCCGTGTGAGGGAACGATTTTGGTAAATAATTAGGTAATGTCTGTTTATTACTCCCACGAGGTGAGCAAAATCCCTTGAGGTTTGCCAAAGTAAAATCGATTATTTATCAGCCGAGGTTTATTGGCTGTGGTGGTTGTATGGTACATTCGATATAAAAAGTATCTGACATTTCTCCGACTTACATTTTAAAACTTGACGTAGCGTTCGTAAATGATATCCATTATCTTATCGTGAATATGAATGGCCAATAGTGATATCAGTAGAGCACGAAAAAGCACTTTTATGCGTGTGAAATGCATTGTATCTTTATGTATTTTTCTTTCTTGCTAGGAAACAGTGCGCTTAGCTACAGTGCTTATCATGAAATCATCGCACTCCATGATGAAGATACGTTCTGGGGCCATTCCCATAGTATCACAGTGTAAAATACGTTACATTGTGTTACTCGTTGTAATGGCTGCGTCTAACTGTAGGGTTGCAGTGCAGTGTAGCTGTGTAGTAATGCATAAGGGGAGAGTGTGAAAATGGTGTGTGACAGTGTGAGGCTTTGCAAGGGAAGGTTATAGTGTTGTGTAAGTGTGACTTTGCAGTGTTGTAAGTGTGGCTGTGTAGTATGTAGATGTATAAGTGCGGCGGTGTTGGAGGCAGTGGTGACTAGAACTGTTGCGTAAGGTAGGACGTGACTCTGCGGTTGCATTGGGTGGTGTTGCATTTGGCTGTTTAAAATATTGTGCCGTTGTGAAGGTTATTTCTGTGGTTATGTAGGTTTTGTATACTTTTTGCGTAGGTGTGTAATTTGGTTGTGCAAAATGTTTAGTTGTGAGGGTTATTTGTTTTGCTTTTTAAGTTGCACATTTTCTTGTATACTTGTGAATTTTTGTTTTGTAGTTGTGCAAGGTGTTTGCAACCTGTACGTTAATTATGTAGTTGTGCAGGTTGGTTTTATGGTGTAATTTGGTCGTGTATTTGCAGCTGTGTTTGTTGATTGAAGGTGTGTTCGTTGTGTGGTTGTGCAGTATGATTATTAGAGAAGTTTTGTGTTCTGTTAATTTTGTTGCACTGAATGTTTGTTGACGCTTTGTGCAGCTGTGTTATTGTAGGTATGGCTGTAGGTAAGCATTTGTTTCATTTGTTTGAGTCGGTTGTGTAATTGTATAATGTGGTTGGATAGCTGAATAGAGGTTATATGATTCCTTCCTTCCTTACCACCCACCCCTGCCTATCAATCTCCCCTATCCCTTCAACTCAGCATTTTCTCCCCTCTCTTTTTCCTAACCGAACTTCCCCTCTTCCCTTGGATAATTCCTTCCTTCGTACCTACTCCTTGTTCCAGACCCTTCCTACCTACTTATTCCTTTTCCCTTTTACTGCGCTTCTCGCCCCTCGTCTTCTCCACCCCACTTCCTTTCATCTCGTCGTTCATTTCTTCCTATCCTTCCCACCATTACCTCTCATCTCCCACATTCTCCGACTTAACAATTTCTCCTCTCTCCTCTTCCCTTCTCCACCCCACTTTCTCCATTCCTTTGTGTTATTCCTCTCTTCTGCCTACCCATCTTGTTCCGCGTTCCCACTTGACCTCCTTCTTCACGTTCGATCTTAATGATTCTTTACCCACCTCCTTTCTGTTTTTCCCTCTTATTATTTCTCCCTTCCTACCCATCTTTTTTTCTTCCTTATATAATTCCGTCCCTCCTACCTACCCCAGCGTCTCCCCACACTCCCTCCCTTCCTAATGATTCCTTGTTACTTCTTGCCTACCCCACTTCCCCTTCTCCCGTGCCATATAACTTAGCATTATCCTCGCTTCCCTTTATGTCCATATTTTTTTCTTTTCGTCCTTACCTTTCCAATGTTTCTCCCACATCCATTTTTTTTTTTTACCTGTTATTTTCAGATCGTCTCCCAGACAACGACACGCAAACAACGAATATGTTCTCCAGGTTCTTTTTTTTTATTTGTAGGAACAGGCCAGGATAAACGTCTTGGCCAAAGGTCTCATGAGCCACTTGGGAATCGAACCAAGGATTTTCCGGTTGCGGGCTTGTGTGCTTCAGTTTACACCACAGTCACCTCCTAAGAACAAGGAGGGATGAGAAACGAATGGTGAAAGGACAAGGAGAGAAGGAGAGATGAAAAGTAAGTGAAATGAGGACAAGCTAGGAGTCAGGAGGATGGTAAGCGATTACTGATCAAAATGAATGGAAAAAAGAAATGGAATAGAGAAAAAAAAAGTATTTGAAACAGAGACAGACAAGGAATCAGGGGGTTGAGAAATGAATATACTGAATGATCCATAATGCTATACAGTTAGGAATTGAGATCACGGGATGAAACTTTAGTGAAGATTCAAAGTTGTAGGCGATAAATCATACAGATGAGGTATAAATATAGGCCCAAAGTGATAAAGGGAGAAACAAGGTACAACAAGTCAGCCTTTAAGTAATTAGGGGAATGAGAACTAAAAATAGATCCTAAGTGGGAGACAGACAAGCAAGAAATTACCGTGGCGGAAAGTGAGTGAAGGAACAAAGTGACAGACAGGCGAAGAATCAGGGAGACGGGAAATGAGTATTGATCCAGAGGGGTGGACGAGTGCAAGGGACGAAAACTAAATGAAGATTTCGAGTAACAGACTGGCAAGGAGGTAGGTGAGAGTTCAGAGTGATAGGCAGAGCTGGAAAACATGAAAGCGATAATAAGGAAGGTACAAAGTGACAGAGAGATAGGCTTGGGTTGAGAAGGATGAGAATTATAGGTCGGACGTGGTAGCCTGACAAGCAGTAGTCATCGAAAGGAAATGAATATGAAGGGCGAGAGAGAGAGAGAGAGAGAGGCGAGGAATCGGAGAGACGGGGGTGGTAGCAGGGTGGGAGAGAGAGAGAGAGAGAGAGAGGCGAGGAATTGGAGAGACGGGGGTGGTAGCAGGGTGGGTGTTGTCGTGGGAAAATATAGGGAGGTGAATTCGCGGAAATGATACGTATTCTGTTCCAGCTATTGATTGAAGCCAGGCTGCCGGGGTTAAGTCCAACTGATACACGGTGCTGGGCGTGAGGGTGCGAGGAGATGATACACACACACACACACACACACACACACACACACACACACACACACACACACACACACACACACACACGCAAACCCACTAATTTTACACTATCAGCATCTGCACACTCACAAGTAAAGACGCAGACCGACACACAAGTACATATACACACACTTAATACCCATACATACGCACACAAGAACGTAATATACCGGCACACCTAAGCATGTATACATGAATACCAATCTGTAGGTGCACTTGCACTCTGACGCGTACACTACGTCAGCGGCCAGTTCCATGGATATATAAACAGTCGTATGTTAACACACACACACACACACACACACACACACACACACACACACACACACAGAGGAAAGGAAATTCTGTATAATACATGCCCCCACATATAAACATTCATACACACAGACACATACGAGTCAACACATATACAGGCAAACAAATACACAGGCAGCCAAACACAAAAAGAGGATTTCGTCACACATGCATAGAGCACGCACACAGGACATCAACACGCACACACAGACCCAGGACATGTAAACAGCATTATACACATGCACACGCTCCTGCACGCGCGCGCGCGCGCACACACACGCGCACACACACACACACACACACACACACACACACACACACACACACACACACACACACACACACACACACACACACACACACACACACACACACACACACACACACACACACACACACACACACACACACACGATCCTCTCTGTCTGTCTGTCTGTCTGTCTGTGTCTCTCTCTCTCTCTCTCTCTCTCTCTCTCTCTCTCTCTCACACACACACACACACACACACACACACACACACACACACACACACACACACACACACACACACACACACACACACACACACACACACACACAGCGGAGAAGACACGCACACAGAGGGCCATAAACACGTCCAGAAAAAACACACGCAATCATACTCATCCACAGGCATACAGACACAAGCACACAGACTAGTATACACAGACACGCACGCGCTGGAATATAGCACACACACACACACACACACACACACACACACACACACACACACACACACACAGAACAAGTCAATATGGAGGACAGTCTGTATAGTAACAGTATGGCGACGGTCCACCGCACTGCCAATTCCATCCCTCTTCATTTGTAGCCATTCGTCCTGCTCCAGTAGCACTCGCCTCCCTTTCGTCCTTTACTCGTCACTCGTCTGCAGATGACACGTTCTTTCGTCCTTTACTTATCACTCGTTTACTAATTACTCGTCATTCATTTGCTGATTACTCGCTCTTCTTACACTTGTATTCGTCCACTTATAACGCGTTCATTCGTCCTTTCCTCGTCACTCTCCTACTAGTGACTTGCACGTTCGACCTTTACCCATGCCTTGATTGCATGTCCTTTCGTCCCCTGAGGCCAGAATTATTCTCAGTTCGTCCTTTCCTCGTCACTCGTCCTCTTATCACTTGTCCTCTTAAACGTTCGTCCTTTGCAGTTTATTTTTCCTTTCATCTATTCATCCTATTGTCAGATTGTTTTCTTGACCCAAATGGTTACTCATTCCCTTTTTCACGTTTCCCTTAACTAATCCTTCTTATTACTTTCCTGTCCATTATGCACGTGTTCCTTACACGTCATTCATTATTCTTCCTTTTCCATTCGTCCTTCTGATTATTCGTCCATTTGATAACTTGATCTTTTCTCACGTCTCGTTCCCATGGCCATTCGTCCATATCTCACTTCCTCTTGATAACCTGTACCTTCTCGTCACTCATCCCTTATTAATTCGTCCTGTTACAAACGTAGACCCCTGTAGCCACTCACCACGGCTTTTTCATTTGTCACTTTCATCATTCTGCTTCCCTCCCCATTCGTCCCTTTGATATCTCTTCCTTTCTACCCGCCACATAATCATTCGTCTCTGCCGCGCCTCACGTTCCCCTTTGATCATACATTCCTACCATACACTTAGTCTTGGCTGCTCGTCTCACCATTACATTCGTCCCTTTCTTGCCGCAGATCTCTGTCATCGTTCGTCCCCCATGTACTCCTCGTCCATACTGGCTTACTACGATGCCGTCTATTATCGTTTATTTATTTAGTATTTTTCCTGTTGGCTACAGGACTAAAATAACAAATCGGCATCGTACAGAGAGGAATGACTGTGCTGAAGTTTTACTTTCAATTTGCGTCACAGTTCGTTTATATTTCTCTCTCTCTCTCTCTCTCTCTCTCTCTCTCTCTCTCTCTCTCGTCACTTCCACATCCTCATTAATCGTCCGTCCCTCATTAATCGTCTTTTGTCCCATCACTCATCACCCACTCACTCTCAGTTGCTCTGATGATCGATGGCAATAGTCTGTGGTAGTGTGCAGTTAATAATAATAATAATAATAATAATGGTAGTAGTAGGAGTAGCAGCAGTAGTATGATAGTAGTAGTAGTAGTAGTACTAGTAGTAGTAGTAGTAGTGGTAGTAGTAGTAGTAATACTCGTAATAATGACGTTATCATTTAAAATAATAAGTTATTATTTTCATCATTATTATTATTATTACTAATAGTAGTAGTAGTAGTAGTAGTACTGTTATTATTGTTATTATCATTATTATTTATTTCTGCAGCATAAATATTTTGAAAAGCATTCTCAGAATAATTTTTCTTAGGCAGTTTGTGTATATATGTTTATTTTTTTATTACCAACGTTGGTAATATATATATATATATATATATATATATATATATATATATATATATATATATATATATATATATATAGTTTTATCAATCTGTACATCTCTTTTTTTGAATGCTGTTGAATTTCCTATTATTGTTTAACCTGGAAATATACGAGAAGGAATAAAGAAACTAAAGAAAAATCGCAGAGGAAACTTCAAAGAACATGAAAATAAAAAATTGATAAGAAGCGGTAAAATAGCATGGCGTTTTTAACAGAACACTGACGAACTCTGGTGCCTGGCCAACTCTGGTGCCTGGCAAGCTGGTAACAACAGCTGTGCCCCGAGGCTGAGCGATAAAAACGCCAGGCTGATGACTGATGTCCCACAATTTTTGGAAAACTGGTGAACTGTCAAATTGAACTAACCATTTATTTTGGCTATGATTTTTTCCCGTCACCCAATCTCGCGTGTTCTGGGACTCTTGTTATTTGTGTTTTTTTGGGGTTGATACTCGGCCCGCGTCCTCTCTCTCTCACTCACCACATTCCGCCAACATTCTCTCCCAATCACATTCCGCACGTGTCTCACTCTCACTTCTCACACACTGCAGTCCAGCTTCTAAACTTTACACTTTTCTTCTCCTGCCCTTTATAGCCGCATCTTCGTTTTAACTTCTTCGATCCGAGGACGTCTGTTGTTTCATTTTGACTCAAACCATATAATTTAATCAGTTTAGAACGGACCCCTTAAGCTAAAACGGTTAAAAGTTATTATAGTTATGCCTTCACTCAAAAGACACAGTATTTCAACATTACTTTGGCCACCTCCGAGCAATTTTATTCCATGAGTTAAAATTTGTAACACCTACTTTTTTCTCAACGTCAACACACCACACCTACACGTTACACTAAAATCCCTCTGTTGTTAGATTGTAATTATTTTCAGTTTGCTCATTCCTTCACAACTTCAACAGTTACACCCTGCTTCGCCACTTTTCTTCGCATACCCCTTCCTTCACAGCTACAACTTTGCCCACAACGAACTCTTCGACAGTTTCCAGGTCTTAAAAAGTCCCCTTCACACCCACAGCTTACACCATTTCGTCTCGAGGATTACATTCCGTTCCCCATCAACATCCGTATCTTCTTCCTCTATGTTTTGCGCTCCATACCATCTCTAACTTCAGTCCACACCTCCACCACACAAACAGCAATTATATTCCACAGTACTAATTTGCTCATATCGCGAGTTTTCCTGTGTACATAGTGTTGAACCTTATATTCTCTCCTTGATGCCTTATTCACTCTTTACCATAATTGTCTTTCATTTTGTAGTTTTCCTTGTCCATACTCTTCATAGCCACTTCTTATTTAACACACACACACACACACACACACACACACACACACACACACACACACACACACACACACACACACACACACACACACACACACACACACACATTTAATTTCCTACCACTTCCAAACTCTGTAATTCGTGTTGGGAGAGCGCTACTGTAAGGAGAGTTAGTGGAGGCTGTACTTTTTTTTTTTAATCTAACTACTCTTCTTAGGCTTAACAGTCCTTTCCCTGTATTCCAGCAGTGTTCATATTTACCACATACCTTCATATGTCATTACTTCTGCACTAATACTCACCGCCTATAGTGACAACATGCTAGAGTTGTCTCATTCAGGACTGGTGTACTGGTATTAGCAGGGTTGCAGTTATGGCATGTCGGAGGGTCTTTTTGAAAGATCAAAAAAGTTTGTTGTAACGAAAGTCAAATAATCAGACAGTTCCTTCATCTGTAATACTCATAAATTCAGTAAAATCCTACTTACACTAAAGAATGAATATACTGTACGACGACAGAGCAGCCTGCTGAGATGCGAAAGATAATGCGCTAAGCCTCGCGAAGCAGTGTGACGGAGGAAGGAACTTGATAAGCCTTAGGGCATAGGCATCACAGGAAATTACTGTGTATAAAAACAGAGCTGTTGGCTATACTCTGGTATACCTCATAAAAAGTGACACAAAAATAGACTCTATGGTAGGAAGCAGCATAGGGTGATAACCATACTGAACGCTGGTGAAGGACAGGGCATGCAAAATACATTCCATTGTAATAACCTTTTAGCTGAGGGATGTCTCTCTTAAGCCAAATAAATTTGCATGGAGTTAGCAAAGATATGGTAGGAAAAGTGTCACCGTATTAAAGGGGTTACCTCGGTGTTCTGTAGTAAAAGTGTTGGTTGATGTTATTTTGACCATGTAACGTTAATCCGAGTAAAAAAAATATATATATATTCTGCCCAAGTATCAAAATAGCCATATTCCACGTGGAATGGTCGTATTCACCTGTCAGAAATTTGTAAGGTAATCTGACATTGCCACAGTGAGCGAGGATTTTCTGTAGTAAGTGAGTGGACTTGTAACAGTAACTGGCAATACACTTTAATATTGTTGTGACGGCCAGGATATTCCATTATCTTTCGCAGGATAATCAACAGAGAAAAGAGAATAGTCTGAGGCAAGTAAAAAACACTCATTGACGAGTAACATTAATCCAAGGTGCATGTCAGCTTGGCAACACGATGGCGCATTTCTTATTTCATTCTTGCAACTGCCAGACATTAGATTTATTCATTTTAGTTTGAAACCCCTGTGGTGAAAAGGTTATAGTCTTTGTCTACCCCCTCAGTACGACGATGCCGTAATTCTATTCATGTTACTGCTAGACGATTTTTTTTTTCAGGTTAGATATCTTGTTAAAAGCAACATGTATTCTGTGGTAACTGGCAAAATAGGACTACTAAGATGTAAGATAGGATTCCCCCCCCCCCCGTCTCTCTCTCTCTCTCTCTCTCTCTCTCAATGCATGTGCTAATCTGCCCCGAAGCACGAGAAACAGAACATTATATGGCTGGTACCTGTCTCCTCTACGGCTGCAGGTAATAATACAGTCTATGGTAACAGAGTGGGAGGGAGTTTTTGAGGCAAGTTAGGCTATCCCCCTCGAGCTACGTTAATATTCTCCCTCCGAAGTGATATTTTGGAGGCCCTGCGGTGGGGATAGGGGGGGAGGAGGGGGAGTATAATGTAATCTCTCCTGGAAGTGATATGGGGTGGTGGGTAGTGGAGGGAGTATGCTAGAAGGGTTACTGGTGGTGGTGGAGTATCCTGTCAGGGGTGGTGGTGTGGTGGTGGTGGAGGAGTGTAGTGTAAGGGGTGATGGTGTGTGTGTGTGTGTGTGTGTGTGTGTGTGTGTGTGTGTGTGTGTCCGACTCTGGGCTTAGGTTTCACAGCCCGTTCCTAAAGTCCTGTTCTCCTACATCCATACACCTCGTCATGTCACCACTTGGACGCCAACACCCACCGTCCATATTGAGCACGTACTAGGGCTGTCTCATACAGGACTGGTGTATTGGTATTAGCGGGGGTATTTTTACGGCATGTCGGCGGGTCTTTTGGACACCAGTAAAGTCTGCTTTTAACGAGCTTCAAATCCTTAAACTGTTCCCTGCCCCAGCCAGGATTCGAACCTGCGTGTGTTAGGATAAGAGCTGGTGTTGGGGAGTATACTGTCAGGGGTGGTGGTGGAGAATATACTGTAAAAGTGGCGGTGAGGGAGCATACTGCAAGGGTGGTGGTGGTGGTGGGGATGAGGGGTATACTGTAACAGGGTAGCGATAGGAAGTATACTATAAAGGGGGTGGTGATAGGAGAGTATACTTTAAAGGGTGAGGGGTATACTGGAATATTTCGGGGTATGTTGTAATCTTTGAGTCTGTCGGCTGTGATCTGAGCCCACCACGCCATTAGCATATTTATTGCACCATTACCACCTATACTGCGCCTGTCCATGAGGGAGATAGGGTGAGGGCGCCAAAGGGTGAGCGAGAGATTTTATAATAAATGAGGGACGAAGCGAGAGAGATAATGTGAGGGACTTTAATACTGAGCGCGAAAATGTGAGGGAGAAAGAGAGAGCAGGAAAGCATGAGAGAGGTTTTGTACGGTTGAAGTGAGGGAGACAGTGTGAGTGTCTTTGAAATGGTGTGTGGGTGCGAAAGTGCGAGGGAGAAAGAGTGAACCAGAGAGAGGGTAGGCAAATGTGAGCAAGAGATTGTGGAAAAGATGGAGAATGGAGTAAGGGAGACAGTGTGAGCTGTCTTTGAAACTGGGTGCGAAAGTGTGTGGGAGAAAGGGTGTGCGCGGGAGGAAAGGTGAACGGGGGAGGAAACGAAAATGTGAAACTACAATAAACCGAGACAGTAGTGAGGGAAAAGGTGAGAGAAGGATTTCTGAGGGAGATAGAATGAGGAGAAAGAGTGAATTGATACAAAAGTGTGTGGGGAGGGAGGGTAAGGTTTTGCATTGAGAAACGTGTGAAAAGTGTGTAAAGAACGAAAGGAATCTGTCCGTAACATTTATGAACTTGGTAGAGTTGATGAGAGACTTAGTGGCATGTCTTACACGTGTATAGAGTGGGAGGGAAACATTAAAGTGTTATGAAGGGATGTATAAAATGAATAGGTTGTTTGTGCAAGTGAGAAGAGATGATGATGATGATGAGTGGTTTGAGATAAAGACGGGGTTGCATCAGGCGTGTCCCCCATGTCTTTTCAACCTGTTCCCTGTCTGGCTGGTGAAGGAGGTAAATGTAAGGATACTGAGGTGAGACGTGTGTAGATAGAGATGAGCAGTTTGAGTATCAGTAAAAAAAATATATAAAGTTTCCCTCAGCCTCTTGGGTTCTCCTCCCCACCCCTCACAGTCTCCACGCCCTCTCCCACCTTTAGAAAAAGAGAGAGAGAGAGAGAGAGAGAGAGAGAGAGAGAGAGAGAGAGAGGAGGGGGGGAGGAGTTTGAAAAGAAAATTAACTATATTTTTCAGGCAAGTCGCCAGTCACCTTAAACTAAAAGTTTAACCATGGGCATCATATATCAAGGGCAAAGGGCAAACTGCATACTGTATGGATATTCGCATATTTTGTTAGGTGAAAGCTTATTACTTCAGCTAACTAAATGAAAATCCTACACGCCTGCACTACACTATTAGTAGTAGGAGGAGGGGCAGAAGGACGAGGAAGAGGAGTTAGTGTTAAAAAAAAAAAAATAATAATAATTTTTTTTTTTCAGGTAAGTCGCGTGCATCTGTTGCCGGACTATAGGAGTTGTAAGTATGAGATGACGCTTATGGCAGACACACTGATGTAGCATCTTAAAGATTATGTATTTACAAATGAACAGTAATAGGTTTAACTTCTGGTACACTTCATTCCGGTATATAGAAGAAAGTGAACAGTAACTTTCCAAACCCAGTGATGTGATCTTTAGGGCTCAACTAGTGTTCAAGAATATTATGCAAGAGCTTTAGAATTGTTAAACTGTTAAGTGTGGCGATAGTATTGTTTGCAATTGTACAGTCAGTAACAAAGCGTGGTTACTCATTATGTTCCCATTTAATTGTATGGATAACTCATATTTCCACCCTAGTATCTGAAAATAGCTATTTCATTTTGACATACTGACCAGTTAAAAATGGCGAAACAGACTGAACAAAAATCCCCCAAAGATAAAGTTGATGTGTTAAAAGAAAGTGAAAATGCGATAAGGAATTGAGGCATCCTGACTGTCATATTGACCGAATCGATTTGTTGTGATATAATTTGATACTTTGACATGAGAATGGATTGTTAGCGTCCATGATTTACTTGATGGATGTTGAGAGCGTTGTGTGATTTCATTGACTGCACTGTGTCATCGATCCTCGTCCTTTACATCCCGTTCATTCATTTTATTCATTCGTTTATTTTTTCAATCGTATATTCTTTTATTCATTCAGTGTTTTCCATTTAGTTGCTTTTGCGGCGACACTTTGTTCATTTATTTGTTCTTCCAGTTCATTCATTCATCCGTTGATTCACTCATTCATCCATTCATCATTACACCAGTTAACCGTATGCTTTGACAAATCACCTACCCTCCTCTGGAATCCGTCTGGTAGGCCCTAAACGCATCCATGGAAGTAAAAATGTTAATGAGCTAGTTTTAAAATCTGGGTTTGGTAAGAGTGTCAGCTGCAGAAAATAATCATTTGATATTAGCGAAATTAAAATAGCTAATTGTTTTCATGACAGTAATAATGAGATCACTTAATGCCCCTTGCACGATAATACCGGTCGTCAGGTGAGGATAATCGTCTGGTTTTAGGGAAGGTAAACTTGTCATCCTTCTCAGTTCAGTGACTTCTCGTGAACTGAAAAAAAATCGTCTGTCGTCAGCTGGAATAAGATAGACATTATTTTTTTTTACTATTTAGCATTAACCACCTTAGTACGATGGCGATGTTTTGCTTTCTTCTTGATACTTTCAGACAATTTGAATTAGCTTAGGTGATTTTTTTTTTTTTTTAAGGAAGACGTAGATATTACATTGAAATCACTATCAGTATGTGAAATAAAGTTGAATAAAATCGCATGGAAATAGAAAAAACTGAATTTGAAGTTATCGTATTGAAGGGGTTAATGGTGTTATGTTCATCTGATCTCCGTGAAAATCGTCCAACATTAACTGAAATGAAACATAACCTAGTGATTCATGGCGGAAGGATTAATGCAGTCACAGTAATGAAAACTTCAGGAGATGTAAGAGCGAGGCGTATTTGGTGAGATGTGCTGGTAGTAAAAATATCAAGTCTGATAGAATATTCCCAGAGGTGTTGTGATAAATAGATAGGAATTTTTAAGGGAGTAAGGTTTTGTGTGTGTGTGTGTGTGTGTGTGTGTGTGTGTGTGTGTGTGTGTGTCATTACTGATTAGGAAAAATGAATGATCATAATTACTCCTTAAAATCATAGCGTTCTAAGTTACTTTTAATTGGCTTCAGATTATCATCATTACCCCGTAAAACTAGCCTCTAGTAATCATTCGAGGTAATAATCAAAAGGATGATCCGAGAGAGGTGTGTACAGGTAGGAGAGATGATTTAGCAGGTGGAGAGGTAGGTGAAATGGTACGAGCGCTCCTGTTTGTGTTCCCAGGTAGTTAGTTAATTGGTGTACAGGTGTGGCTAGAGAGAGAGAGAGAGAGAGAGAGAAGGGGGGGGGAGTGGTAGGGTGTGGAAGACAGGTGATTGGGTGCTTGAATAGATAAAGCTTCAACACCTGTGCTGCCCATGTTCGTACTCAGTTTGGCTCCCCCTTCCCCCGTCCCCTACTCCCCTCGTCCCCCATCCCCATCCCCCATCCCCTGCTCCCCCGTCTCCTACTCCCCCGTCCCCTACGCCCCCTTCGCATCTCTCACTACCATCTCTCACATCCCTGTCTCCCATTTCCCCATTTCCCACTCCCTCATCTCCACTTTCCCATCTCCCACTTTTCCATCCCTTTCCTATCTCCCACTTTTCCATCCCTCACTCTTCCTTCCCTCATTTCCCCTGTCCCCCACTCGCCCGCCCCACACTTACACAGTGCTTCATCCCTACCCTTGCCAACCCTTCCGTTCACTCTTCACACTTTCCACTTATTCCTGCTCACTCACCTCTTTTCTGGTACTCTCTTCTCCCACTTTCCTATCTCTCTCACCCACTTTATTAACTCATTTTCCTGGTTTTTTCTTAATCTCCACCATTCTTTATTACCTCTTTCTTGTATCGTTCAGTCTTTTTTTTTTCTTTGTTTTCGTATTGCTCCCGCTCTCCTGCTCTCACCCTCCCAGCCCACCCCTCGTCTCCCTATCCATACTCCCTCAGTCATTCCTCTTTCTCCCTCAGTCATCCATCTTACTCCCGCAGCCACCCCTCTCACTCCTTTAGTCGCCCTTCTTACTTCCTCACTCACCCCTCATGCTTCCTCACTCACCGCTCTTACGTCCCCACTCACCCTTCTTACTTCCTCGTTTTTGTAACAGTTCACGCTCTCTGCCACTTACCCTAATTGCTTATCTGTGTCTCCTCTATTTTTTTTTTAACTTTCTATTCGCATTGGCCATTATATTCACACCTGCCATTGTCTCTCCCCTTCTACTCACACCGTTTTACTCTCCATTGCGAAAAATTTCTTCCTGCTCATTGTTATCCATTTACCTTTTCTCTCTCTTTCTGTCTTCTAAAGTTATCTCTCACCCTTCTCTTATCCACTCCCGTACAGTATTCACACCGAAGTGTTTTTCCAGTTGTAATTAGAATTTTATTGACTGATCCCCCCCCCCCCATCAAATAAGCAAAGACTTTATATAATCAGTCATTTTACTCAACTTTTTTACTTTTACAGTTATACACCTTTTTTTCCTGTTCTTCCCTTTCACCCCTTTCTAAATTTGTCCCTCCTATCTTTTTACCTACTTCAAGTGCCTCTGTCACCCCCTCCCCTTTTTTTTTTCCACTATTTCCTAGTCACCTTCCAGGATACCCTTTACCACACTTTCAAAATCAGTTATCAGTCTCCCCCAGCTCTTTCCTCTGTTTACATAATTATTCTCCGCAGCTACCTAGTTTTTTTTTTTTTTTTCCCACACCTCCTTCCCATCTTTCTGGCCCCATCACCCAAGGAAGATACACCTTTCATCCTACTAGCAATTCTCTTCCCTCTCATGACTCACCCTTTTCTCCCTTCTCACCAAATCCCACCCTTATCCTCGTCTCACTGCTCTCTCACCTGTTGTCTCACCTTATCACAGCTCACTTCCCCCTTTTCACTCTTCTCTCACCTTTCACCCATTCTTTTCTCTCAACATCTCTCTCCCTTCTCACAATTCGCACAACGCTTTACACTCTTCTCAACACTTGCTTCGCTTTCACCCCTCTCACCCCGCTTACTCTCTCATTCCTCGCACTCCATTTACCCTTCCAGTTCTCACAACCCATTCACTTCTATCACCCCTCTCAAACCTCTTACTCTCTCCTATTCTCACCCCATTCACCCCCTCTCGTCTATCTCACAACTCACCCCTCCAACCCGCTCATAACTCTTTCTCACATTCAGAACCCGCTCCCTCTCTCACAATTCTCTCCCACTCTGAAAACTCTCTCCCACTCTCAAAACTCCCTGTTGTTTGATTTCTTCCCTCTCACAACTCTCATCTCTCTCACAGCTACATCCTCATTCACAGTTCCCACCCGTCTTTCAGCATACTTCCCTCTCACCCCAATCACAACTCATCCCTTTCTCTCTTCTCACCCATCGCTTCCCTTTCTCCCTCCACACCTCTTTCTTCCTACTCACAGTTTTGTGCCGTGTCACCCCACTCCCTCGCTTCACACCCCTTTCCCTTCTCATCCCTCTTCTGCCATTCACCCCTCCTTCTCCGTTCTTAAATCATTCACCTCTCCCTCCTTGTCACCCCTTTTGCTTGTCTCTCCCATTCTCCCTCACGTTGGTTGGATCTTTGGTGTAATTAGTAAAACCAAGTAGTTAAGCTCATTGTTGGGCAAGAGATTATTTCGTCTGTTCTACTAATTTACTGTACTATTGCATATTTCTCTCTCTCTCTCTCTCTCTCTCTCTCTCTCTCTCTCTCTCTCTCTCTCTCTCTCTCTCTCTCTCTCTCAATTTTTCACCTTCATGTCCTTGTTCTCCGTTTTTCACTTTTTCCTGTATTTTACTGCTCTTGGATATTTCCCTCCCTCCCTCCCCGTTCTTTTCTCTTCCCCTTTCGATCCTTCCTTTTTGCCTTTACTTACCTCTGTACTTTTCACTTTCATATATTCTGTTTTCATTATGTTAAGTATTTTTTTTTTCCATTTGTTTAGAGTTCATCTTAGCTATGTCGTTTCAGCTTTACACTGGCCATGTATAAATGATCTCCTTCTTAATTGTAGCCATTGTTTTTAATTTCCCTTTCTTCTTTAATTATTTGTATACGACCATCAGCCATATTTTGTCTCTGCTCCTGGCTTTTCTAACCATCCGTCTGTCTGTCTGGCTTTCGTCCTTTCGATTAGTTGCTCCCTCCTGGACTCTTTCTCTCCCAATTTTTTTTTTTTCCTCTCCGTTCCTCCACTCCTGGTTACCGTTTTCCTGCGTCTCCAGTTTTTCTCTCCTGCCCGTTTCCTTACACTTTTTTTTTTTTTTCACCCCTGCCACTCTCCTCTCCCTCGTTCTTCCCTCATCTATATCATCCCTGCCCTTCCCACTTTTATTTTTTCTCCTTCACCTCCTAATTATTCCATTTTTTCTGGCATTTTGACTGCCTTTCCCACCTGCATTTATCCCTCCCGTAACACCAAATATTCGGATACGTCTTATTTATCTATTTATTTTAGCCTCTTCCAGACGATTTTATTCAGCCAAGGTGAGTCTTTTCAAACTGTTCTGTGTTCACTTTAACTAGACGTAAACTTGCCATCTCTCCATCTTGAAGGCCAACAAGAGATAAACACTAGAATATGCAGATAGTCACGAAGAAGTGCTGTTGAAAGGACGTAGAGCTGTCGTATTGTCTTCTTCTGCCATTAAACTACGAGAAAAGGGCTGCAAAAGAAA
>NC_137045.1:4564074-4634074 GCF_032717465.1 Coenobita brevimanus
CTCTCTTTTTCAGTTTATGTTTTGACCAGCTTTCCTCGTTTTCTATTTCATTGATTTTCTTTCTTAATGGTGTCGTACGTTGGAGGGGACGCTTTCTTGTGGAAGGAAAAAAACGGTGATTAAATTGATGATTCCGTGGTTATTTGTTTGTGTGCTTATTTTCTACTTTCAGTGTTTACTACTTTTTCGTGTTTTCTGTCCAAATAATTTACATTCTTTTGCAAATTGTTGTCGACAATGAGACCATTTTTTCATACGTGAGGGGGAGAATATTATAATGAAACTCATTCTTAGTACTTCCCACTAGAAAGTACAGGGTACTGATACAGTTCGTGTTCTGATTAAAAGTTTCCATAGTAAGTATGCATACATAATTTTATACATGCATGGTTTACATACATAGACACTTGCATACATAATACACATCATAAAGTTAGCATTATGATAAAGAAGGGCAGGGTATATGATATTGACAACTACGCAGCCGCCGCTAAGAATATTAAAGAAAAAAAAAAATACGGTTACGGGAGTGTTACACTGAAAAGAGGAACATTTCAAACAGCCTTTTCAGTACGAGGGATTTTTTTGCGTGCTTAATAAAATTTTCTACCGGTAGCGAGAATACAAGACAAATATATATTGCACAGAACAGATTAATATGCTCACAACCCCTTCACTGCGGGAGCGTTACCTCAGAATCATGAATAAGAAATTGAGATATTACGAGAAAGGGTTTGTGGCCATGTTCCCCCCACCCCAGTCACCATGGCCGGAGTCTGTTTTGGGGTGACTTAATGCAGACTCTTCATATTTTGTTCCGCCTCTTCTGTCACTTCAAATGTCTCTCTTTGTGGCCTGTAGACACCGTGTTTACCTGCGTGCTGGAGTCGGTCGCTGGATGACAGGTGAGGAAAACAGAGGACGATTATTATTATTATTATTATTATGATGATGATGATGATGATTATTATGATTATTAGTATTATTATTATTGTTACTATTATTATTATTGTTGTTGTTGTTATATCCACTCTTCAGCCTGTCCTTCCAGTCCTTAACTTCCTTTTGTCACTTCACAATTTCCTCTTCACCCCTCATTTGGTATGTCCCATGGCGTGTTTGCATAGGTCAATAGGTCAGAAAAAAAATACGAAAAAAATTGATCCCTATTCTCACATTTCCTCCTAAACTACCGTCTCCCACTCCACATATATCTCTGTTCGGCCCGTAGCGACTGTATTCACTAGAGTTTCAAGATCAGTAGCTGTGTGGCATACGACGAGGTAGAAAAGCATAGAGTTGATAGAATGAAATATGTTGCCAGGTAGATAGATAGAGAGCGAGTTTTAAATCCCAGTAGTCATGCCTCAGAAGTTAAAAGCTACCACTTTGGCATGGCTTATGTGAGCTTTTAAAGAATTACTGAGTATACAGGTTTTATAGTTTATTCGTGTGTGTGTGTGTGTGTGTGTGTGTGTGTGTGTGTGTGTGTGTGTGTGTGTGTGTGTGTGTGTGTGTGTTCGCTTGTTCGTTCGTTCGTTCGTTAGTTAGTTAATTAATTAATTAGTGCGTGTGCGTTACAGTTACAGGAGAGAAAATAAAAAGTGAAAGATACACATTAGGATTATAGCAGCAAAACAGGAAATTGGCGCCACTTGTCTTTCATTAATGCTTCCAATTTACAGGCCAACCACTGTATTTGACTAAGTTTAAAAATTCAGCCAGTATATCTCAAAGATTTTAAAATTCAACAAAAGAAATCTATAATTCAGCCGTTTACAGAGTTCCATAAGTTAAACTTATAATTCTTACTTAGTTGTAAAGTCCAAAGATTGTCACACAAACTCTTTAGTCCAGTGATTTTGCTACAGTTCCTGAATTTCATCCATTAACCACGTTCAGTTAGGTTCAGCTGTTAAATCTCACAAAGTTTCTAAAGTAAGATTGTGATATGTCATATCCCAGAATCAAGTTACTAAGTCTTCAGAAGTCAAATGTTATATTTCATTTAGCTTTTTAAGTCTATCCATAAGTTACCAAACTCCAGTCATCGCATTAAAGAATGTCCCAAATCCAACGGTTAACTTAGGTCATTGAGTCAGACCATTATAACAGACCACCTGAAGACCAACGATTAAGTTTCTGAATTCCTGCCATTGCCAGGTTCCATCCATTATATCACACTAATATCCTAAAAACCACGGCGGCTTGGTGGTAACGATATATATATATATATATATATATATATATATATATATATATATATATATATATATATATATATATATATATATATATATAAAATCACATTTTTCTTCTGGCATGAATCTAAAATTTGAAACCCAAGCCAAAGCGTCTATCTCTAGACGCTCCGGTATTTTGGCGGTAGAAGCTTTAGGTCGAAAGATGAATGAGCTTTAATGTCCTGCGGTTTGAGCCCAAGAGATGGCCGGAGGTTTTTCTTCCATATAATTGCTACCCTGGGGCATTGCATGTTCTGCCACAACTTAGATATTATGGATTACGGTAGCCTAGGCTCGGTCTCTCCTATTCCCGATGGCCTCCTTTGCCAGATGCCTTCCTATGCCTGGTACCCTCCTATCCCAAATGCCCTCCAATGCCAGATGCTCTTGTATGCCAGATGCTCTCATATGCCAGATGCTCTCCTATGTCAGATGCTCTCTCTTGTGCCAGATGCCCGCCTCTACCAGATGCTCTCATGTCAAATGCCCGCCTCTGCAAGATGCCCGCCTATGCCAGATGCCCTCCTATGCCAAATGCCCTCCTATTCCAGATGTCCTCCTGTGCCAAATACCATTATGCCAGACGCTACCCCTTTGCCCGATGCCTTCATTATACCCCAGACCTTCCAGAGCCCCCGTGTATATTGACTCACCGTTCCCAACAGCCATCATCTAAGATCCATTAAGTCCAGCCATTATATCTGCCAAAGTCGCCAAGTCCTATCATTATATCCGGCGTGGTGCTATCAGCCAGCCAACCAACGGACCGGACGCTGGGACGCCACACAGTGCTAATGCAATCAACATAACTTCCAGTCTCATTCCCTCGCCCTCACTACCTTCGCTCCAAGCACTGCACCCCTTCTCCTCCCAGTCACGGTCTTTCCTTTTTTTTTTTTCATGCTTGTATTCTTGCTTTTTTATCGCCTGTGTTCTGTTTCCACGTGTAATTCAGCTTTCCACCATTTCAGCACGATGTGTCACTATCGTGCGATGTCCTTGAGTGCAGTTCCTGTCACCATCTCGGCCCGTGTGCCTAGTATCTCAATTTTCTTCCTGTAATCCTCGGCAGTTTCCATTAGTTGTCCTCGTTCATTACAGATCATTCGATTTTACCTCCAGTTCCACTCTTGCTTCGACATTTTCACACCTTTTTTTACTCATTATCCCACGTGTTTACATCACCCTTTGATTCTGTATTAACCGCACTTTGCCACATTTTTATCACAGTTTCTGGCACTGTGTTCATAAATCTGTATCATTTTATCTTTTTTTTTTTTTTCGCAATGTATTCACCTATTAACCACGTTTTTACCAACTTATTCACCATTCATCCACACGTCTCTCACTTTTTACCACAGTAATTTTCCAACACTTTTACCTCACTTTTTGGTGCGCTGTCTATCACATACACTCACACTTTTACGTCACTGTTTGACATACTAAACACCACTTTCCCACATTCTTTCTTCAGCCTTTACAACACAAGCCACCACACACACTCTCACTTTTACATCACAACTTAGCGAACCCTCCATCATCCTGTCACACTGTTTTACTCTCTGCCATATTATCCACTGTTCTATCACACTTATATAACTCGATGACACACTATCCACCATTCTTTCACACTTTCCCTTATTCTTTGGCTCACCATGCATCTGTTTGCCTCACCTTTACCTCACTCTTTGCCGCACCATCAACCTCTGTGGCTTTCTTTTTTCTTTGGCTCACCATGCATCTGTTTGCCTCACCTTTACCTCACTCTTTGCCGCACCATCAACCTCTATGGCTTTCTTTTATCTCCTCATTAGCTATGAACTCACAACCTCGCCACATTAACTTATTACACGATACCCCTTGGCACAGTACCCTTCATTTTGCCACAATATTACATGGGTACTTGTGCCACAGTCTCACCTCAGCAGTTTTGGCAAATATATCCACCATCCTATCACCATAACCCCGAGGCAAAGTACCATTATTGAAGATTGAGATGGGATAAGATTGGTTTGTGGTCCTGTACTCTCGTTTGCTCACACCGCAATCTCCAGTGCCTTTCCTTTGGTTTTACAGCCGCTGCAGTGTTGTGCTACGCCAGTGTTTCCTTCATTTCAGGATTCCTCTACCCACGAGTTTCCACGGCGCTGCCAATATAACCCTAAGCCAGGCATCTCACTGTGAAGCGGGGTTGCCAGGATGGTTAGCTGTCTATCTGCCTTTTCATTTATTGTTCCCTCGGAAAGTGAGGGATTGTTCTTTGAATTAATTGCGGTGATGATGTTCCGATCATCTTGAAACAAACTTTTCACTTCCTTTGAATATGACAAGCTTGTAAGCTACCAGAATTTAAGGACGGATATATATATATATATATATATATATATAATTAGCAGGATGGCCCATAACGGTCCCCCTTCCACTCCATCGAGCAATTTTTCTTGTGTTGTGGGGACGGCTCACTTACAGTTATGAATGTTTATCCAGCATCTTTTATCCATATCCTGCTATTGTCACACTCACGCCCAAACCAGCAGAATGAGCCGTCCACGCAACACATAAGATACCGCCAGGTGAGTTTCGATTAGAGTGCTATTTGTGGACCACCCTGTATATATCCGCCGTGACCCCAAGCCAAGCACCATGAATGGTAGGTGTGTCTGTGAGACGTTTATTTCCCCTTCCAGCCTGTTTCCTCTCCTTTACATCCTCATAAACTGTCCTCGTGCTACCACCCTCGCGACAGTGCTACGCCTGTCCCTGCCTGTATCCTTTCCTTTATTACAACACGTCTAATACTGTTTCCACCATTCATTCAGTCAGTGTTACCCCCTTTCCACCCCTCCAATCCACCACCTTTTTCATCATTTCCACCGTCCTACCACACCAGCTCTAATCCAAGCATTGTAGTTGACGGTCAGAATTGTCACGACTGGTTAGAGGAGGTATGTAATATTGGTGTACGTGATTCGGGTCTGGATACTGTTGACTGCATTTAGACGAGCATTGAGGGTAGGGGGAGTGGAATGCTAAGGGCGGTGGAATGGAGCGTGCGATGTAAAGGAATGTGTAGTGGATCACGTGGTGGAGGATGGGATGTGCCGGTGTGTGGAATGTAGTGATGTGCAAAAGGACGTTGTGTAGGGGTTACAGTTGAGTGAAATGTAGTGGAATGTAGCTTATGTTGTGGAGGATGGTTGATAGGATGTGCTAGCCAGTGGAATGTGGTGATAAACAGAAGGATGTGATGTGGAGAGTGTAGTGAAATGTTGGTTGTCTTGGTGTATAGCTCGTGATGTACTTGAATATGTGCTGCTGATTTAGATGTGCCAGAGTGTTGATGGTGTTGAAGTATGTGGCGAAGAGGATGTGGTGGAACACTGGATATGGTGGAGCGTAGGGCGTGGTGATGTGCACAGCGGAGGATGGGATCTGTTGTAGCGTGGAATTTGGTGATATGCCGAGGAATCTGGCGAGGAGGGTATGATGGAATGTACAGTGTAGTGGATTGTTTAGTATGTGGTGTACAGTAGGTACTGAATAAGTAAATAATCGGTAGTGGGATGTGATGGGGTGTGGCTGAACGCAGAATTTGGTTACTATAGGTGATGTCGCGAGGACGGTGTGGTGGAATACTGAGTGTGGTGCAGTATAGAATATGGTGTAGGTGTGGCGTAGTGCATAACGCAGGATGGGATGTGACAGAGTGTGTTTGAGTGCAGAATATCAAGAGTTCAGAGGGACGCGGTATGGAAGGTGGTGGAGAGTAGGGTGTAGTTGTTTCTGGTGTGTGACATAAGTTGCGAAGTAGCATAATATTTAATGAATGGTAGGATGTGATAAGGTGTGGTAAAATGTAGAATGTTGCTGGTATAGAAATATGTGGAGTGCAAGATATGGTGTATTGCGGAGCGCGGTATGGCAGTAGGGTTTAGCGTAGTGTGGTGTAGTGTTTACAAAGGTTTAGATGTGATATGTAGGTTACTGTCTTTGTGTGTGTGTGTGTGTGTGTGTGTGTGTGTGTGTGTGAGTGTAGGGTGTGAGGTAGGACAATACTGAGTGAAGGGTCGACTGGGATTCAAAGTGTGGTGGGGAGTGAAGTTAAGGTTGAGTGCATGTTAGGCAGGAATGAAATGGGAGGCAGAGGAGTAGTAGGTGGAGTTTAAAATGCTAAATAATCCAGAGAGTAAGAAGTTGCACGGGAATATGAAAATGTAAAGTTAACCAGGGTGGTAGCTGTAGTGGTGGAAGGAATTTGTGTTTGAATGGAAGGGAGAGTGGAGTGTGAATGGAGTCAGTGGAACATTTGGCGTAGTGTAATAATGTGGTATACTCATTTTTTTTTTTTTTTATATCGGGGCGAAGGTGCACTTGACAGATTGCTGATGATTGGCTGAATGCAACATGTCCGAGTAACATCGTTGTATTTCAAACAATTACCGGTAGTGTGAATCGAAACCTAGTAATTATTTGAAATACAGGGATATTATTATTACACTGGGCATTCAGCCAACCATCACCAACCTGTCAAGTGCATCCTCTCCTCAATATAAAAAAAGATGAGTTTAGATAATACAAAAAGAGTCATGAAGTGCAGAGGTATCGAAAATGTTAAGTCGACTGGGGTGCTTAAGTGTGGAGAAGTGAAGCTGATGTTGGGTGTAGGTTAAACTGGAATAAAAGTGAACTTCGGTGAGGCATTGGCTGCAGGGTTATGTGGAGTGCAGTGAACCGCAAAGGAACCGAAGAAAGAAAAATACTGGGTAGCTAAATGGGGTGGAGTGAAGCTGAAGTTAAACAGGAGTGAAAGTGTAGTCAGTGGAGCATTTGGTGGAGGGTAAAGTATTGGATTGTGCGAGATTTAATGAAGTTATTGGGCAGTTCAAGATTTAGTGAAGTGCTCAGGAATCGAGAAACGCAAAGTCGATTGGGGTGTCAAGTGTGGTGGAGTAAAGCTGAGGTTGGACTGGAATGAAAGTGGAGTCAGGGAAGCATTTGGTGGAATTGGATGGGGCTGTGGATACGAGTCAGGTCACACAGAATGATTACGGAGCAAGGTAGAGGAGGAGGAGGTGAAAGGTGGAGGTGTGGGGGTGGAGAAAGAGAGGTAGAGGAAGGGGTGAAAAGTGGAGGAGTGAATGAACGAAAGAGGGGTGAGGGTGGAGAGGAGGTGAGAGTTGGAGGGGAAGAAGGTGGAGAAGGAGGTGGGAGGTGTAGGAGAGGATGAGTTTCACGAGAGAGGGTGAGAGGTGGAGAGGGGGTAATGGTGGAGGAGGGGGTGAGAGGTGAAGAGGGGGTAATGGTGGAGAGAGGGTAATGGTGGAGGAGGGGGTGAGAGATGGAGGGGGTGGTTGCTGGGAGAAGAGCTGTTTGGCCCAGTGGAAGCAGACAAGTGTGGAATGAGTATTAGAGGAAACATGACGTGCCGTAGGGATGAGAGAGAGAGAGAGAGAGAAGAATGTGTATTAATGCTTGTGGCTGTCTGTATTTGTGCGTGTGTGCCCAATTGAAAATTACAAAAGTAGTGGTGAAAAGACGGAAGGAGGGTGAAGTTGACATGCGGAACCGGAACGAGAGCGTGACTATAAGTGAAAGTGGTAGGTAAGATGGAGTAGTTGCTGAGGGGACGAGGATGGGAAGGGAAATAGTAAACCGAGGAGATGAGGACAGAAATACATCGAAGTGGATAAAGAGGATTAAGAATGGATATGAAGGAGACTCACCCCCCATAATCATCATCGTCATCGTCGTCATTGTCGTTTTTATCCTTATTATATGTTAGTCCATTGCAACACGAGACATTTCCCCCTCTAACATAATACCTTTTACTTGGTTCCAACCAGCCCCAGCAAATTTGCAGATCTGCTTTTGTTCATTCCCAGTACTCGCATCTGGTTCTCTGACAACGGTACTGCTTCCTCTTGCTTTATAATTATTTGGTTTGTCATTTTGTTTCATAGGATTTCAGAGGCAAGGGAGAATAGTGGTGGCAAGAGGTAAACCTGAGGGGTTTCGGTGTGCTTTTCTATGAGAGATGTGGCCCGCTTATAACTACTGCCACTTGATAAGTGTAATCATTTTATCGTCTACAGTAATCTGTTTTCTTGTACAAGAAGGTTTATTGTTTTATTCCTCAACACGATGGCTAACTTTATTGCTCCACTCCATTCTAAGCATTTCTGAGACCACGATATATATATATATATATATATATATATATATATATATATATATATATATATATATATATATATATATATATATATATATATATATATATTTGATTTCCGACGAATAAGTATGACATTAATGACTAACTGATTGTCTAAACTTCTTTTTATAGATGGGAGTAGTCTGTTCCTCCTGGTGCTCATGTTTTCCAAAAGTCCGTCATCATATTGCTCTTAAGTGTATTTCGTTAACAGCAAAATCCGCCTTAACTGCTGACGCGGCTGAAGAAAGTAGGCAGAGACGAGAACAAATGTAAGTGAAGGATGGCGTGATTGGACCAGTGTAAGAAGGAAAGACGTGACACGCACAGAAAAGGAAAATGGGTACGGCTGACACGGAGCAATGATAGGTTAGGAAGGCTTGAGCGGCAGGGGAAGAGGAAGGGGATGTGGATGGAATAAAAGCGTGACATGTACAGAAAGTAGGGGGCATTGTATAGCTGGGACAGAGGAATGATGGAATTGGCTCGAGAGAAAAAGGAAGGAGGAACGCGATGTGGATGGAATGCGTGACTGACTAGGGTGGATAGTGGAATGGGTGGAGTGAAGCTTGGTAGATACGCATTAACCCCTACAGCCCAAGCATGTCATGTGTATTTCTATTTCCACCGCCGACTGATTTTATCTAGCCTTGGAGAGTCCTGTTGTAATGGAGGGGTTAATGAAGGCTTTAGCTAACCCCATCTGTTTGAAAAGCTCCTCCTAAGCTGAGTAACATCGTTTGGAAACAATGATAATAATAATAATAATAATAATAAATCATACTGATAATAAAATACCTCATCTAACCTGCAGGGCTAAGTGTATGGGAACCTACCTTGAATAATCATCTGGCATTTCGGTGCTGTCTGTTTTATTTGTCGTTGCTATCGTTCTACAGTTTTACTCTATTTTAGGGGTTTCGGTTTGAGTAATACATTGCCGATATATGTTGGTGAATGCTTTCCTGGTTAGAGAGTTTAAGAGGAATGTGAGGTGTGGGAGTTGAGAGGCAGGTGAAGTGATCAGCTGGTGCATGACTGTAGGTGAGTGAGTGGCGGAATGTCCAGTGAAGGTCGCTGTGGCTTGAGACAGGTTTGATAGGTGGTTTGGGTGGAGTCACGTCCAGTGGCTAGTGGGTGCAGACATGAGAGGGGCCAGTGTAGGGAAGGTCAGGGTGGGTAGAGGCAGGAAGGAAGGGGTGGAGGCAGATCAGGTGGGACGGTAGGGTGGAAACAAATCAGGTGAAAACAGTGTGGGTTGAGACAGACGTAAAAGTCAGGGTGGGTGGAAGCAAGTTAGATGGATGGGTAAAGTGAATGGAGGTTAATACGGGAAAGAATTGTTTGGGTGGAAGCAGTTGTAAACATAGTCAGGGTGGATGGAGGCATGTGTGGGGAAGTTCAGAGTGGATGGAGGAAGGTTAGGGATGGTCAGGGGGTTGGAGGTAAGTTAGGGAAGGTGCTTTGGATGAGGCAAGTTTGGTGAGACGATATATTGGACCAGTGTGAGTTAAGGCAGTTCAAGAAAAGGTCAGTGTCGTTAGAGATTGCTGTAGTGAAGGTCAGAGTAGATGAAGGGACGCTAAATAGGGAGGTATGATGGTAACAGATTTAAGAACACAGTAGGTGAAAGACTGATCTAATGGAGTACAATGTGGGTAGTGGCAGATTAGGTGGAGCGGTGGGATGGAGACATATCATGGGAAGGAAGATTAGTAGAGGTCAAGGTGGGTGGAGGAAATGTGTTATGTGGATGGGTAGAGGATTATCAAGTGAAGAATAGTGTGGGAGGAGGCAGATGTAATAATGGTAAGGGTACATTAAGGGAGATCAAGTGATGCTACGGTGAGAATGGAGACAGATGTAGGGGAGGTCGGGTGGGTGGTGGATAGGAGACAAGGAAGGAGAGGTGGATGCAGGTTAGGTAGGCAGATAGGTGAAGGTAGGGAGACAAGGAAGGCGAGGTGGGGGGAGGTTAGGTAGGTGGGTGGAGACAGGGTGGGAAGGAGGTATAAGGCAGGGATGAGGGCGGCGCGTGCGGCGGGTGGCAGGGAGGGAGGGAGGCAGGCAGGCTGGAGGGAGGAGGTAGGTGGTGCAGGAGCCAGGCAGTACACACCTCCTACAGTCCGCCGATACCCGTCCCGCCCCGCGTCTCTCCCATGCTGACTCCCCTCCCACAGTGCCTCACCTCCCTTCCGTGTTGCTACCAAGTTACCTACCAACACAAACCAAGATGTAGGGATTTGAACAAATTTGTGCAGTCGTCAAGAGGAGAGGAGCGAATGTGGTTGTCCTCCCGTGTCGCTGTCTCTCACGTTGCGTACCCTCCTTTCAATGTTGCTACCAAGTGACTGACCAACATTAGCAAAGATGTAGGGCTCTGAACATCAATTCGTGTAGTCGTCAAGAGAAAAGAGAGTGGTTGTCAACCAGTGTCCTCCTTTCTCCCATAATGCATTCTCTCCCATAGTGCATTCTCTCTCACAATGCATTCCCTTCTTCAAATGTTGCTGCCAAGTGCCGAACGATAATTAACCATGAAGTAGGGCATTGGATATCAGTCCGTATAGTTGGTAAGAGGAGATAGCGTGGTTGTCATCCCATGTCTCTCCCTCTCATACTGCTCCCGAGTGATCAGCCAGCATTCATTATGATGTAACACCTTGGAAATTGAGTCTCCATTAGGCCTACTTTTTTCAAGATGAATACCTGCGGTTGTTACCCTATGTTGCAATTTCCCACAGTGCTTCTCCTCTCTCCCATATTACTACCAAGTGACCTACCAACACAAGCCATCATGTAGGGCTTTGAACAGTAACCATTAATCGTCACGAGGAGCTAGAGTGCTTGTCATCAAGTGTTACTGTCTCCCTCAGTGTTCGTCTCTCCTACGGTGCCACCAAGTGTCCTACCAGCGTTAACTTTGATGAAGCTCCATGAACAGCAGTTCTTAACAGTCTTTATTCAGTGCAAGAGGGGTGTGATTGTAATCCAGTGTCCATCTCTCTCCCATTGTGTTTTCCCTCCCTCCCACATTTCTACCAAGTGACCTACCAACATCAGACATCGTGTAGCCCCTCGAACATCAGTCCTTAACAGTCGTCATTATTCATCAGAAGAGAGATAGTGTGGCTGTCATCCTGTGTCGCTGTCCAACACTGCTTCCTCTCCCTCTCGCGTTGCTACCACATGTCCTACCACCATTAGCCATGATGTAGCACCTCGGCTATTAATCCCGCAGAAGCTGTCATTACTCACCGCCAGAGGAGCGAGTGTGGTTGTCGGCCCATGTCAGGTGTGTTAAATTGCACAATGAACCTCGTCCGGGGCAGCCACGTCCACTGCGTCTATGTGTGGAAACGAACGAGTGTGTGATCTGGCCGGACAGTAAGCAAGCCGTGGGGGTGCTGCACGAGAGAGGGGGATTTCAGTGTCAACCCACCTCTACCCGCCTCTTCTCCTCTCTCCTTCCCTCCTCTCCCCTCCCCGTCCGTCTTCACTCCCCTCCCGTCTCTTCCTGTGCTCCTTCGCTCCTTCCCTCCCCCTCTCCCTTCCCCCTCCCTCCCCCTCTCCCTTCCCCCTCCCTCCTCCCTTGCTTCCTATCCATCCATCAGTACCCTCTTCCACCATCCCCCCTCTCATCCCCTCTCCCCTTGTGTCTCCTTACCCTGTACCTCTCCCATTCCCTCCCCTCCCATTCCTACCCCTGCATCCCCCCAATCCCCGGACCATCACCTCCCCTCACCTCGCTAGTTGGCAAGGGAGTGAGCAAGTACAACACACACACGCACGAACACACACACACATTCGTTCGTGGTGGTGCACTCAGTTGCTACTCGGGTGTTGCCGGTGTGAGGTGTTGGTGACGGCCGGAGCGTGTGTGAGTGTGGGCAGCTTAATGAGTGAGGGAGGGAGGAGAGAGGGAGAGAGAGGGAAAAAGAGAGAGAGAGGTGTTCAGTTCACAAGTGTGTGGCGCCTCGACTGATAGCCACATGTGCTCTGGTTGTGAGGTTGGTGCTGTATATCGTACCGCCTCGCGTAATTCCCGTGAATTTTTGTATTTCTATTTTACCTCTCCATCAGATAGAGCACTTGACGGATCAGGAGGTTGACGCTATACGGTTACCTCCTGGTATAAGTCTCCTACTTTGGATTTTTGCACTTCTCGCCTCTCCATCAATTCGAGTGCTTGACGAATTTGGAGATCGACACCATATTTTGCGTGGATTATCGAATTTCACTTTGTCACTTCTCCATCACATCTAGTGCGTGACGAGTTGCGAGGTCAGTACTGTACTTCTCGCATCTTAGTCCACCGTTGATGTCTAGTTTTCTTCACTTCTCCAGCACATTAATAGGCTGACTGACAAGGAGATCGACGGTCTATTCCCTCGCAAGCAACCCAGTGAATTTCAGCGTTTTCATCTCACCTCTCCACCCTAGTGAGTGCTTGACGAGCGGTGAGCTGTAATATGCCTCCTCTTACACTCACCCATGGATTATTGGATTTCATATTTATCGCCTCTCCACCAGATTAAGTGCTTGACAGTTCGGGAGGTTCGTGTCATGTATACCTCGTCTTCACACAGCCCTACCCTGGATGTTAGAGATGAACGCTACGTGAATTATTGGTTTTCATTTCGTCACCACCAAATTGAGTGCAAGACAGTTCGGGAGGTCGATGCTGCAAACCCCATCTTTGTATAACTCTGCTGTGGATTTTATACTAATATTCCACAGTTAAATTGAAGTGACAGCTTTGGAGGCAGGAGGAATAATAAACCTCCTATAGGGCGAACTTCACTTGGGTTTTGTGTATATACTTCCTCCACGAAATTGAGTTTCTAAGCGAGGTGTGAGATATGGTGACTGCCTCTTAGGAAACTGCGCAACTGGCATCGGTGGAGCAGGTGGTTTGTGTTGCGTCGGCTGGATGTAAGTAAGGCGTTGTGATGAGCCAGGACCACATACCTGCCTCTGATGCTGAGTAGATCATTAAACCCCTGAGCTCATCTGAACCCTTCCCCAACGTGAGAAAGTGAAGTGAAAGACGAGAAGGGTTGGTGTTGGTGGTGAGTTTAGAGGTGAGAGAGATTATGACGTGAGGAAGTTGTGATAATTTTGAGATAAGGGAAGAATTGATGTTCATAGTGATAATAGACGTGAGAAAGTTAATCTGAGTGAGATAAGAAGTTGAGGAATTGATTGTCATAGTTATAAACAACGTGAGCATTTGGTGATGATATCGAGATAAAATTTGAGAAGTTGAAGAGAAAAGGAAAATAAGAAGTGAGGAATTAATGTTTATGTTGAGATTAGACGTGAGAAAAAGGGAAGTTTTAAATGAGATAACACGTGAGGGACTGATGGTCATAGTGAGAACAAAGGTGAGAAAGTGAAGCATAGAGGGAGAGAGAAAGGTGAAAAAGTGATGCTTAAGTGAAATACTTTAAGATATGAGATAATTGAGACGCGAGAGAAAGGGAGAGAGAGAAAGGAGGTTGTTTAGAGTGAGATAGAGCTTGAGAAAGTGAAGCTCAGAGTGAGGTAATTGTGAAAAAAAAATATGTTAATTGTGGGAAAAGGATTACAAAGTGATCAGAAAGAAGGGGAAAAGGGAGTTGAGGACATTGACATCGATTAGTGTGGCGTAAGGAATTGATATTCGCAGTTAGATAAAAGGAACATTCACTGATAAGAGAGAGAGAGCATGAGTGTTGATAAGTTCGTACAAGAATGTGGTAAAGACGTGAGAGACAGAAAATTATGAGGAAATACGTAGAAAAGTACTGCCCACAGTGAGACAGAAAAAGAAAATCCACACACACATCTTAAGAGTGAGAAGGGCACTGATTTGACCACCGCATCGATTATAGAGAGCGAAGTGGATATTTTCGTTCGTCAGCCGTCTCTCAGGAGGCTTATATACGTAAAGAGAATATTGAGAGACTAAGAGAAAATAGAAAAGATAGAGAAAAATCGAGGAAAATCTCCAACCGTGCGCTTTTTCAGGACCAATAATAGCAAGGTAGATTTTTAGAAGTGAGCTTTGATCTACTATATATCGCGTGTGTTGTGCCTCAGTGTAATAAGTGACTTAGAGAAAAATAGTTATCTGAAGTGACTTAGAAAAATACTAATGGTTGACTCTAGGGAATAGATAGATCGCCGTCTTAGCAATAGACAACATACAGGGGAGATATACAGCATAGGAAGAGGGAGTTGGTGTGTAGCTGCCGTAGAGCATAATAGCTGTGATAAATGTCTTAAGAGGAGGTAATAGTGCCCAGTAGCGTATAAACACTAGCAGCAAGCGGCAGTCCGTTCTAGTAAGCTTGACCTAGTGAGTAACAGATGACTAGTTCAACCCAGTACGCTGCAGAGGTAATAGTAGCGAAATTCCTTTACCAGAATTACATACAACAGCCGTAAGAAGTGATATATTTAGCATGGGTAGTAGCAGCATCACAGCCGTCAGTACTGCTCTCCCTGGTATTGTGCGCTTGATATTAGTAACCCAGGACTAGCTCAAACCAAATCCGCTGCCAAGGGTGAAAGTAGGCAAGATCGCTACCAGAATTCCAACCAAGGCAGTTGAAGTGATAGTAGTAGAGCCACGGCCTTCAATTATCAGCTCATAGCCTACCGAAATCTCCCTACGTAGTGACGCCAAGTAAAGCCTGCTGCACCTTCTGCCTACGCCTAAGCATTGATTGGTGTGTGTGCTATGCCGTACCACACGCTTTCCGCCTATTTACTTGTGCAAATTGATCTCCAACAGCCGGCATTTAGAAGCGCCGGAACCCATTGACTGAAGTTCTGAAGCGGCGAGGAAGAGTGTTGTTTAGCACACCAGTTGAAGTGGAAGTTACAGACTGACTGAGATATAATAGTATGATCTAGTGTGTTTTAGAAAACCATTATTAGAGCTTCTGGTGATGTATATGAGCTATTGAACGTCCTTTATTTTAGAAAGTGAGGATATTCGGAGGTGTACAGTACATATGAACTGGTGAATATAGTTATTATAGAAAGCGAGGATATTATTCAGATATACATAAGAGCTAGTGAACATAGTATATTTTAGAAAGCGAGGATATTATTTAGATACATGTGAATATAGTATATTTTAGAAAACGAAGATTAGAGAGAGTGTTCTGATTTTTGCAGTGGCACTCACGCTTTACTATCGTTGCGGCAGAGAGCATACCGTCCTTCCATCACTCCCTGAAGCCTCGTCTTCCTCAGCCTGAAGAATCTCGAGGTCATTGGGGAGCTGTTTGATCTTTTAGCTGTGGTGCAGAGGCGTTGAGTGGCCTAGCTGCATCCAGTTTGTTTTTACTTGACGGAACTGAGCCACTCCCACAACTTTTAATACTACATAGTGGTTGCATGAAATTTGGTCACCCTAACAACTTGAATACTGACTCGGAATCTGATGAATTTTGATGAGTCTTAACTAATAGGTGAGAATGAGTCTGCTTGATTACTAGTCAAATCCATCTTCCAGTCTGATTACACTTGGCCATCAGCTGAGCATAAAGGTGTGAAAGGTCTTGGTCAGGTTCGAAAAAGCGCCGCGCGCTAGTGGCGAAAAGGGTGATGGTAGTATCAAGACAGGAACACCGACGTTGTCCCTGCCACTCATTTCTCGCCTCCTAACACCCGTAGAACTGCAAAAATGCTCCAGGTTCCGGAGATCCACGCCCCCGACGAGGATGAGACCAGTTCCTTGTCGTCGGGGCCGTGTCTGTCGGTGCCCCAGGGTATCCCAGTCCCGGCTTTCTCCCTGCAAGCGCCCCCGGATGACAACTCCGGTGGGGGATGCATCACACTCCAGGTTCCAGAGATGGGGAGCCAAGGACCCCCCGCGATGTGCTTGGAACCACCACCTGGAGTCTTCCTGGCGCCCCCTGCAACCCACCTGGAGCCCCCTAGAGATCGACTGGAGCCGCCCAAGACCCTCCACCTGTCCCTGCCGCCATTCCCGCAGCAGAATGTGCCCAGTCTGCTCCAGGTGCCTATGAGTTATGGCCCCCGACGTCGACATTCTTGGATATGCAGGTATGTAGACATGGTACCCAATTTACAGACGTAACTGAGCTAAACGTAACTAAACTTTACTTGTGATTAAGATGGATTACATCAGCTTCATGTGTTCGTAAGATTGTTTTTATAGATCTGGGTCCTTATTTGTAAACTCCCCTAAGCTTAAGTTATGCATAAGATTGGTCGTATCGATCTGAAGCCATATTTATAAAGGTAACTAAGCATAACTTGCGCGTAAGATTGTTTCTAATGATCTGGCGTCGTATTTGTTGACCTATCGTAGCTCAAGTTGTGCGTAAGATTGCTAGTATAGATCTGAGGCATTATTTTTATCCTTTCATGTTTTTAGTTATGCATAGAATTCCTTGCATCAGTCTGGATCGTATTTATAACTTCTCCTAAGTTTTTAAGTTCGGCAGAAGATACAAGATACGTCATGAGTGTGAAAGGATGAACAGATACACAGGAAAAGCAGGTATCCATCCAATTTAACTATTATCACATATCGTTTTATTTTTCACGTCCGTATTCGTGCGGGTTTCATCGTCGTGAAATGTTTGTTAGGTGTAGGAGTGAAGACAAATGTATGTACAAACAATATCATACACAACTGAAGCCTAAGAGAGTATGTATGTATGGCACCTGACGTGGCTTCTCTCCCGTGATTCGCCATTCGCTCATTTTGCCGATGTTCGTGGAGTTAGTGAATATATATATTTTTAAGTCATCAAATTTTTCTTTGCTTTAATAAGTTTTTATGACCAATCAAGTTACATGTGGCAAAAAAGCATCGTAGTGTAAGATGATATGCCCAAAGCTGAGTTCCATGATTAATAAAAATTATCGAAATAAAGAAAATTGAAAGGAAGAGGAGATTGATTCAACACTGCTTCTCCCACTATTATTTTATTATTTATTTATTTATTTATTTATTTTTGTCCTGGCAGTGTTGCAAAATAAAAAGCAAAGTCGGTAGGCCTCGTCCCTTTACGTGTCTGATATTTCCAAACTGATAAAGCGAGATTCAAGCCTGTTTGATTATTGTTCATGTGTTATCTGGAAATATTATTAAGTGGTGGAACAGAGATTTTCGAAGGCCGTAGTGATGACAAAATGGATGTTTAGTGTCCATTTCACCGGGGATTCTCCTGGTAGTTTTCCCTCTTCACAGTTTTCCTTCTTCTGGGTTTTACCTGAGCCATTTGTGGTGGAGAAACACTGATGATGATGATGACGATGATGATGATGAATAACTTTTGTAAGGTATCATTAGGTTTGTCACAGCTTAAACAGTTATTTGAGCTGGACTCCTTTGGGTTTTCGAACTTGTGAAGTGAAATATCGTCACTTTATTATTATTCACCAGCCTAGCAATACGATTTCACTTGATTTAAAGACTGTGTATTGACCTCCAACGTACCAATCCAATAATATTTTTTTTCCTCACGTAACTAGGAATTGTTTTTGTAGGAAGGACAAGAGGCATTAGAAGATTCTGCACTCCACGCTCCTTGTCTGTCCTAGAGAAATTAATCACAGTTACGGAAGGGAATTGGTTATAAGTTTTTCTTTTTCTTTTATTATTTTTTAAATACTTGTCTTAATATAATTCTGTAGGTTGCAGGTTTGAGGACTGTGACTACGTTTCCTTTGCTTTACCTTCTACAGTCTTGGTCGTCATTTGCCATAATGCCCTTGCTATCTCCAGGCAATATCATGCAGCTTATGGAAGATCATTAGCACTAGAGGGGTCAAATTTAGGCTTCTTTAACCCCTTCGCTACTAGGTTGCTCCGTAAGCCGCATAAAATCACCAGGTAAAAGCAAGACTAAAGTAATAAAATACGCCACGGAACTGAAGTGCGTGATCAGTCTTCATACGTATCTGGAAGGATAGTTGATTACAGATGCCGAAAACAGTTTCTTAAGTCGAGCGATTGCGAAACTCTTACATGATATTCTGGAAGGTTTGGTGTGCGCCGAAGTTCGCATCACTGGGTTTCAAAGATCATTGTCTCTTGTCCTATTTTATTTATCACTATTTATGGATCGTTATTATGTCCGCATCAGTACATTCGTGAGGCAGAGTTACGGCTCACCTTCTGCCACAGCCCTGGCAGCAAGGAAGTTACAACTAGAGCCACCCACCGAACGATAATAAAGCCTGTTGGTGGTTGTACGAAGCGTTTCTAGACTGCGCGAGTAAGAGTGTCATGTCAGACTCTTCTTCCCTGTTTCTAGTAGAGCTTCGAACTACCAGCGTCTGCCACCATTTTAATTTATCTTGCCTTCTGTGCCTTGTCTCAGTCCTACCCTCCTCCTAACTCCCCCGTGACACTACCCTTTACCACCACCTTAACATTAGACAACAGGGCCTCCTCCGGTATGTCAGCCTGAATACTCCCTTCCTCTGTTCACTTTAACTTGAAACTATACTCTGTTCTTTTTATCTTGGCATAGATTTGCAATCTTTCTGTCTAGAATGTTGAACTGTAACGAGAACCTAACATTGTTATATGATGCCGGTCACCAATCAGTGCAGTAAGAAAGATACGGAGCTACAGTAGGCCTACCGTGTCATTCCGCCATTGAACTACTTGGAATAAGGTGCCCAAGGACGAAAGTTTCAGCCAGTCTTCCACTTTATCTGCTTCATAATCATGGCATGGCCGTCACTCTCCTCACAGACGCGTCATAAGAAAAAGAATTATATGTGGGCACAACACACTATGCCTCTCTCAGCATAGAATATTAGCCAGCGGAAGAAAGTGAAATGTAGAAGAGATGAAAGGTACTATTAGGCGAACTTTTTTTTTTTTTTTTTTTAGAGAGAGAGAGAGAGAGAGAGAGAAACTCGATAGTTCTTCCCCCTCTTTGTTGGCAGCTGTTCTGCGAGGTGCATGGGCAAGAAAGACAGCACTTGTTAACTTCTGCGTCAGGTAGTAGATGTGAAAACTAGATAAATGGAGGTAGATAATTATAGTTGGAAATATATAGATAAGTAGATATTGGTAGATCTATATGGAGATAGTCAGATATAGATATATAGATGGATGGATGGATGTAGATATAGATAGCTAGATAGATCAATAGATAGATAGGCAGGTAGACAGGTAGAAATAGGTAGTACTAGTATCAAGAGATTGATATAGTTTGTCATATCTCTCCTGCCAACTGCTCTGTAAGATGCTTCGACAGATAGATAGGCAGATAGATAGATAGATAGACAGGTATGCAGGTAGATAAAAATGGGTAGTACCTGTATCCAGAGAACGCGATAGACAAGGTCCTCTCTCCCACCAGCTATATGATTTGCGATGCTTAGGCAGATAGATACATAAATAGACAGACAGACAAATAGATAGATAGATAAATAGATAGATGGATGGATAGATAACAAGATTGATAGATAAGTAGTAGTCCTCTCTGCCGGTATCTGTGGAGTTGGGTGTGTGGGCGGGGTATGAAGGCAACACGTGTTCACTTCTGCAGGTGTTGCCTCCTCTGGCGCCCTCTATGATTCACTCACCTATTTCACGCTTCAAATTTCCACCCTGTCTCTGGCCGTACTCTCTCTAGATTTTCACCCCTTCAGTAGCCTTACTTTCACCCTCTCACTGGCCTTAGTCTTTATTAATTTTCATCCTCTCACTGGCCTTACTCTTTATTGGTTTGCACTCACTCACTAGGCTTATTTATTATTTATTTTCACCCTCTTTCTACCCTCACTGTTTTTTTTAATCATATACTTTCCTTTCATATTTTCATTCCCTGATATCACTTTTTCATCCTCATTTTTTTTTTTTTTTTTTTTTTTTTTTTTTTTTTTTACCCTCTCACTACCATCACTCCTTTTTAGCTTTTCTCCCTCTTTTCAGCTGTCCCCTTTTAGATTTTCACCCTTTTTTTAGCATTTTTTTTCCTATATTTACACACTCTTTTTTGCTTCACTCCTTTCGCCATCTTTCTCAGTTCACTGTATATTTCGACCTTCATTTTCGCCAAACACATTAGATTTCCACCCAATTTCTTTCTCCATTTTTTAGATTTCCACTTACTCTTAATTTAGGCTATATCTGCCCTCTTTACAGCTTTACTTTTAAAATCACCACTCTCTTCTTCGCTCCACTCACCGTACTCATTTCTCTTCTCACTGTACCTTTTGTATATTTCGATCCTGTCTATGTATCAGTTTGCGTTTCACTGTATTTTTCCCTGCCATTGATTGACTACTTAGATTTCGTTATATTTCCACATTGTTTTTAAATCCACTGCATATAGTCGACTGTTTAAATTGTCCTGCGTAATTATCACTATACAGTATATAAAGCTCATGCTACTGTATTTATATTTCGCATTACATCATTGTGTTTGTTTCTTCGCTGATTAGATGTCCATCGTATTTTTAATTTCACCCTGTTTATATCTCCTCACTGTTGATAAAGCCGCCCTGTATGTATTTCCGTACTATTTTCATTTCCACTCTGTTTTTCTCCCTGTTTATAATTCCTCCCTGAATTTTTCCACCCTGTTCTTCATTCTGTATATTTTCTCCCTTTTTGTGTTCTACCCTGTTTATATTTCCACCCTGTTTATATTTTCATCCTGTTTGTATTGAACTGTTTATATTTCACTGTTCATATTTCCACCCAGTTTCGAGCGGCATTATTTTTATAGAATTTACTTCATCACAGTCTGGTTGATAATTGAATACTTTATCCTGGTCCAGATTGTTTTAAGTATTTCGATGGCAGAAAAAAAAAAAATCGCTATAGTCGTACATGCTTTTCATAATATTTCATCATGATTAGTACGGCACCATAGTCTGCACTAATCAGCAATTACAACTCAGCGTTCAAGAAGGAGAGATGACAATTTTAGGTCAGGTTTGAGTAAAATTAGTACTGACGGGGTTTATGGGGCTTTATGTAATCTCTTCATATCGAAATGTCCTCCTAATCTGAATAAAATTGCCTGAGAGTTGTAAGCATATGATAAAAATTACATAACCGGAGTGAAAGGTTTAATGTTGATTCTCTGTCTTCCCCCGTCCTCATGATCCCGTGTCGTTCATCCGTTTCTTTACTGTTATTTCGTCATTAATCATTTTCACTTGTAAATATATATTTTTTATTCCTTCCACATTCATGTTTCGTAACCACGCCATTAATGTGAGGTGTTGTCTTGCTCCACCTTCATCCATGTGCGTCAGTATCCCTCATTTATTCTTTTTTTTTTTTCCTTCTTCATTTTTCCTCTTCACTCTTGTCATTTTTTATTGTCATTATTTTTCTTGTTTCCCCGTTTATGAATAGTCTCATGCCATTTTTTCCATTCCTCCGACATCTTTTTTTCTTTCCTTCGTCCTCTTCCATCATTGGTATTTTCTTATTTTTTTCCTTCTCTTTTTCTTCATATGGTTAACTTTTTTTCAGCTTCCCTATGTTATCATTTTTGTATTCCATCAGTCATTATCATTTTGCTATTTCATTATCTCTCTATTCCTCTTTTACTATTTTTTTTTCCATGCACATTTTCATTATTTCTTCCGCGTCTATTAACGGTATTTCATTTTATTTTTCTTTACTTCTTTCTTTGTGTTATCTTTATTTCACGCGTCTTATCATTATTTTTCTCTTGTCATTACCATATTTTATTCTTTCTGTTAACAATTTTTCTTTCTGTTCACCTGCTTCTTTTTTCCTCCTTTATCGTTATCCTCCTCCTCCTCGTCACTCTATCATAATCTCTTTCACCTACTTTCACCAACATTCTCTTCATAATTACTCTCATTCTTTTATACATTCTTTCCATTATCTTCCTTCTTCCTTGTACATTATTCTTCCGTCTTGCCTCCTCATTTATCTGTTATGCAGTCTGTCGTTATCCTAATGTTCTTCCTCTTATCATATATTTTTCTCTTTCCCATCCACTGCTCCTGTGTCTATCTTTGTCTATCTGTCTGTCTGTGTCTATCTATCTGTCTGACTATGTCTGTCTCTCTGTCTGTCTTGTTACAATGAATACTGTAATTCATATATGTTAAACTTAGATATGTAATATGTAAAAAGTTACATGTATAGCTTCCGTGAAAAACAATATATATTTTTTTCTGTTTCTCTGTCGGTCTGTCTCTTTGCATCTCTCAGTCTATTTATGCCAACGTGTCTGTCAAGCTGTCTGTCCGTCTGTCTGTCTTTGCGTTTATTTGTTTATTAATCAGTCTGTCCATCTATCTATTTATTTTAACGTTCTTTACCACAAGCTGTCTGTCTATCTGTGTGTCTTTGTGTTTATTTGTTTATTAATCACTCTTCATCTATACAGTATATTTATTTTAACCTTCTCTCCCACACATGCCCCTCGACGTCTACTCTTTATCTTCCAGTATCATCTTTCTTGTGCATTATCATTCCTTCTTGCCCCTTCTTTTATCTGTGGTGTCTGTGCTGTCATCTTTTTGTCCTCTGTGTCTCTCCTTTATCCTAAGCTCTAATATTTCGCTTACTCCCATTATCTGTCTCTCTGTTATCATTATTCGTTTTCTTTTATATTACTCCACTTTCTCTTCCCGTATTTCTTCACCTATTGTTCTGTCATCCTCTGTGTGTGTGTTTTTTTTTTACATAATATTCCTCTTTTGTATTTTTTTTTCTTCGTTCCTCGTTCTTATTCAGTGCATCATTTTATATTCAGTAGAAATTTCTTCTTTTTATTTTTACTTTGTCGTCTGATCTAGCTTCTTCCTTTATTTATTGTATGCGTTCTGGCATCTTTTTGTCTTTTATCGTAACTCTCCTTAATTTATGTTGTCCCTATTTTCCTCCACTGCTACCTTTTTTCTATCCATATCCCTTTTTTCGTTATTCCTTCATGATTCTTCATTTATCAGTTATGGTTATTCTGTAGGCCATTTTTCTCTTTTATTGTTTTTCATATGTTTAATGCACTGATTATATTTCCATCCCCACTCATTCTCTTTTGCCATCATACTCTTGTTCATTTTTAATTATCCTCCCCGTCATTATTTTTTACTGATGTTTTGTGTTGTCTTTTCTGTTTTTATTTTTATTTTTTTTACTTGTTATTATTCCTCATCTTCCTATTTGTCATTACCCATTTTCCTGTACATTGTTCTTCTTTCTTCCTTCACTCTTTATTTTTTTCCTTATGTTTTGTCTGTCTCTGTTCAAGTATTCCTCGTTTTTGTTGTTGCTGTCGCTCACTCTCCTCAAATCCATCATCGCTCCTTATCGTCATTCTATTGTGCTCTCTCTCTCTCTCTCTCTCTCTCTCTCTCTCTCTCTCTCTCTCTCTCTCTCTCTCTCTCTCTCTCTCTCTCTCTCTCTCTCTCTCTTTTTCTTTTATCATGTCTGCTGGTACCGTATGCTATCTCAGCGTCTTCTCTCTTCCATGGTTTCTTATCTCTTTTCTTTCATCCTTTACCTTCTTCTCTTACTGTGTTCCCCTTCCCCCTGTCTCTCGTTAATCTTCATCATCATCTTATCTCCTGTCTCGTTAAGTATCATCTTCTCTGACATACAGTAAGCTGTTATTTTTTTCTTCTTGCTGTGTTTTTGCCATGTTATATATATATTTATTTATTTTTTGAGGGGGGGAATTTTTGTGGTTTATGTCTTGAGGATATAGTATTCTTGTTGCTGCTTTTTGGTTTTTAATGGTGTTCCTTTTCGGCGATAAACTTATTTTTGCTCCCCCCCCCTTTCTCTCTCTCTCTCTCTCTCTCTCTCTCTCTCTCTCTCTCTCTCTCTCTCTCTCACACACACACACACACACACACACACACACACACACACACACACACACACACACACACACACACACACACACACACACACACACACACACACACATTCCTCCATATTTGTCAGTGTCTTTTGTTCTTGGAATGCCATGCTTCTTTTTTAACATAATATTCTTCATTTTTCCTGTGCCTTTTTTTTTTCAACTCCACCTCTGTTTGTTCCATCAGATTTTTTCATTTTTTTTTTTTAACTGATCATTTTCTGTATTACGTCTCTAACTTTGTACTTTTCACTTACTCTCCCGCTTCGTCTGTTTCCTGTTCTTTTCACCACTTTTCCATTCATTTTTCACCTTATTTTCGTCCTCACTATGTTTCCTTTTTTCTCTTTCTCTTCCCATTTCTTTCATATTTTAGTTTCCCATCATTTTTCTTCCATTCCTCTCATTCCTTCATTTATTTCTTCCTTTCCACGTCTCTCTTTTCTTCTCCATCTCTCCTTCGCACTATTAATTTTTTTTTTCTTCCTCGTCCTCGCTGCCCGGGTCGCATGAGTGGGAAAAAGGGAGACATTACACGACTTGGCAACTGCTTGTGTTGTGGCCACATGTCTTGCGTCATGAGAGAGAGAGAGAGAGAGAGAGAGAGAGAGAGGTGCTGTGTGATTGCGTGAAAGGTTAAACTTATGCATAAAAGTCAGATAAATATACAGAACGACTTGTGTGAGACTGTGTGAGTCACCGATGCTCATTGCTAGAAATTTGGCTGTCATATATTCGTGTGTTGCATGCATCTGACTGTGTGTGTGTGTGTGTGTGTGTGTGTGTGTGTGTGTGTGTGTGTGTGTACACTGACTTGCTTATTCAGCTGTCAAGTTAAAAAAGAGAAACTAGTTTGTGTGTGTGTGTGTGTGTGTGTGTGTGTGTGTGTGTGTGTGTGTGTGTGTGTGTGTGTGTGTGTGTGTGCATCCTATTGTTTATTAATCGTCAGGAAGGAAAGCCAATTATTCATTCCTCCATTGTGTTCCTTGACGCCTCCCAAAAGAATTACCATCACTCCTCACGTGTGGCCTATCGATAAACACAGCCAAGGTCGATCCTGGAACCAGCCGAGGTAGGTCTGGTTCTCTTTTCACAGTCGATTTGTTGGCATCTCAATGAAGAGAAATCCCCCAGATGGTAATGAGCCTGATTTATAAGGTATGGAGTTCAGTAAATATTTCATAGTAAACATTCTGCTAATGGTCATGTTAAGGGTTTCGCTACGATGACGTATAATTATGTTTATTTTAATTATCAGTGTATTCGGATTACCTTTGGACAACTTTATTCACCTTTGGAGAATGTCCAGCACTAAAGAGGGTAATAAAGGCTGTATGTAACCCTTCCTGTAACATTCGTCACCCCATAGCAGAATGTAATTGTTTAGCTCTCAAGAATTAAATACAAAAACACGCCATCAGACTGAAAGGGTTAATGGTTCTTGTGCTCGCTAACATTATGGCAGAGATTACTGCGGAAGCTGAAACAGAGGAGCCAAGGCTTCATTGATCAGTATCTTATCAAAAGCCAGTAATGTAGAAACTTTCATGACCGTTCGTAGCAGTCACTGGCTATTTTGCACTGTCTCGAAGCAATGCCAAAACCTAATACAATATCTTTACTAAATTTATAAGTAATACTGAAGTAGTATGGCTCGGTTGGAATCTCGCTTCATCGGTTCTGAGCCCTACGTAATGACCGCAACTGTACATGGAAGTTTACTGTAGATGGTGATTGTGAAGTCGAGACCTATACTTTCTTTTGTCTTCACTCTAAACTGTTTGAAAACCCAAAGGAATAATGATATAATGTTATCAGAAAGAAAGAATAGGATTCCAATCATGCTTCATCAGTTCGAAACCCCACTGGTGCAACGGGGTTACTGAGTGGAGCTGTACATTTGATGACATAAATACAGATGCACTCCATGACAATAAATTACGAGACAGGGAACAGTAACTTTTGAAACCCAGTAATGAGATCATCAGAACCCTACAAAGTTAAGAATATTATGGAAGAATTTCATAATTGTTCGAGAAAAATGAATTGATATTACTGTCCTTTGCTGTATACTCGAGCGCATACGGTATCGTCATGAATAAACTGGATATATTTTTTGTTAGACGGGTACAAAATAATCTTCAGTTTTTGTGGTTGGCTTGCGTTAGGCGAAATACATTAAGTGATATCGCTCCAACAAGTAGGAGAGATTTTCTGTTATCCTCTTAACTCCATGATGTATTTTTCATTTTAATCAGACTACCAACAGACTTTTTCATGGAACTTAGGAAGGACAGATATTAATAAAGTGGTTATTGAAGGCTGTATTTAATCCCTGTAGATCAGGAAGTCTCTCTTAAGCTGAAGAAATCGAATGAAAGTTGCGAGAAAGTAAATTAAAATAAGTCATCTCATTGACGGGGTAATATGGTACCCTCTCTGAATATATTAGGAAGGAGCCCAGTAATTAACATTTCTCCGACATTTTAATAATATTATCTTTTGCACCCCCCCCCCTTTTTTGGGGGTGCTCATAACCTTTGATTTGTTTATAGTGCATATTATTCAAGTACACTATTTTTTCTTAACATGATACAGTATATAAGATTAAGAACTTAAGTTTAAAAGCTGTGCATGATTATATGTTTTCTGTGTAAACATCGAGGATGCTTGTTTACTTTCACATCTTGTTTTATCGTCAGCACAGAAATTAATATTTGTATGAAATTTTTAACTAGTTTATTATGATGGCATCGTTTATATTTTTGCCACCTCCATATTGGTATAGTGGGTTTACTTTCATCTGACGGAACTCGACAACTCCCACTGATTAATGTAATGTAGTGGTTAAAAGAAATTCGATGAGCCGTATTTATGAGGTAGGAATGCGTCTCCTTGGTTACTAGTCAAATCAGTACTCCATATAGCAGTTGTTGACTTTATACACAGGTTCTGTTCACTCCTGTGTAGAGTACAATTCGCTCGTGTGGGGAAGCTTCCCACATACAGCTGTTCTTAACAAGGTGGGGTCAAAGGGTTTTTGTCTCATTAATTCTCCTTCTTTTAGTGACCCCCTTCAACCTTTGTCTCTTCGCCGCACTGTTGCATCTTTATCTCTTTTCTATCCCTACTTCATTGATCACTGCTTCTCTGAACTGTCTGCTTGCATCCCTCCACCACTACGGCGGGCACGTAGAACCCATCTAGCAGTAAACTCTCGTCCCTTTTCTGTCCAGCTCTCTAATGCAAAAGTTAATCGTTTCTCCTAGTCCTTCATGTATGCAACAGGTCAAATCTGGGACTGTCTCCCTCTGTCTGTATTTCCTCCTGCATGTGATCTCCAGTCTTTCAAACGCATTGTGTTCAGGCATCTCGAAATGAACGAATCTTGAATTTGTCTGTTAGCTTGTTTTTGTTTTTTCTTGGAACAATTTGCAGGCTTCTGGCATTTGGTTCCTTCTTCCTTGCATTAAAAAAAAAAAAAGTCTGAGTATGCTTGGCCATCGAGTGAGGTGAAAGGGGTTAGGGATCTTTGTCAGGTAAAAAGTAAAAGGGCTATAGCCACCTTAACATAGACCTGTCGTGGAGAAGGGAGTGATGAGATTCCACCTAAGGCATCCATCGAAAAATATCTCCTACGTTGAATAATATGGCCAGGTAGCACCAAGAAAGACCATATAAAAACATGTAGTGAAGCAGATGAAAGAGGCGTTCCATATTTTTTTAGTCTGCGGTCAGATTTTGTTTTTATGGTGATAAGGAGTATGTACACTGCCGTAGTTAACATATTTATTCTTTGCTGTATTAGGGTTCATTTTACCTGACAGCTTTGTACAGTAACGCGCGGACGTTCAGTCAATAAAGAAGTAGAGCAAATTTCCGTAGCAGGTGCCGAGTGACGCCAAATTGAGAGTGGAGCGACAGGGGCTGTGTGCGAGGAATTTATCGGTAGCCGGGGATTTACGCACTGTACGCGTGGATATCAGGATTTGTCTTTATTCTGAGTTAAAGCCGCATATTCCACCTTTCATTCCAGTTGGTTGACCACTACACAGATTCATCTCTAGCGTACCTGTACCACACACACACACACACACACACACACACACACACACACACACACACACACACACACACACACACACACACACACACACACACACACACACACACACACACACACACACACACACACACACACACACACACACACACACACACACACACACACACACACACACACACACTTGTGGTCTCACAGCTACAGGCCATTTTTTCCATTCGTTCTGCTTTGTTTATTCATCATCATCATCAATATCATCATCATCATCATAATGTGCAGGTTCACCAACTTGTGTGTTTAACCTAATACAGGGACAAACACTAATTTAAAATATCCGAACACATGTTGACCTGATTATTAAAATATTATTTAGGTCTGTACATACCTACCTACCTACACATTCGCATACACTCATATATATATACAGCTGACGAGGGAGATCATTGGTAGGGTTACGTACTTATATGAATAGGTAGACAGATTGATGTAAATGAATAGACAGATGAAAAGATAGACAGGTAAATAGATAGATAGATAGATAAACCGCCGTTGCAGCATTGCGAATAGTGATTACCCCCAATGAGTTATCACGTTCTTTCTCCATATGGTTAACCCTTGAAAGTACTGTATATACTCCCTGGCATTAATTTGCTTTCACTCTTTCAGTACGGTGGTCTTTAATTATTGCAGTTTTCAAAAGAATTTACTCGACTTAGGAAAAAACATTCTTACTTAAGGGGATCAGTGAAGGCTGTATCTAACCTCATCTGTTCCATGAGTCTGTCCCCATACTGAATAAAATCGTCGGGAGATGGCAAGAAAAAAGATACAGCATTCGTCGTAGGATTCATAGCGACGCATCCACCCATAATTGTTATGTCCAGCGTGACCCCGTGCGTCCTTATATAACTGCTGTAGTGGGTCAGCATTCGTCACTTCAACCCTTACCTCAGCATTCGTCACTTCAACCCGTACCTCAGCATTCGTCACTTCAACCTATACCTCAGCATTCGTTACTTCAACCCGTACTTCAGCATTCGTCACTTCATCCCGTACCTCAGCGCTTGTCACTTCTGTTCTAAGGATCGAATATGTAACTTTGACCTCTAACCTCGACTTTCGATTAATTACTCTTAGAATTGAATTAATGCATCCTTGTAACCCCCTTAACCCTTCCACTAAGTTGGTTTATATCAGCTCAAATTTGTCCCCGTTTACCTTGCTCAGTGACCTTAACAATTGACCCTTACCTGTGACCTTGACCTTTGATGACTTTTCAAAATCGAATCTTTATCCTTGCCTTAACCTGAACCCATCCACGAAGATTAATCTTATTCGGATAAACCGAATTAAATTGACCTTATCGTGTGGCGTTGACGTTTGACTTATTCCAAAAAACAAAAAAACATCAGGCTGGCCCTCAAACCTTTCACCAAGTTTGGTTAAAATCTGATGGAAACCCTTTGAGAAGAATGGTACACTGCAACTTGTTTTTTTACTTATTTACTACATATTGACTTCTTACTAACTCACGGTATTTACTCACTCGCTCAGTTGCCTACTTTCCAGAACGCATTCCTTACCTTACCTGCGCAGTCAGAGATGGAGTGAGATGCTGAGAAAATTTGTTAGATTCTAAAAAGTAAAACACTCATGAGCAAGTGCGATAGACCTGTAAACAAAAGGTAAATCAAAGATAAATTAGTGAAAAAAGCAAGATAGTAAAACAAAAATGAACAGGGGAAATATACAAGAAAATAGGATATAACAGAATAGGGAAACAAAGAAGTAAACGTGATAAGTAAACAAGGTCTGGTAGTGGAGGGTAGCTGGGGAGACCACTGGTGTTGGCTGGCGTCCACTGGCTCTCTCTCTCTCTCTCTCTCTCTCTGTCTCTGTCTCTGTCTCTCTCTCTCTCTCTCTCTCTCTCTCAGGTTATTCTCGCTTATCTTTATGCTTCTCCTCTCCATCACTTCCTATCTTTCGCCCCATCTTCATCCCCTTGGATCCCCATTTATCTTTCACCTTTGCCTCTTCCTCCGTTCTCTTCCTCTTCCTTTTCCTCTTCCTCCTTTCTCTTCCTGTTTCCCAGTTTTCCTCTTACTATATTCATAATTTACAATCTTTCATCCATTCTCTTAGTATTTATTGCCGGTTGCATTCCGTTGTCTTTTTTTTTTTTTTTTTGTTTTTTTGTTTTTTTTTTTTTTTCGCTACAAATGTCAGTTTGATAATAATTTTTCTCTTCATATATGTTTTCTTCTAATCTCTTTCATATTGCACACTGTTCTTCATTTTCTGTTCGTTCGCCAGTTTTCTTAATTTTCCTCCATGTTCTTCAATTTTTCTTCGTTTGTCTTTAGTGTCATTGTTTTGTGATTTACTTGCACACTCTTTCCTCAATTTATGCTTTTCTTTAGTCAGTTTTCCTCGCGTTTCCTCTTCTCGTTTGCCGTTTGTCTTCATTACTCCTCTACTTCGCCGTCTTTCTTTCCACTTAGTTCGTACTCTCATTAGTCTTCGTCTTCTTGCCCTGGCTCTCCTGTATCTTAATTTTTCACGGTAACTTTTGGAGACTGGTTTATCTGTTTAATCCGACGATGCCCCTTTATATATATATATATATTTTTTTACGTTTACCTTACCGGAAGAGCTGATATCGGCGAAGGGATTAAAAGCAGCTTCCTTAAACACCTTCAGTTACGATTTCTCATATTTGCATGTAATTTAGGTAGACAGATAGATGGATGATAGATAGAAAATTGACAGACAGACAGTCACAGACAGAGGGACTAACTGATCGATTGATTGATAGGTAGATAGAAAAATAGATGTACAAATGCCGAAAATAGTATAATTCCATTGTTTAGTCGAACAATCATCATAACGCTGGAAATTGTTCGCTGTTTCATTGTTAATATGAAGTGATTTGTGTTGTATTCGCATCTTTACCGGTATGTGTATATATAGTTGGCTCTTGTCATATGTTAAGGATGTGTTCCGTATCACAAGTTTTTTTTTTTTTCTTTTTATATAAACCTTTAGTAGTGGATTTCAGTAGGCAATCGTTTTTGTAATGTACAGATGACTATACCGCCAAGGAGGACATGAATAGGGAACATATGACGAGACTTCGCTGTATGGGATATATCCGGCCATCAGTCCTTTCATCCAACCACACCATACCATACCATACCATACCATACCATACCATACCACGCCATACCATACCATACCACACCACACTACACGAAGCCAAACCAAATCAAGCTAAACCAAGGACAAGGTCTCCCCAGAGCGACCCAAACACATTATCAACCAACCCACCTGATTATGGGAGGGAAGGAAAGCATAGAGTGTGAGTTGTGGTGCGGGACGGTGATCCCGGGAGCGTATCGTTGGGTCCATCTCCTGCCCGACATAACGTGGAGTAGGTCAGAGGTCAAGGTCATGGTGGCGGTGGTGGTGGGGCTGATTCTGCATTTGGCTGTGTCTGCTTGTCTCGTTTTCTGTATTTTTCTCTCTGTGTCTCTCCGTGTATTAAAGCTGCCGTTTTCTTTGTGTGTGTGTGTGTGTGTGTGTGTGTGTGTGTGTGTGTGTGTGTGTGTGTGTGGTGTGTGTGTGAAGTGTGCGTGTTTCTGGGGGACGGGGGGAGGATTTTAGGAGCATATCATCAGGTCCATTTCCGGCCCGGTATAGCGAATATCAAGGTCAGTGTGATGGTGGTGGCTTCATAGTGAGTGAGTGTGTGTGTGTGTGTGTGTGTGTGTGTGTGTGTGTGTGTGTGTGTGTGTGTTTCTACTTTTCGCCTTCTCTCTGTCTGTTGAAGGAATTCTTTCTTTGTCATTTTCTCTGTCTATTTTTTTCCTGTCATTTTTCTCCGTTTGTTTGCCGGTCTATGCCTGTCTGTACTCCGCATGTCTGCTTTTCTCTCCATTTCTCTTCATCCCTGCGCCTTATCGTCGGCTCCATCTGCCTGACATAGCATAGGTCAAAGGTCAAGGTCAGGTCGTGGTGGTGGTCTGTAATATTTGCAGGGGCTGTGACACCAGGAAATTGGAGGTGGAGTGAGGAGCGTTTAGAGGGGCACAGCGGAATATTTTGTCGCAGGGGTTGGAGGGCTTCTTGTCGGGAAGGAATTGTATCGGTATCTGCTTGCTTGTCGTTGTTTGTCTGTGTGTGCTGAACAGTCCCTCTTTTTCTGTCAGTCTCTTGTTCATTATTTGCATATCTCCGACTGTTTCGTTTTGCTTGTCTGTTGCCAGAGTCTAGATTTTTTTTTTTTCTGTCTGGTTGTTTATCTGTCTTCCGTACTGTCGCTCTTCGTGTTTTTCTGTCGATATGTCTGTTACTTGGAGTTTTTCCCTGTTTACACAATTGCTTCAGTATCCTTGTCAGCCTAATCCTCTGACTTTTCGTCTGTTTTCTTTCAGCACTGCTTGTCTGTCTGCATAGATGTCGGACTTTTGTCTGTCCATCAGTTTGAGTATGGTTATGCAGTATGTCTTTCTGTCGAATGTTGTCCATTTACTTGTCTGCACTTGTGTGTGTGTGTGTGTGTGTGTGTGTGTGTGTGTGTGTGTGTGTGTGTGTGTGTGTGTCTCCGCATGTTTTTTTTTCTTTTGTCTTTCCTGTCTGTGTCTGCGTTCTTATGGTTATATATGTCTGCATGCTTGTTTGTCTGTTTGATATCACCATTGTTTGTGGCCTGCCTGTCAATCTGTTTATCTGGTACAGCCTTTATCTGTGCCTGCCTGTCTGTGTTTGCTTTTTTCTTGGTTATATGTTTGTGTTTGTTTTTGCCGTCTCACTTTGTTTGTATGCCTTTCTGTCTGTTGTTTTCTCGTTGTCTGTTTCCCCAAGAGCTGTTAGTCATCCTCCAGCACTGTCTCTTTAATGCTTAAGGGTCAGCTGTTTCGTTGTCTCGTGGTTGTTTTTATCTCTGCCCAACATCCTGCCTACTTATCAGTCTGTCTCTGTGTTTGTGTCTGTCTGAAGTAGGTCATGCCAATTTCCTTTTTCCGGCACTGTGAATGACCTGCAGGTGGCTCCAAGAGATGAGCTGTTTAGACTTAAGTTGGTGATGAGGAAAACATACCTTAATTATTTAGGTTAGATTAGACCTGTGGTATCCACCATGGTATTTCGATACGTTACACGCTGAAATACGTACGCCGGGCATTTCCGTTTGAGTTATTCTTCTGTTTTATCATTTTAATAACTAAGTCCAGTAGGTTTACAGGCTGTAGTTTATTGTGTTCATATTTTCCCTTACCGTCGTGTTGTACATGTAAAGGAACTACTTTGAACAGAAGTGAGTAATGAAGACTTAGATTAAAGGACACAAATGGTGCGATTTCTAAATTACAAGCAAGTGAAACATTTTACTCCAAAATGCACCAACCGGAAGAGATGTACCAGTTTCAGTTGTGCTTACACCTCGCCCTAACCACTTTCATTTATTAGTGTTTCCAGTGACTTGATTTGACATTATACAATGTTGAACTCTTTACTAGTCACATTATTCATACGAGATATATTCATGTGCGACACAGACAAACTGTCATTGGCGTGACTTGCGCTATAGATATGATACTGCTAATGATGACCGCTGTGCTCTCCATTACTATTCATTAGTACCACCCTTGTTATTGCTTTAGTTATTGATGACTATTAATGTATTAACATCTAAGAGTTTTGTTTCATTTGAATAATCTACAATGAATGGAGATTACAATATGAAATGAAGTGATATTTTTGTACAGTGTAATAATACAGTCTGTGTACGGTAACAAATTTTCCATTTTTTTCAGGTAAGTTGAGCAGTACCTTGGCCAACCTTTGTAAGTAATACGGTCCATAGTTTGTTATCACATTGGTTAGTTGGTAGTTTCGCGTAGTTTTCCACATCCCTACCGGTACCGGGTATCTTAATTGTGTACCCATCAGCCACCAACTTAGTGCAGTGGTACTCTGTTATTAGGGTAGCTCTACATTGAGTGGCAAGCCAAATGATTTTTTGTAAACCAGGAAAGCATTTACAGCGCTGGGTGGTAACCTTATATCCAACCAACACATGTTCCCTACGTGACAAGTGGATTGGCGGAAAGTTACTAATATATATATATATATATATATATATATATATATATATATATATATATATATATATATATAAAATGTACATTTTTGTCCCGCACCATTAAAGGGAATAGTGGTAGCTTATGTTCAGAGAAGTGTATATTACAAAAAATGTTAAGAGTCGCTGAACCGTGATGAAAATTCTCTCTCTCTCTCTCTCTCTCTCTCTCTCTCTCTCTCTCTCTCTCTCTCTCTCACACACACACACACACACACACACACACACACACACACACACACACACACACACACACACACACACACACACACACACACACACACACACACACCTGCCCATCTTATATATTTTTTTGTCTCTCTTACCTCACCATCAGTCAATCATCTGACATAACAAGTATAGCTGAGGGATAACAAGCTTTTGCGTAACTGGCTGCTGTTGGAGAGAGATGTTTGATGAAAGATTTTGGGCAAGGAAAAGTTGTATCACAGAAAAGGGGAAATAGGATAGAGAAAGAAAATTTGGACGTATATAGGAGAAAGACAAGGAAAATAAAGAGAGATAATAGGAAAGAACGAGAAATAAGAGAAAATCACGAGAGAGAGAGAGAGAGAGAGAGAGAGAGAGAGAGAGCGCAAAAGTTACACTCCCGACAAAAAGTTATATTAGGGCAGCACGCGTACAAGCAGCAACCAAGGCAAAACCTCACCACGAAAATAATAGTTTTACTTGACCTCCAGCAACACTCCACCCACAGCCAGCACGACCCTGATTTCTCACAACATTTTGCTCAATTATCATGGACGAAATAAAAAGGGGCGGTCATGGGACCCTTACCCCATGAACCCCTTTCTTCCGATGATATTTTTCTGTTTTATTTCTTAGATCACATGAAATTATTTTGCTTCTGGACAGACCTGTTTTTCAGCTGAAGGATTATTTCTAGCTCTCTTTAACATTCTCATTATCAGGGGTCTCTCCTAAACTTAATAAAACTGTCCAAGAATAACAAAAAATAATACATTATCGTAGCGAAGTGACTCAATTCGATGATGCCTGTTTCATTTTACTCAAGGTACTACTAAACGATTTTATTCAAGTCGGAAAGACCTATCATTGTGAAAGCGTGGATAATAGCTACATCTAACTAGTTTCATTTCCAAAAAGTTCCTCCAAGCTTAATGAAAATAACTCAGAACCGAAAGAATGAGACAAAAGTACGGCATCATCAGAACGACGACCTGTTTCATTGTATCATTCTTCCTACGGACAAACGATTATCTTCAGCTCGGGGGATGTCTCTTGTAGAATAGACTAGAAAGACGGAAGTGGCAGGGATGAAACGCTTATACAGTAATGGTACGATTTTAACTACATTATTCCTGTTACCACTAAACGGCATCAACAGGCTTTGTGGATATTTTTGCATGGTGACGTTTTCTTTACTTTGTTCTTTGCTTCCTTCAGGTGATTTTATCCGTCTTAAGAGTTTCCTATCGCTACTGGTGGGATTATCATTTTAGTCAGAGCTACACGATTTTATTCACCTTTACACAACCTTATCTGACATTGCGGATACCAACTATCTCTTATTAACCCTCCTGTCACAGCACGTCTGTTCTGTTTTGCTCTGATAACCACTGGACGAATTAATTTTGAACGTGAGAGACCCATAAAGTAATGGTTTATAATCACAGCATACTCAGTGGCTTGAAGACAGGACGGTAATAAAACACAGATATCTTTAAATCGGTCGCACGTCACTTCACACTCATTCCCTTTAATTTCTCTCTCTCTCTCTCTCTCTCTCTCTCTCTCTCTCTCTCTCTCTCTCTCTCTCACCTGTTGACTGGCTGTAATTACCAGCACTCAGGTGTGTCAGGGCTAAGTGGTTGCATTCCCTTACTCACAAACATGGCCGACGGGAAGGAGAGGGGCTGGAGAAGAGGGAGTGGGAGGGGGGAAGGAAAGGGGGGAACGGTAAAAGTGGGCGGAGAAGGAAATGGATTGGGGAGTGAGTAAAGGAAGAATTATTGGTGAGTCGGTTGGGAAGGGAATGAATGGAAAAATGGGTGGGGAAGGAGATGGTGGGGAAGTGGGTGGGGGTAAGGATGGATGGAGAAAGAGGTGAATGATATATCAGGTGAGAGTAGGGATGGATGGAAGAATGGGTGGAGAAGAGATGGGTGGGAGGGGGAAGAAATTGAGGGGTAGCCTAAGTACTTTGGGAAGGGGATGGGCTGGTGAGCGTGTGAGAGAGAGGGGGGTGGATGGATGGAGAGAGAGGGATGTGTGTGAGGATGGGGAAGGTGATGGATGGATAAGTTGGGGGAAAGGGTTGGCTGGGAAGAAAGTAATGGAAGTGGGTGGGACAGTGGGGAATGGCAATGGGTGTAGATGAAGTAACTGTTTATACAGAGATTTACTTCAGTTTCCACATGTCTTTCCCCACAGAATGAACAGCAAAGGGAAAGATTTTGAAGCAGTAAAATCTAGGACATTGGGACTGAGCAATAAAAACTTTTGAAAATTCATAACATCGGACAATATTGAAACAAAAGAGCATCTCGAAATTCTGCAACAACAGAGCATCGCGAAATTCTCCTATGACAGTGTGTGGGATGATTCTGAAACACCGCTGATTAAGATACCTGGGGAAAAAAGAAAATAACGCTAATGGAAATATTTAGATAGCAGCGTATACCTTATCATATTTACTAGAATCGCCAAAAATACTGAAATAAGAACAACACGAGATTTTTGAAGAAAAAGTTACCAAAACATATATAAAAAAAAAAAAAGCATCATGACTTTAAAACACACAAGGTCGAAAATTTTCAGAATATTTTAATACAACCGCGAATGTAAATTATACACAACAATCATGAAAAACTTTTCGACAAAAACAACACCAGTGGAGTAAAAAACAGCAGAGGACCAAAAATTTAAAACCAGCAATAAACATGGAAAGAATAATTAAGTAACTGCCCTTCAGAAAATATATACCTTTTCACTACGATCATGTTTTATTAACGTAACTGCCAGTCAATTATATCAAACTTACGGGATAAACCTTCTAGTCAATGAGCCAATGGAGACTATAGTCCTGTTAATACAAAACAGAATTTCCAAAGCTGAATAAAATAACCCTGGAGTTAGGCAGAGAAAAATGATGTATATCAAACTGTCGAGGTTAGACATGAGTCATCATTCGCCCCCCGACTACAGAGGTCTCCCATGAGTTACAAAATTATGCATCCCATGACCAAGAAAAAAAAAAACAGTCGTAGATAATGGTTTGTTGTTGCTTAACCTAGGTTTTCTGGCCGAGCAGACCTGTCAATCACAGTCAAACAGCTGCTGCTGTGGGGCCGTCCTACGAGAACATTGCAGTTCATACAAACCGGCAACCCTCTGTGGATTGCAGCGTTCCACCGTGGACGGATCAGTTCCTCCCACGGCAAGGTGCAGGGAAATATGAGGTGGTCTGGCTCCCGGGTGAGTGCGGCAGCTGTTCCACCCGCTGTTTCACCCAGGGTGAACAGCACCACCACGTGTAGGCTTCCTTTCAGCGGTACAGAATTGGGTGACCTGCTCAATAAGAGAGGCTTTGCCATTGTTCCATAAAATAGTCCGATCAGTGGCCATGAAGGTAAAACAAAAATGAAATCAACTAGTAAATGTATCGTCGCAGTAAAAGGGTAGACAGATATGTTGCCATTAAAAAAACGAATGCAGAATGTGTTATCTCTCACGGCACGTGGAAAACTGGCAGTGAAAACATGCATGTGATTTCATACAACGGTGGGTGTTGAATAAAATGGTTTTGGAGCGAAAAGGAAATGAGTGAGGGTGATGGCGTGAAAGAAAGAGAGGGGGAGAGGATGAAAGAGAAAGTGAGGAAGATGATGAAAGACAGCAAGAGAGAGGAAGAGGATGAAAAGAGAGGGACGGTGAAAGAGAGGAAAGAAGACGACATGAAAAGAGGGGAAGATGCTGAAAGAGATGAGGAAGAGTAGGGAAAGAAGAGAGAGAGAGTCTGCAAATAGCAAATGACAGGAAAGCGAAAAATTGGGCAAGTGGCAGGAGAAAGTTTAGTGGGAGACAGTGAAAGGTCGGAAAATATGAGAAAATGTAGAAGGAGAGAAAGACAAGCAAAACATTGGTCAATAAAAAACAGAAAATTATGGACGTCTAAATTGAAAGCATGAAGAAATTACAAGATTTATAAAGAAGAACATGATAAAACATTACTGAAACAAATACGAAAAACAAGTACAAGAAGAGAGAAAATTATAAACCGCAAAAGACAGAAAAAGCAAAATAAAGAGGAAAATAACAGGAGGAGGGAGGAGGAGGCGAGCGCAGGTCTGAAGCATATGTGATAAAGAGAGGACAGAAGAAAAGAGAATAAAAGAGAGATACTGAGACGAGGGGAGGAGAGGAAACCAGATACAGGATATGATAGAAGATGGAATAAAAGAGAAGAGGGGAGAAGGGTGGTAGACCAACTGTGAAAGAAAGAGCGTTGAAATGGTGGTACGCCGAAGAGACGAGAAAAGGAAAGGAAAGAATAAGAGAAAAGGGAGAAGAGAGGGGAAAAGAGAGAAAACAGAGAGCGTAAAAGGAAAACCGGAGGCAAAGCAGATGCGAAAGGAAGCGGGTACATACATGGGGAAAGATAAAAGAAGGAAATGTAACCAAAGCCGATAAAAACGGGAGATAACCATGCGACAGGAAGAGAGGGAGAGTGATTTTTTACTCTTGTTCTCTTTAGGTGATTTATTTATTAAACTATCTATTTATTAATCTGTTTTTATCAATTTACTTTTTTTAAGGACGAGGTATTTCCATCCTACCGAAGGGGAAATAAAAGACAGTCTTTCATTATGCTCGCTGGAATGGTGGGTGCAGGGTTGCAGGAATGAGCGAGAGCAACACGATATTGTACTGAGAGGGTTAAAATGGGATAGATAAGGTTGTGTGTGTGTGAGAGAGAGAGAGAGAGAGAGAGAGAGAGAGAGAGAGAGAAAGAGAGAGAGAGACAGGGAGGGGGGCAATAAATTAAACAGATGAAAGAGGAAGGGGAGGTGGAGGACGAGAAGGAGGACCAAGTTATGAGAGAGCGAGGGAACGGGAAAAAGAGAAATAAATTCAAGAGAGAGGAACCAGAGGAGAGGGATAAATGTAATGAAAATCAGGACTGAGATAATGGATGGAATTACAAAGAGGAAGAAAGGAAAATTAAACTAAAATGAAGGCAAATATAATGATGAATAATGTAAAACCAAAATGAAAGGTGATCAGTCCAAAGGATATATATATATATATATATATATATATATATATATATATATATATATATATATATATATATATATATATATATATATATATATATATATATATTTCGCCAGACGCCTCAGTCCCGCAAGGAGTGGCCACAAACAAATCGCCTCCATTTCGCCCTGTCCCCCGCCATTAATCCGTACCATGTCCTTTGTTCGGTCCTTAGTCGTCACCTTTTGGTCAGTCCTGGTCCGAGGCTTCTTGTTCGTATTATTAGTTAGTTGCTTTTCGGGGAGGGGCACTAACCCATATATATATATATATATATATATATATATATATATATATATATATATATATATATATATATATATATATATATATATATATATACCGTTATATGTATGCATGTATATATATCTGGTACAGCATCTAGGTTTGAAAATGTGTTAATAAAAAACAAAAATATAAAGAAATAGCTTCAATTTTCCCCTCCCCAGGTTTGAAATTGTGCTCCTCAAAACATTGATTCATCTTACTTCCCACCAGGTTTGATAATACGCATAAAAAATATTGCTTATCTGTGTTTTTGAAGCTGCGTTACCAAAATTCCGAGGCAGAGAGAGAGAGAGAAAGTGTGTGTGTGTGTGTGTGTGTGTGTGTGTGTGTGTGTGTGTGTGTGTGTGTGTGTGTGTGTGTGTTTCTGTGTGTGTGTTTCAGTTTGTCTGTCTCTGTGTCCGTGTCTGCATGTCAGTGTTACACTCCGGATTGTAATTATATGAAGTAAGGATAGCACTCGTAAAGCCAGCATTCAGGATAAATCTCAACAGGTAAATAATAACTGCGCCTGGTTTCCGAAGTTATTTCATTCACAGGCACCACGATACAGATTCTCGACATTTTATTCAATTAATGCTGGCGTGAAGAATGCGGGTTGGTAATGAGGCCGTCAAGCCCTTCTCTATGCTGGCTGAGTACGACTGGGTAGGAGTGTGTGCAGGGAGAGTGATACATGGGAAAGTCCAAGTGTTGTAGTGGCTATAGCGATGTGTCAGTCTGTATGGGGTGGTCTATACTATTATGCTCCTCTTCCATTTCGCTGATTGATCTCTCGCTTGCTGCGGAGAGGGATCGGTCATTATTATCAGTGTCTAGCCTGTCTATTCACTTCCTACTCCTACTGCCACTCTCAGGCTCACACTAGGAGACTGGGCTGTCCCCGCAACGAATAAGATACCGCCAGCTGAGTTGCTAGAGGAGCGCTCGACGGGCCACCCTGTAAATGCCATGAGTCGAGTCAATGGAGAGACAATATAAGCAAGCGTGTACTGCCGGGACTAACTTTAATGTCCTCCATAAATCGGTTTTCGAACAACAGACGCAGGGTAAACGCAGAATGCAAGACGAAAGTGCTACAACTGCAACCCCTCCAACAGCAGTACGCACCATCGTATCAGTGTCAGTTGCCTAATATCCCAGGGCAGCCAAGCAGTGAAGGAAAAAAAAATAAAACGGAGGAAAAGCGAGGGTCTTTGACATGGCAAATGGGCGCGTTGTGTTGGCTGCAGGGCGATATGAGGCCGTATATCGTTGGTATGAGAGGCATCGTAGCACCTCTTCCTTGCCAAGAGTATGGGTGCTAAAAATAATAATGATTGTATTAGTAGTAGTACTAGTAGTAGTAGTAAAAGGAACAAAAATAAAAATAATAAAATAATAATAATAATAATAATAATAATAATTATAATGATAATCTATATGTAAACATTTTAGGTATCGTACAAGAAAATTAAGAGTAAGATGCAAAACAAATTACCTAGGGAAAGATTGTTCGAAGTTTCCTGTACCAACGAGAATCCAGCTTATATAGCCACACTCCGATATATTCTCGCTTGTCGGGAAGGCAAAATCTCGTTGCAGGAGGATGGGGTAAAATACAAGCGTGCGTCCCATAATGGTCAGTAGCACACCACCTACCTCGCACTCTTACTTACCTACCCTCTACCCCCCGATTCCCTCTTTTTATCTTCTCCCCCTTTCTCCCGCATTCCTTCCTTCCTTGCTTATCCCCCCCTCACCTCCGCGCCTGCCATTCCTATCTGCTCAACCCTTCCCCCTTCTCCTACCCTCTCCATCATCTCATATACCGCCTCTCCCACTCCTTCCTCGTCTTTCTTGTCTTTCCTATCCTTTAGTCTCCCACACTCCTTAAATTCCTCCCCCACCCCGTCTCACTTACGTCCTGAGTCACACTCTTGTCCTTTCACTCTCCCTGCCCCTCTCGTATCTATTCATCTTCCATCCTAAGTTATCTTCCGTCCACCTCTCATCTTCTCCCTCACCTAATCCTCCCTCCCCACCCTTCATCCTCTCTTCCTTCTCTTTATTCTCCACTTTCCTTTATTCTCCCTCTCTCCATGTTCCTCCTCTGCCCGTCCCTCTCCTCCATCTCTCTTATCCTTTCCTATCCACTTCCATCCTCTCATGCTTATCTCACTCCCCGTCCCCAATCCCTTACCATCCTCTCCTATTGTTCTCCCCATTCCACTCTTTATCCTGTCACTCATTCTTCTTTCCCTCCTCCTCTCTAATTCTCCACTCTTATTCCCCCCCTCTTTCCTCTAGTATACATTCCCTATTTCCACTTCTCTTCCCTCCCCCCCTCCTCCCCTTCGCCACCCCGCACCACCGTAACAGGATATTTGGGTGTTTTGCATCGTTCAATAGAGGCCGCGGGAACGAAGCCGAGAGAGAGAGAGAGAGAGAGAGAGAGAGAGAGAGAGAGAGAGTACATACGAGAACTCATTTGCATAGCGGAGGGGCATTGTTGGTAGGGGAAGTAGTGAGTATGTGGGTGCAGGATTGAGAGAGTAAGAGAGAGAGAGAGAGCGTGCACGGTTGGAACTAGGTGTGTGTGTGTGTGTGTGTGTGTGTGTGTTGAATCTATACGGCAGCACCCTTTCGAAAGCTGGCTTTTGTTTTAAGTGCAAACAAGAGGCGCACATGTGTGTATGTTTTGTTTGTCCAGTTCTCGGACCAGCCACATGCAGTTCACATGCCAGCTAACGTTACGCTTTCTCATATGGTAGAGAGAGAGAGAGAGAGATGCAGCCAGCACGAAATCTCAGCGTCTGGGAACATCTTATGAATGGTATCCTCGTGGCGTTAGAAGGCTCCCTAGCACCTCTTGACTGCCAGCTTATTTTTGACAGACGGCAATTCAGTATTATCAGAGTCTAGTACCACGTGTTCTATTATTCATTTATTTAAAGAGAGGAAGATTTTGACTTTCTGCAGCCTACGAAGGTATTACTCGTAGTGAAAGGATTAATGTGAACAAAATGCATCGTTTAGGAATAAGGCATAAGGAGAGTATGTACCTTGGGAGAAGAGAGAAATTTATATTCCTGCTAATTTCAGACGATTTTATTTAGCTCATGGCAACCCACCACAGTAAAATAAATAGATCAATATTCTCAGTTACATTTTTGCCGAGCAGGAAGAACTTTACATTCCAAGTGACGCCGGACATAACATAGCAAAACATGGCATATCATTAACATTACAGCCCCGACCCGACGATTTTAATGACACTTACGAAACCTTGCTTCCAGACAAACATGGAGATCTCTCTTCGTTATGAGTGTGCAGTCGAAAATGTAACCCCTTAGCCCATAACTACGAAATTCATGTTTTGTTCATGCTGACGTCAGACGATTTCGCTTGACACGGAGAAACCCATGGCAGCAGAAAGGATGTGAAGCTGCCTTAAGCTCTAACTTAGAACTGAGAATCATTATAATCACATTTCTTTCCATGCAAGGCTCATTCAGCTCACTGAATTAAGAAGCATACGTTCCCGCTGACGCAAGGCGATTTAGCATGACCTTTAATGTACCTAAGAGCATGATCTCCTACCTGCCCATGAGTGTGCAGTCGAGATTAAAGCGTGTCTATCCGGCAGGGTATTGTACTTAGAAACAATGGGCGGAAATTTACGGTGCGTGTTGAGCGGATATTGTGGTGTGGATGTGTTCTCGTAGGAGGGTTTCGTAGTGTGTGTGTGTGTGTGTGTGTGTGTGTGTGTGTGTGTGTGTGTGTGTGTGTGTGTGTGTGCCGTGTACTAGTGAAAATAGCGAATTCCCAGAGAGAGAGAGAGAGAGAGGGAGGAAAGGAGGGAGAGGTGAATGCTAAGTAAAATCCCGGGTTAAGCGAGTGCCATGCCGAGCCGCTCCCAGTTTCCAATTTTCAGTACAAAGAACTCTCAGGTCCCAGGAGGTGAGGGGGGATAGACGAGGAAGGGGTGAGGGGGTGATAGATGGGGAGGGGGTGAGAGGATGAGGGATAGGTGGGGAAGGGTTGACTGGGGGAGAGATGGGTGTGGAGGGGATGAGAGGGAGAGTGGTAGGAGGGGATGAGGGAGAGTGTGGGATAGGTGGGGAGGGGGGTGAGTGGGGAGAGGGGTTTAATAAAGAGGAAAGGATGGATAAAAAGAAGGCATATAGAGGGAATGGTTTGAGAGAGAGAGAGAGGAGGTGAAGGGAGGGAGAGAAGAGTAGGTGGGAGAGAGGGCGTGAATGAAGCCGTTTTAATTCACTTGCAACAGAATTCATGGTTATTTTCCGCAGTTCCTTTTTACCACCGCCAAGGTTAGGTTTTACCCCGTGTTGGTTTGTTTGACTGTTAGCAGGATTACTCAGAAAGTTATGAACGGATTTTGATGAAGTTTTGTGGAAGGGGGAGCCGTGGCCCAAGGAAGAAATGATTAAATTTTGGGCTGGATCCGGAGTATCATGCACAATATCTTCAAAAGTTCTAAGTGAATTTCAATGAAATTTTGTGGAAAGGTGCGTCATGAACTAAGAAAGAATTGCTTAAATTTGGAGGCAGAACCGGATCCTATGTCCACGGATCCGGATGAGGGATTGCCCAAAAAGTTATGAACGGATTTTGATGAAATTTTATGGAAGGGTGGGCCATGGACCAAGGAAGAAAGGATTAAATTTGGGGGCGGATGCGGATCTTGATCCGGAGTATCCCACACAATATCTCCGAAAGTTCTCAATGAATTTCAATGAAGTTTTGTAGAAAAGTAGGCCATACACTAAGAAAAAATTGATTAAATTTTCGGGCGGATCCGGATTCGGATCCTTTTTAATGGCACTGGAATTGACAGAGATTAGAACTCTCTGAGCGCTTTCCTCCTGGTCTCTATCGTTACATCATTCTGTCATCCCAGTCTCTTTACTCATCCCGTGTCTTCCATCGTCTTGCCTCCCCGTCTCTCCCCTGTCTCCTTCCTTCTCCTTTCTATATCCCCATTTCTGATTTCCTCCCCTCTCTTCTATTGCCCTCCACCCCTTCCCTCACTTTTCTCCCCTTTCTCTCTTTTCTTCTTCCTTCCATCCTCCTCCTTCCTTTACTCTTCTCGTTTATTAGTATCCCTTCTTTCCTCTCTCCTTCCTCAGTATTCCCTTCTTTTCCTATCATCTCTCCTTCCCTCCCATCTCTCCTCCCGTTCCCCCAAGCCCATCACAAGCTCCTTCCCCTGTATCCCCTTCGCCAATAATTCCAAGTTTATGTTCTTTCGTCCTCAGGTTGTTAGCAGGGACGCTTATAAAATATTCATGTACATTTATGAATACATGAGGCGCGCGCGCGCACACACACACACACACACACACACACACACACACACACACACACACACACACACACACACACACACACACACACACACACACACACACACACACACACACACACACACACACACACGTCCAGCTAAAAAAAATCGACACAACTTCCCGCTCCACGAAGAAATGGCTAAGACGGACAGACCTACGCGGCAGGCAAATAAAGGAAAGTTACATCTCCCTGCGGCAATGTGAGCTTACTTCACCGTGCATTGAGTGGAGTGGGGGAGTTTTGTTGTTGTTGGCTGAGAGAGAGAGAGGGGGGGAGGGGGATGGCAGTAAAGAGAAAGAAAATCGAGTGTTTCGCGCATGTGGACAGAGAGCGAGAGTGGATGGTGATGAAGAAAGAAAAGCCAAGGTGGAATACGTACTGTGATGGCATAGTGTTCCGTGGTGCGACATGCATACATTCATTGTTGTGGCTCCACTGGCTTGCTTGGAGAGAGAGAGAGAGAGAGAGAGGTCTTTACTGTAACGGTGTGCAAATCTGGGAATACATGCATGCTTTCAGTTTGTTTGCTTTACTTGCTTGTTGATGCTGATGATGGAGGTGACCTTTTGTCTTGCTTTTGTTTCCTCATTTTTTTTTTTTTTTTTTTTTGGGGGGGGGGTTAAAGTGGAGCTTTGTTTTTGAGGCTGTTGTTGTGAAGGAAGCAGATGTTTTTCTGTTTCTTTATTACTTTTTCAGTGTTATTATTATGTTATTTATTATTATTATTATTATTATTATTATTATTATTATTATTATTATTATCATCATTTATTATTTTATTATTATTCCATCATTCATAATTCATTCATTCTGCATATGCTTAAAACATAGCCAACAGTCATTCTTTCTCTGCGCTTGTCGGTCTGTCTGTGTATGTGTTCGTTTGTCTGTCTTGCCAACGTCACCACACGACACCGAGAAACGTGTAAGGCAGACGAGGTAAATTTCTGAGTTCGTCCCAGATCGATGGAGAGTAATTCTCGAGGCATGAGTGTCATTTTCTGGCTATTTCGGTTTGAACATCTACTATCCCGCTAATTCCAGTCACACTTTTTATATGCCCACTCTATGACACCACAGACAGGAAAGGGGACAATATGATAAGGAAGCTAGAAGTAAGAAGGGTAAGGAAGCTAGAAGTAAGAAGGGTAAGGAAGCTAAGGAGTGAGAAGGGTAGGAGAGTGAAGGGAGTGGGGTGAGCGGCAGGGAAAGATGCAAGGGAAAGGGGAGACCAGAGGAGGAGGAACAAGGGGATAAAAACTCGAGGAAAGTGGGATGAGTGACAAGGGAAAGGAAAGGAAACAAGGGGAAAGTGGGGCATTGTATGAGAAACAGTGGGCAGGGAATCAAAGACATGGGAAGATAAGTCAGTTAGAGGAAGGGAAGCGAGGTGTCAAAAATTATGTTTGTTGATATTTTGACCCGGGCAACGCCGGGTGCTTTCGCTATTGTTGCTGTTGTTGTTGTTATTGTGTGTAACAGTTATTACCTCCGCCAGGGAGGTTTGTCTGTTTGTCCCTTAGCAGGATCGCTCAAAAATTATGAATGGATTTTGCTTAATTTTCTTTTGGAAGGGTAAGGTATGGCCCAAGGAACAATCCATTAGATTTTGGTGATGATCAGGATCATCATCCGGATGCAGGAATTTTTTAAATAATTCTTTACCATTGCAGGATAGTGGCAATTTCAACATTTGTTGTTGTTCATGTTGTTTTTGTATTGTGGTCCCAGAGAACAGAAGAGGAAATTACTCCCACACATTCCGTGTGTGTCGGAAAAGGCGGTAAAAAGATTAAGAAATGGAGAGCTACGAGTAGATGTGTTGATCCAACCCCTTAGATCAATATTGCAAGTAACCATGTATAACTGACGACACAGGAAAGGGGGACCTGATTTTCATTTCTCTGAGACTGATATTTTTAAGATTAAGGAGCCGCGTTCTGGACTTCTTTAGCGCATGAGAATATTTGCGACAAATTAAGATGCTAATCAGACTGCAGTTATGTTTTATAGCTTTTTATATTGCCTTCATAATGTTCTGTCATTTTCTTGGAAGCATTTGTGATTTCATTTGATACTCGCTCCATGTCCTGTTGATTCGTTGCCTCACATTTCCCTCCCGTCTTTATATCCGCTGTTGCCAGTCTGTTTAATTATGGTTATGGCAGTCCCATTGTAGTAGGAGGGTTAGTTAACACACTGCAGATCACACGTACCAGGCGTATCAGTGAAAGTACGTGTGTGTGTGTGTGTGACTCTCTCTCTCTCTCTCTCTCTCTCTCTCTCTCTCTCTCTCAGCGTCATTAACCCAGTTCATCCGCCTATAAACTACGCTCACATACTGTAAATGGTTATTGATTTATAGCCACCCATTCCATTCTCCCTCTCACTAACCCGCACGCACACGGACACGCATGCACTTGCAGCTTATAAGCCCCTCATAAGTACTGTATTGCTTATGAGTTTAGTATTTTGCGCACGCACTGCATGGTGGTGAAGGTATTTATATAGCATCATGTGTCAGAATTATACCCGTACAGTATGCACACACACACACACACACACACACACACACACACACACACACACACACACACACACACACACACACACACACACACACACACACACACACACACACACACACACACACACACACACACACACACACACACACACACACACACACACACACACACACACCATCACTTCCACCCCCCACCGCACCCCCAACTTCCCACTCCTTCCCCCCACACCTTCCAAGTTCCTTTCCCCCTTCGCCATTCGAGACTCAACTTGTGCAATAAACCAACTTGCAGGCAGATTATTCCTGGCGGAGTGGTGCATAAGTAGTGGGTGTTAATTAAGGGGATATTTAGCACAGCCCTCGTACTTGGCGCCGCTTAATTACCCTGCTTCCGAGTTAATTTGGCTGTCGAAATTTTGGCGTGTTCCTTAATTATTCAGTTATTTGGTTATTTATTTTCGTGGTGGTAGATGCGAGGGATTCGTAGGTGAGTGTAGTTGCACCGTGTTGAGAGGGAGTTAGCATCTCTCTCTCTCTCTCTCTCTCTCTCTCTCTCTCTTTCTCTCTCTCTTTCTCTCTCTCTCTCTCTCTCTCTCTGTTTGTTGTTATAATCATCCTGGAATTCGAGCTCCTAAGTAAGATCTTAATATTTTTCGTAAGTTCTCCTAACCCCATTACAGGATGATGTCTTCAATTTCCATCCTGTTATTTCCCAAACGATTTCCAAACAGCGACGTCGACTGAAGAAATGAACAATGGTACTGGGAGTCTGGCGGTAATTATAGATAGATAAATAGATAGATAGATACACAGATGCAATAGACATACCTTAGATACAGTTGATAGAGGGATGGATGGTTAGGTAGAGGGATCGATAGACAATTGGATGGATAGATAGATAAATGGATAGACTTACTGATACTCATCAATTAGAGGTAGAAAGAAATAATCATAGATGGATAATTAATATAATAAACATAAAAATGAATAGATCAGCGCATATGAAGACGACTGAGAGACTTCACACTTCCCCTGAAAGCTACATTATGTCACTCCATACTCAGCAGTAATAAAGTTAATAGGAGATAGATACACTGATAGATGTAAATAGATAGGTGACAAGCAGACTTTTCTAACCACACAGGAAACTTCATCATTCTATATACTACAGCGCAACACAAAGCAACTGGGAGGTACCTTGACAGATAGATAAACGTGCTGTAGCCATAGATGAGTGTTAAGATAGGTAGATAGATAGATGAATGAGATACTATTTCCCCACTGAACGCAACATCATGCCACCCAACAGCGCATAGCTACAAGGAAAGAGATAAAAGAATGGATAAATATTGATATACATCGACGAATACAGATAAATAAAAAAAGTAGATAGGAGGATGGATAAATAGATAGATGGATAAATAGATAAATAGCTCAGAGACTTTCGCCTCAGACTCAGTGCACTGAAACACAGAGCTGCTGACAAAGTTACCGGTCACAGCGTGGGGAAAAAGGTAGAGCATTGAATTGTAGTTTAGGTGTCATCTGGTCGAAAAGAGAGAGAGAGAGAGAGAGAGAGACTGTCTGACACTGCATAGCTCTTGTATTGCCCATGAGACAGAGAGAGACAGATCCTTACCAGTATTGCCTGTCTCTTGCGTGGTGTTAGGATGTGCTAGACGGATTTGTGTGTTGTCTGTGTGTTGGTATGTGTTTAGACGCGCCAGTAGATGTGTGTGTGTGTGTGTGTGTGTGTGTGTGTGTGTGTGTGTGTGTGTGTGTGTGTGTTTCAGAGCTAGGGAAGGGTATTCGTAATCTAGTAGGACTGTTGTAGGAGACTAACCCCATTTATTCACCGAATTTTTTTCTGCCTGTTGCATGCTACTGTTTGTGTGTGTGTGTGTGTGTGAAATTAAGGCAAGTATTGTGGATATAGAAGTGATAATATTAAATAAGAAAGGGAATTTTGAGGTTAATATCATGTAATACGCAAAATAAATTGCTAAAGAAAGAATTGCTCGGAAGCCCTCCATGTCAGCGATAATTAAAGTTCCCAGAGTGTGTGTAGAGGCAGGTTGTTAGAGATGTGAGCAAGGAGGTGCGTAGAGAATGATGAGAATGATGAGTAGATGAATAGATGAGAAGGGACTAAAGGAAGCAGATGGGAAATAGGCTACCAGAGAGGAGCGTGCGTGGAAAATCTGTCAAAGTGCAAGTGTGAATCCGCTTTGAGAATGTACAAAGGACTTGGTAGTAGGTGAGAAGTGTACAAATAAGAAGTGTCAAAAATAAGAAGTGTATAGAAGCGGTTGACGTGAAGGTGAGAAGTAAATAATGTGTAGTGTGCGTAACAGCAAGTCATAGTGTGTAAACAATAACTCGTGTGTAAGTGAAAAGAGCGCAGAAGCAGGTTAATATGAGATGAGAAGTAAGCCGCAGATGAGAAATGAGTTTGAAGATGAAAAGTGTGCATAAGCGGCGTGACAGGACATGAAAAGTGAGTGTGCGGGTGCAGAGTGCTTCAGTACAGTGGCAGTAGCTTCCCTTTAATTCAGTTCCAGCAGTGACTCTTGCTTGCTCCCACCCCGTCACTGTGGCTCTCATGCATTTCTATCTTTTTTTCATGCTTGGTTGAATATATATATATATATATATATATATATATATATACATACACATTATCTATCTGTCTCTATATATGTACACACGAGTACATTTATATTCCCTTTAAATATATAGGCAGGGTGATAAGCTAGGACGGGAGTTTAGAAAACGAAATTCAAGTGTTCATAAGCGAAGGAAGGATGCAGGTTCACTGAAGACAGTGTTTAGGAATTGGGAAATAAGCATGGAAGTAAAGAAGTCGTTGTACGACAGTACTGTTACCCCCCCGTCTCTCTCTCTCTCTCTCTCTCTCTCTCTCTCTCTCTCTCTCTCTCTCTCTCTCTCTCTCTCTCTCTCTCTCTCTCTCTCTCTCTATTTACACTTTCCCATTCTCATGCGTAAATTCTCCTTTCTGTCTCATCTCATACACACACGCATCCCTCTTCCACTCTCGCACCCTCATTAAAATGCTAATCTACTCCTGGCCTCATTTACACACACACACACACACACACACACACACACACACACACACACACACACACACACACACACACACACACACACACACACACACACACACACACACACACACACACACACACACACACACACACACACACACACACACACACACACACACACACACACACACACACACACACACACACATATTCCATCTCACCCTGACTCATACAGCCTCATTAAGTCTGTCTTCCTTTATATCTCTCTCACATTTCCCCCACACAAAGCTTACTCAAATTCACCTTTACTATTTTTCAGGTTATATTTATCCTAATGGACATCCACATATCGTCAGTCCTCATCCCCTCATCTGTCTTGGTCATTGTCATGTTCATTTATACCCATTCTTCCATCATTTTTACCCATCCTTCTTCACAACGTCATGCACATGTATCCTGACTCATATAGTTTCTCATCAATAATAATTTCTCATTCGTTCGTACGCACTTCGCCAGTTACATCATCCAGGTATTTTGCTGTTGTTGCCACCGCTCAATCCTTCTTTGACGTTATCTCTACTTACCTTGGCTCACACATATTTGTTCCCACATTTGCTTCCCTGACACCTTCACACTCAGATTCTGCCCACTTTCATCTGCAATCATTTCTCCCTTCACACCCCAATATCGTCGTCCCTACAGACCCTGAATCACCCTTGTCAGTTCTCACACTTGCTTTTGCTTCCACCTGTACACTGACTTATTCCACCCAGATCCTCACACACTTATTGTTTCTGCTTACACCTACTGTACATTAAGAAATAAAATTTCTTCTAGCCAATGGTTATATGAATAAGCGAGGCTTGCAGTTCATTCAGTAAACTCAAGACCCATCCCACCCTTTTGACTTTATGCTGCATCCTCGCCATCACCACGAAACCAAAAACGAACACTGCACAACAGTAAGCTACACAGCTGTTCTTAGCAATATCTCTCTGTCTTCACCGAACACTACATTCCACAAATACGTACACACGCAGCCACCACAGCCTTCCAAAACATTCATCCAATTCGTTCACGAGGAGACATGCACTCCTCAGAAACTACCCTACCGAGAGTGACACGATTATATCTTGCCCAAAGTGCTATGCTCTCACCACCCTTCCCAGCTATAGTACCAACACAAAATACAACCCACAAATATTTCACTACGCCCGCGCTGCAGCCTAGTCACCCACACCACAACAAACTGTTTACCTCATGTGCACACTATCACAACACAGAAAATCCTTCAGCATGACCTCAGCAAAAAATCTGTGGGAGTCACTAGCTAAAATGACCAGTTTTCTACAGTTCACTGTAGAACCCTGACTAATTCTTATCAGCTTCGACACTTGTTTCATATAACCATTACAAACACATGCTGTCCAGATCCTTTCGCTCTCATTTGACCTCGTATACCTTCTTTACCGTCATCTTTATTTGTCATTTCACACACTTGTTTGGTACAATGTAACTTTCACACGCAGTCACGCATATACCATCCAAATCCTACCGTTCATAATCTCTTCAGTCTCTTCACTTCCTCCTATTGTTTATCCCCTCTCACCTTCATTTTATTCTCTTCCTATACCTACAGTATGATCATTTCCCCCTCCATTAGGTCATATACAGTACGTCCACCCTGATTAAGCCTTATCAGTTCCCTTATTTAATTCACTTTCACCTTCACACCCACGTTCCTCCCACATTCACACCCACTTACCGACTCATCATACTCTTTCAACTCTCACCCTCCATAGCATCATCTGAACCTACCCAAGTTCACCTGGTCAGTTCCAACACTCGTTTTACATAACTCTCTCACCCACACTCCGCTGTCGTCCACTCATTCTCATTCTTAATACTCATTCTTCATATCGCCATCTCATCCACCCTGACTGACCTGCACATGTTCCCACATTAATTCTACTCACACAGGCCAACACCCTCCCATCATCACTCCTTCCCATCCACATCCTTCCGCTCTTAGTATACCACCTTTCCAAATATCCACCCAGACTTAGCGTCATAAATTCCCACACTGATTCCACCTCCCACCCTCAGTCTTCCCCATACACATTCCCCAACCTCATTATTCCCCCCTCCCCCCGTGACGTCCTCCATCTCCACCCTGACTCATCTCCACCTGTTCCCACACCAATTCGATCCACATACGTCCTGAAGTCCTCTGAATCTCCCTCATACACGGCCCCCAACCCTCGATGTAACCCCGTCGCCGTAGCAGCATCAGTATTCATCTTGTTCTACACCAAACACATTCTCGTCGCTGACCCAAATTCTCCTGCCCTCAGCTCCCCCCCCCCACACACACACACACCCTCTCCCATACACACATTCCTCCCATCTCTCTCTCTCTCTCTCTCTCTCTCTCCTCAGTATCTTTGCCAATTCTGTCAGCTGTCAATGAGAATGACACCAGCTGAATTACTAAGTTACCGGTATTCACTTCACCCACTGACCCATTTCCATATGTTCCCACACTAACCCCACTCAATCACCCACATCCTCCCACCCCACCTATCCACCTACTCCCTCTCTTCCTTACCCACACTCTCTCACCCTCCGTTCTCTCCCACCCTTAATTATTCCTTCCCACCCCTACTTCTCTGCTCCCACCCTTATTTCTCCCCTCCCACCCTGCTTCTCTGTTCTCACCATTACTTCTCTGCTCGCTCTCTTACTTCTCCCTTCTAACCCTTACTCTTTGCACCTTAGTATCCACCCAGACGTTCTTCTGTTTCTACGCTTATTCCATCCACACACCCACATCCTCCCATCCATTTACTTTCCCACACAGATCCCCTTCAGCCTTACCCTTATCTATTACCACCCTCTCCCTCTTCCACATCCACCCTCCTCTCTCTTTCCATACTCATCCGCCTTCTTTGCTCCTCATCTGCCCTTCCTCTTCGCGCTTTACCCTCTCAGACTTCCTTCACATCCTCTCTCGCTTTCCTGCCTACTTTCATTTTCCCCAAGCACCCTCTCTTTTTCCCCTCTCATTTCCACAGTCATCTTGTTTGTGTCCGTTTGTACTCGCCCACCAACCCTTTCCCCTTCTTCCTCTCTCAACCTCCTCTTCCCCTCCCCCTGTTCTCCCAACCCCCTCTTCCCCTTCCCCTATTCTCCCCTGCCGCTTCCATCCTGGCCCGGCCCGCCCATTCCCATTCATGCGGCTGTTGTGCTCATGAGGCAAATTGTGGTTGCTTGGGACGTGATTGAGCAGTGACGGCCGGGGGGGCATGCAGGCAACCAGTGGACAGGGCAGGCAAGGGGTTAGGCAAGCAGGCAGGAAGATAGGTAAGCAGTATAGGATGGTAGATAGGCTGACTGGCAGGCAGGTAATGTAGGACGGTAGCTGGGCGGATGGCAGTATAGGACGGTAGATAGGTAGGCAAGCAGGCAGGCAGGAACAGTAGGAAAGAAAGTAAATGAGCAGGCAGTATAGAAAAGTAGATATTCAGGAACGAAATATAGGGAGGGCTCCTGCCAGGAATGGATGAAAAACAGAAGGGTTGACAGAGACGAAGAATAGGAAAACAAGCACCGTTGATTGGAAGACAGACAAGAAATACCATGTAGGATGATTGACAGGCACTAAAGCAGGCAGGCAGGCGGGCAGACATGAAAAATAGGAAGAGAGGAAGAGAAGGCAGGCAGACGGGCAGGAAAAAATAAGAATGTAAGAAGGGAGTTTGGCACGTAGGTCAGAACTGCAAGTCGGTAGGGGGAGAAGTGTGGAGGTAAGGTAGTAGATACACATATATAAAGGTTAATAAGCAGGTAGACATACAGGCACAAGGTAGGCAGTCTGACACGAAAAATAAGAAGGCAGGTTAGCAGGAACGAAAGTCAGGATCACAGGTAGACTGGCACGGAAACTAAGCAGGTAGATAGCCGAGTAGGTTAGAAGATGAGTGGAGAGAGAGAGAGAGAGAGAGAGAGAGAGAGAGAGAGAGAGAGACGGGGAAGAGGATGTTAAGCGAATTGCATGGTGAGATTAACGGAAAATAACATTAACAAACACGAAGACAGAACACACAAGGGCGAAGAAACAAGAGAGTAGGCAAAGAAACAGAAGAGCAGGAAAACAGAAAAAAAAATAGAAAGACAGACAAAGGAAGCAGCAGAAGGACAGACAAGCAGTAAAAAAAAATCCAGTGCAGACAAAGAAACAGGTAAACATCCATTGAGGCGAGTGAGAAGCAAGTAGGAGAAAATTACGGAAAACCAAGCAAAGAAAGTCAAGGTAGTGCAAGAAGACAGAGAGTTAAAGAAATAAAAAACGAGTAATTAAGCAAACAAAGAAAGGGGCAAACAAACAAGCAATTGAATGAGTGACAAGGCAGGAAGCCATGATAATGGTGTGGGGGGGGGACAGTCAGGAGGGCAGGCAAACATGCAGAAACATAAAGGCAAAGAAACGGTAAAATAATCATGGGCAAGCAAACAAACAGAGGTGCAGAGTGGAGGGCAAGTATGCAAAGAAACAGGAGCACTAGGCATGCAGACGAAGATGCAGAGAAGCAGACAAAGATGCTGACCAGGCGACAGTGAAGTGGGTGGAGTTGAAGAAAGAGGGACAAGTAAACAGTCAAAGATGCTGAGGGAAGAGCAAGTTGGCAGAAAAACAAGAGAGTAGGTAAGAAGACAAAGAAGCAGGGAAACAAAGAAACTGAAAAGCAGGCAAGCAGACGCAAAAGCAGAGAAGCAAAGAAAGAAAGAGACAAGCAGGCAGTGAAGTGAGTGGACAGTTAGGTATGCAGGAGGAGGGGGGCAGAGCTTCTGTCTCGACCTTTCTCGTCACCTGCCGGGTGTCCACTTGGAATAATTATTTAGCAAGCAAGACCGGGGCAGCCTTTGACAGGGCGTGATGAGTTCTTGGTGGATGTGTTGTTGGCTTTTAGCTCTTCAAGTTTTTTTTTCGTGAATATTTGTTAATATGACGTGCCTATAAAGAGGGATGCAAAAAATATGTGCAGATGTTTTTTCTAGTGAGGTGGAACCAGGATTTCGAAGGGCAGAACGATGTGCGAAGGGCTGTGTGACCTATCTCACTCGATAGGCTGTGTGATAGTTCATCTACGATTTTTTTTTTTTTTCAGTTATTGTAGTGTACCTGGAGAGAGAGATGCCTTCGCGCGATGGCACCTGTGTGATTGGCAGCTCCACTGCCTATAAAATTTTTGCTCTAAGTCTCTCCCTGTCCTCTGAATGGGAGATGTGGACTGCAGAAGAAGGGCAGCTTCAGCTTGCAGTCCACTGGGTTCACGTCTCAGGTGAGCCTGGAGCTACAACAACAACATCCTTTATCTTTCTGGTTGCAATTAATCACTTCACTTCAGTGACGTACTGTATCGTTTTATTTCTGCTAAGAAGAGATGACTCATTCTGCTTAGAGGAGTTTTCTGGTAGCGTAAGTGTTAATGAAGGCTGCATCTGACCTTCATAGTTTAAAGAGTTTCACGAGCTAAGTTAAGTCGTCGGCATATAGCAAGGATAAATAAAAAACACGCCATCGGATGGAAAGAGTTAAAGTTGGGATGATAACGCTGACGATGTTGATGATGATGACTGATTCTCCTTCTTGCGGATAATTCCATTGCTTTGAACTGATATACACAAACAAAATTATTAGCTCCAAGTCGTAACTAAGATGTGTTTTCTGATGAAGGGCAATAATAGGAGACCAAAATTTGTCGGTTTCTCTGTTCTTGTTAGCGACAAGAAATTGATAATAATTTTGTTTTTAAGCTTGTGTCCTGGATGATTGATGCTGCTCATTTCTTCACCGTGCATAATGACTGTAGTACATGCACTGAGTTTCTCTTTAGTTATACTCTGTCTCATATTCTCGCCGACAGTATCTTCAGTCTTCTTTCTCCTCTTAGTTCCTTCTCCACACCCCTCCCTTCAATACTTAATCCTTTCAATGTGAGACGTCATCCCAGAGCTGAATATTTTCGCCTAACGGTACACTAAAAATGCGTCATTATAGTGAAGTAGATAATTACAACACTTGCACTGTTACCAGGGATTCTTAACACTTCCTCAGTCCTTCGTCTCTCATCCTCTCCCTCCCCACATTTACTCCGACGCTTTTCATAGCTCTCCCCACCCTGCGTTGCCTTTACCCCCCAACTGCGCCTCATTTTCTCTGTCCAATGCTTTCTCCTGTCCAGTCATTTGTCCACCTGTCCATATCCATTTTCCGCTGCCAAAAATTTATCCCCAAAACAATGCGTTCTCTGCTCACGTACCTATTTCATTGACTGCTCGGAGTTTCTTTGAGTTGCACAAAATAAACCATCATCGAAACGGGACAGATAAAGAAAATAGTAACATTAATCTTCCCATTTTCCCCACTGAGACTCCCCTTACCTGCACATCCTTCCTAATACCACCCTCTCTGTCTACTCTTCCCCTTCTTCATTCCCCCAACCCATTCTTCCCCCATCCCCTTTCCTTCCCATACCTATTCTCCGTCTGTTCCTTCCTCACCATCTCATCCGTCTTCCTCCCCTTCCTACTTCCACCCTGCCCTCCTCTTCCCCAGCTTATTTCGGCTCCCTGCGTGACCCAGTTGTCCCAGGCCTGTAAATTGAGTTAACCATGCCGACCCTGCTGTACTGTCCCCTGCCCCGACCTCCCTTGCACCACTGCCCTGCCCTGCCCTTCCCCGCTCTGCCCTGCCCTTCCCCGCCCTGCCCTGCCCTTCCCCGCCCTGCCCTGCCACATAAGCTGACACGGCCTCACTCACCGCGCCACACCGCCACCATTGTCTGCACTTCGGCTGAACCGGAGAGAGAGAGAGAGAGAGAGAGAGAAACACACACACACACACACACACACACACACACACACACACACACACACACACACACACACTTGTGTTTGGCGAGATATGAGATTAGCAAGATTAATTTAATGTCGGTCGTGCCCGTTCAGCATCAGACTGGTTTGGCAACAAGTAAATGGTTGTTAATATTAGTGCGGCTAATCTGACAGCAATTAAATCCCTTTATAGCGATGACGCTTTTTTTTTTTTTCATATCACTTTTCCAGATGGCCTACTTCAACCTAAGAGAGCACCCTGGTATTAGCAGCAGCAGGATTGTTATTATGATGATGATGATGATTATTATTGTTATTACTATTGATTGATTGATTGATTGACAGAGGATTATGTGAAACGTAAACCTCGTGGACTGATTTTTATATAACTGTCCCGCTCTGCAGTCCACCATCCTCCTTTGGGGGAATAAGGAAAGAGTTGGGGACGTTTGTACAACTAGCACATCGGCCGCCTGGTTATATAAGTGCCACCACATCAAGGCGTCTTTTTCCACCACCACCGTGCTAGTTATTGCTCGAAAAAAAAAGCTATTTATCGGGTAAAGTCTAACCGAAGCTGAGTAACATCGTGTGGAGGGTGCAAGAGTAAAGCAAGATGTCATCGTACTGAATGGAATGACCCCTTCAGTCCGGTGACCTAATTTTACACTTTATTCACAACCTCTAGACGACTTTACTCATACTGGGAGAGACTGTCTTTACTGAAGGGGTTAGATATAGCCCTCATTGACCAGTTCATTGTTAGAGGTTTGCCCTAAGCTGAATAAACTCATCTAAAGGCAGAGAGAGAGAGAGAGAGAGAGAGAATCACATCGTACTGAACTATACTTCCGTCACAAGCCCGATGAACTGATGGTATGAGTGGGAAATTCGAGGAAGCGTTTCGTGGCTCTTACTGCGAATGCAAATATCCTTATTTAGATAAGACGCGTGTGATCTGGTGTTTACAAGAGCATACACTGACACGCGAACACATACGTACGCTAGACGGCAAATAAACACACAGGCAAACACGCATTTTCAGAGAAGCACTGAATTTCACTGCAAGGACACTGACACATATAAACATACTCATATACTGTAAATAAACACTCATTAGCGTACACACACACACACACACACACACACACACACACACACACACACACACACACACACACACACACACACACACACACACACACACACACACACACACACACACACGGACGGAAATTACATACGAAACATTATAACCAAAGCCCCAAACAGTAACCTTACCAATGGCATCCTCATATAATCCAGACATAATGATGAGTTGATCCTGTTGATTAGTGCCACTGAGGATAATGTGTTTGTTGTGCTGGATTGATTGTTTGTTTTGACTCAAAGAAAATATGGTGTAACGTGATGGAATTGACTCTAATGTACAGTACACAGTAGGTTGACGTACATGGCTACATACATATATACATACATACATACATACACATTCGTACCCAGGTCTTTTCAAAATTCTCCTGGTTTCTGGCTCACACACACGTACAATTTTCTCTGACATGTCATACGATAATTTTGCAGATTAAATTGAAACGCACAGAAAACACACACACACACACACACACACACACACACACACACACACACACACACACACACACACACACACACACACACACACAGATCCCCCAAGCAAACAAAGCTTACAGGGAAATTGTATTAAAATCATGGGGGGAGAAAAAAAAAGGGAATAGTTCAAAGGGTGCTGGAATGAACCCGACAGTGGCCTGATCGTGTAATCCAAACGTAATGATGAATTGAGCGTGTTTATTAGTGTTTGTTATCGCCACTGAGGGTCATGTGTTTGTGGTGGTGGGTTGACTGCCTCGCACGACAACTTGTAAAATAATATTGTTTGTGTGAATCAGAGGACTTGATTCACGGAGCACAAACAAAGCTGACTCACATAGACGCACGCACACACCAACACGCTCGTATAGGCAATGGATACACATTTCTTTCCTCGGTTTTTTTGTTTGTTTCTCGCACAAACACATGCACATGCTAACATGTAATACGAGAGCGTATGTAATAAAAAATCACACACACACACACACACACACACACACACACACACACACACACACACACACACACACACACACACACACACACACACACACACACACACACACACACACACAAGGAAGCACTCTCTCTTTCTCTCATATACACAGGCTGGCACACACATGCGAGTCATGCATCATCAGTGATGTACATCACAAATACGCACATGTCGGCACACAGGCAGAGTACCTACACACGATCACATACAAGTTGCAAAATTGCTCACACATACATACATGCTTGCATATACTCACATACAGCTTCACATACCAACCCAAATAATTCATACACACGAGCACATTTTCTTGTTCTCTTAGAAACACAATCTCTTAAGCGGATATTAACATACGCAAACGCTCTCTCTCTCTCTCTCTCTCTCTCAAACACACACACACACACACACACACACACACACACACACACACACACACACACACACACACACACACAGAGTTTATCTTTGCCCCCGTCACTCCTTTCACTCCACCCACTCCCTACCCTTCCCCACCACCATAGGACCAGGCTTAGCATACTGATATTATCGCCCCGGTAAATAACCCCGTGATGTTATTGACTGGTGGCTTAATCGTGTTTGCAGGTAATTACGCTAATCACATTCGGAAACGCAATTATTTTACATCCAACTTTAATCTGCGTCCTGGAATGATTCATGAAAACCGCTATGTTTGATGTTAATATTGATGAGGAAAAAAATAATTATGCGCACCGAGTTTTCATCCCACTGTGATTAGTAATTAGGGTTGGCTTGGGAGAAGATTGATGTGGTTTTGGAGAGTATTTATTTTATTTTCGGAACCAGATGTTGTTTTGTTGGAACGCGATCTTTTGTTCCAGAATCCTTTGCACAGATTGCAGTACCGTGTTAATTACCAGACTGATTTTGTTCTCACCCGTTGGCGGAATGAGATTTTTTTTTTTTTTACCAAGGGGTAAAGTTTTCCAGACGGTACTTACTTTATATCTGTATATATAGGCCATAAATATGCATGTGTATGTATGGACTATAAATATGCATATGTATATATAGGTCATAAATATGCGTAGGAATATATAGGATTTAAATATGCATATGTACAGTATATATGGGCTCAAAATATGCATGTGTATATATAGGGTATAAATATGTGTATGTACAGTATGCATAGGTTATAAATAAAAGAGATTCCTTGGTAGAACACCATTCTCCGCTGAACACCAGATTTTCATGACGGAACGCATTTTACTTCGAGAAACTTTTTCTGTCTTGCAGTAACGCGATAAACGTAAGACAGTGATAATCTTTAATCAGAACGGGAATTCTTCTTGAAAGTGAAACCATATTGGAAATGTAGCTTATTGATTTAGTGTTTTTTTTTTTTTTACGAAAAGATCTAGTCAGCGTGTATATATATATATATATATATATATATATATATATATATATATATATATATATATATATATATATATAGATATAGATATATAAATATATATATATACTGATGAATTATAATGCTGTAGTATATATACTGCACATACATAATTAACGTAGACAGACATTGTACGTAACGTATCGTAGTTACAGATACGTGTCTCGCACACTGTTGTCCTTAACGCTGTTTCTGTTTTACTGTTCGTAATTTACTGTAGTGTCAATACATAAAATCTGACAAGGCGGTTTTTTTTTTTCCTTTGTGAGACAGGATTTTTTTTATTTCCTGAATGCAAAGTTTAGCTGCCACCTCGCAAAATCTTGACAGATTCTGAGATCCCGAACTCACGACATCAGAAAATCTCGGTGTGGATTTATGGATGCGACGGGTAGGACCCAATATACCGCCACCCATCCTTACCCCAACCTCGTCAGCCGAGAGAGACAAGGCCCTCAGTCGTCTGTTATTGTTCTGTGTCACTTGCTGCTGTTTATGTTGTGACATAAATTGTTTATATTACACGCGCGCCAACGGGAATGAGATGCGAGAGATAAAATATTCTCTTATTCATTCTTCCATGCTTACTGTTTTTCTTTTTATCGTTTTCGTCTGTCATTCTCTTGCTGAGATATGAAGGCTATAAATTGCCTCATTCTTTTTTTTTTCTTTTCTTTTGTCCATCTTTCTTATCCTTTTTTCCTGACTTTCTTTTGTCAAGATGTGTAGGATATAAATTGCTTTCTTTCATACTTTCTTTTTTTTGTCTTCCCCCTATGCAGTCTTTCTCTTGTTTTCTAAGTTATTATTAATGTTACACGCACGACGACGGGAAGGAGGTGTGGGAGATGTAATTTGTCTCGTATTCTTTGTCTTCCATTGTCTGCCTTTGTTTATGGCACTGAGGGAAGCGAGATGTGGTTAATGTAATTCTCTCTCTCTCTCTCTCTCTCTCTCTCTCTCTCTCTCTCTCTCTCTCTCTCTCTCACACACACACACACACACACACACACACACACACACACACACACACACACACACACACACACACACACACACACACACACACACACACACTTCAAGGAGCATAAACATCATCAGCTTTATTGCTAAGATCTACTGTACCCTTGACCTTGGCCTCAGACTCCTCCAAAATTTTCTTCCAAGAGTTTGTGAGGAGCTATAACTGGTAATTTCGTAACTGTTGAATTTAGTAACGTTAACTTCTATGTATTTGAATGACCCTCGGAGGCCTGGGTTTTCAGAGATTTCATCCATAATCATCCGTCTTCCCAGTTCCATTTTTCCATAATTTTAGATGGACTGGATATGAGCCAGAAACAGAGATAAAAAGAAAACGGACGAGTAGAACAGCCATTAGACTTTCCAGTAAAAATTAACTATACCTCATGTGTACTTTATTGAGGGTTTCGATATTTTTTGACTCGAGATAAAATAATTTTTTTTTCTCAGCATCCGAGTTTTTTTTTTTTTTTTTTTTCTACAATCGCCACTTGATAGTTCTTAAAAGACACCAACTAGGACTGAAACGGTTACCTTCTTCAGTCAGGTGATTTTTTCTTCTTAACTGGCTGGTTACGTCGGATTGTTGCATCGAGCTAGAGGTCTGTTGTAACGAAGGGGTTATTGAAGGATGGAGAATGAAACCGAGTAGGAGAGTGTATGTGAGTAAGATGGAGGCGGGAGAGGAGTCGGGGGATGTGCCTGAGAGATGAGGTGGAGAGGTACATGAGAAACGGGAGTGTGAGTTGCAGAGAGGGGAGCCTGATGGCGGAGGTGGTTCGTTTGTGTCCAACAGTTATGGGATTAAGGCTTCTGGCGATAGAGTGTTACAAAGATAGCTCGAAACGTTTCACCAAAACTGACTGAAATCGTCTGTACATGGTAAGAATTAAAACGAAAGACGTAGGTGGGTTAAGAGATTAATAGTGGAAAATTACGGCAGTCCTCGGAAGTTACTACTCCTGACCGGCTTCATATTGACGTAAACTGAAGTGTGAGGTGCTTTCGAGGGGACAGATGTTGTAAAGTAGTGGATATGAGGGTAAAATGAAGCAAGAGAAGGAGCTGTAAAGTAGGAAATGAGAGTAGGGAGGAAGAAAGTATTAGGGAGGGAAGGAAGAACAACAAGAGAGAGAGAAGGTTTGACAAAAAAGTGGGAGCAGAGGATGGAGACAAGGAACATGGTTAAGCCGGAGTTGAGGAAGACAGTGATGAAAGCAACATGAAGGGAAGGAAGATGGAGAGGCGAGAGAGAGGTGATAGTGGAAGTAGGCGAAGAAGGAAGAGAGAAAGAGGAAGGGAGGGAGGAAGAAGATTTGGGAGGGGGAGAATATAGGGTGACAGGTTGCGATGATGAAGTGCTGTCAAAGAAGGCATAGGGGAATCGTATATCTTTAGAGAAATAAGGAAAGGCTGAGAAGGGAAGGGCAGGCAGGCAGGTAGGTAGGTAGGTAGGTAGGTAGGTAGGTAGGTAGGTAAGCTGGTAGTTGTAGGGAATATGAGATGACTGCTTTTTATCCTTCCAGTACGAGAGAGTATTGTTTTAAGAAAGAATAAAATGTTTGAACGTGTTGTTGAAGTAAAAGAGTATAGGGAGATCTCCTCAAACGACCTAATTCGATTTTCTTAATCTGAATCAAATATCAAATCTTGTGGTAGATGTATAGATAAATGTGAGAGAGAGAGAGAGAGAGAGAGAGAGAGAGGAGAGGAATAATAAACTTAACCAAAGCTCCTTGTAATACTCAACGTTTCTTTGTGTGTGTGTGTGTGTGTGTGTGTGTGTGTGTGTGTGTGTGAGAGAGAGAGAGAGAGAGAGAGAGAGAGAGGAGAGGAGAGGAGAGAGGAAGGGAAGAGAAGAGAGCAAGAAAGCAACAACAGGAGAAAGAGAGAAGTAGAGGAAGGGCAAGAGATAAAGAGCAAGAGCCAGAGAGAGGAATAAATTAGACTAGCAGAGCGCCTTGTGATAGCTTAACCGATCTTTTCACGCGTCCCAATTTACGTGCCGTCTTAAACTAATTCATTACCTAGATTAGACTCATTGGGTGACACGGAGCAGAGGGAGAGAGGGAGAGGGAGGGGGAGATGACAGGGAGAAGGGGAGGGAGTGGAGATGGTGATAGGGAGAAAAGAGGGACTGAGAAAGCGAGAGGGGGGAAAGGAGGGAGTGGAAGGAGGGAAGGAGAGAAAGGAGGAAATGGAAAGGGAGAGACGGAGGAATGAGGTGGTGCAGAAAGTGAGAAACAGGGAGGGAATAGAAGGATGAAAAGAGAAAAGGGTGTGGGAAAGCGAGAGAGGGAGAAGGGAAGGAGTGGAGAGGGTGAGTGGGATAAGGAAAGGTGTGCAGAGGGTGAGAGGGTGGAGAGGAGAGTGGGGAGCCTGGGAGAAAAATTAGAGGGAGTAGAGGGAAGCAGATAGTTACGTGGAAGTGAGTGAGTGACAAGGGTGGAAGGAAGGAAATATAATGGGATCGAGCAGGAAACACAATGGTTGAGAGGCTAGAAAGAGAGTGGAAAGGAGTGGGGGGGGGGGGAATGAGAGGAAATAAAAGAGGGAAGTGAGGGAGCGGGGAGCAAAGTCAGGGGGTGGAGAGGGAAGTGAGGGGGATGAGAGGGATGTGAGGAGTGGAGAGGGAAGTGAAGGGTTGGTGAGGGAAGTCAGAGGGTGGAGAGGAAATTGAGGAGTGAGAGGGAAATAATAGGATGGAGAGGGAAGTGAGGGGTGAGAGGGAAGTGAGAGGGTGGAGAGGGTTGTGAGAGGGGTAAGAGGGAAGAGAGGAGGAGGAGAATTAGCAATGAGAGGTCGAATGAGGATGAGATGGAAGTAGAAGGATGGTGTCTTGGTAAGTCTACGGGATGGAGGAGGAGGATGGGAAAAAATATGAGAAGTACGAGGGAAAGAGAGAGGAAGAGGAATGAAAGAAATATTGGTGGAAGGACACAGTATGCTTGTTACGATTAGGAGGAGGAGGAGGAGAAGGAAGAAAGAGACAAAAAGGAAGGGGAAGAGAACAGGAAGGGAAAGAGAAAAAGAAGGAAGAGGAAAGGGAAGAAGAAGAAGAAGGAGAGAGAGAGAGAGAGAGAGAGAGAGAGAGAGAGAGAGAGAGAGAGAGATGGATAGCAGATACAGAAGAAAGTTATAGGGAGGAGAGAGCTTTGACGAGAAGTTTGAGAGGGGAGAGAGGAGAGGTGAAAGAGAAAAAGAATATATAGGAAGCTGAGTTCAGAAAAGAGATGAGGAAACTAAGGGAAACAGATACATGTGGAGAAGAGAGAGTTAAGAGAAAGTTTGATATGTCAGGATGCTGGACAGGTGAAAGAGAGAGAGGAAGGAGAGAGAATCTAGGGAGAAGAGGTATGGAAAGAGAATAATGAGGAAGGCGAAGGTAGAAGTGATTCAGAGGGGAAAGAAAGAGGACCTGGAATCGGGGAATAGTCGATACAAAGCAGGCTGGAAGGAGAGAGGAGGAGTGACAGAGGAAGATGGGAGCGGGAGAGAGAGTGAGAGAGAGAGAGAGAGAGATGGAGGGAAAGTTGAGAGGGGGAGATGTAGAAGGAGAGAAGGGAGAGAAATGTAGAGAAATTTGAGAAAGGGAGGTGTTGAGGGAGAAAGGGGAAAAAGATGGCGAGAATGTGGAAATAGGGAGGTTTGGAGGGCGAGAGAAGAGAGGGATGGAGGGCAGGTTGAAAGAGGGAGGTGCCGAAGAGAAAGAACATGGCCTGGGGGGGGGGGTGTAGAAGGGGTTGAGAGGGGAAGATTGGAGAGGGACCTGCCTCTGGAACACTGCCAACCTGGTCGTATCGACTCTTGCCTCTTTCCATCCTTTCCTCCATCCCTTCCCTCCATTCCTCCCCTACCCTTAATCCTCCATCCATTCCCTCCTGTAATTCCCTCCGTAATTTCGATCATCCCTTTCTTTCCTCCTTTTACCCCTTTCTTCCTTTCTCTCTTTTGTCTAACCTTTCCTGCCTCCTTCCCTCAGTTTTGTCCCTTCCCTCCTTTCCTCTCATCCTTCCATTGTTTGTCCCTTCTCTTCTCTCCTCTCTCCCTTCCTCTGTTTTGTTCCTTCTCTCCTTCTTCCGTCCCTCCTCCTCCTCCTCCTCCTTAGCGCTCTCCATTCCTTCCCCTATCCCGTCCCTCTCATTCTTTATTTTGTCTCTTCCCTCTGTCTTTCCGTCCCTCCTTCCGTCTTGCCCCTTCCCCCCTGTCCTTACCTTCCCCCTCGCTAATTTGTCACTTTTTTCCTCCACTCTTTGTTTTGTTTCATTGTTTTATTTTCCCGTTTCCTTTTTAGTCATTTATCTCTCACGATTCCTTTTCCCCATCTACCTAAATCTCTCAATCCTTTCCTGCCTCCCTTCTCCCCACCTTCATCTCCTCTCCTTCCTAACCTTTATTTCCTTCTCCTTCCCTTTTCAATTTTCGTCTGTTCTTCCTCATCATCTCTGTTCCCTTTTCTTTGTTTCCATTCCACTGATCTTCGCCGCATCTTCTTCACGTTCGTTATTGTTTTCCCTCTCCCAAGTGGTCAGGCTTTTCTTCCTGTTTTCTATATATTATTTTATCGTCCATTTCTTTCATCCAGTTGTTCCTCTGTTCGACCTTCCTCGTTTTACTTTATGCTCATCCAGTCACCCATCAATCCAGCAGTCTAACTGTCCATCCACCCATCCTTCCGTATGGCAGTCCGCTTATTCACCCGCCTGTTCCCGTCCTACCATCCACCCGTCATTTCATCTATAATTCCTCCCATCAATTCAGTCGCCCATCCCGCCATCAGCCTAATCGACCCAACCCACCATCAGTCCCGTCACTATAAAACCCTTAGCTTGTCTCCCCATCATGTATTATAGAGATAAATGGTAAGCAGTGTTCCTCCCTTTTCGATTTTATTTCTAGTTTTTTTTTTATGAGATTCGGGACATAGATTAGGGAGCCCTTTCCTTGAGGACCAGCACGGCCCCTTCAAACATCAACACATAGCCCTGACACCTTCGCATGTCACCACTTGGGTTATTAATAACTAACCATATATAGTGGGTTAATCTCATTGTGGACCGGTGTGTTGGTATTAAGGTGTTTGTATGTCGGGGATTTTTTTTTTTTTTTTTTCGGGAACATCTTCAGCCGCGGCCAGTCAGTAAGTCACGCCTAAAGACTTTCGCACGCACGATATTCACCTTGGCAAACTCCCTGAGGATTTTCACACGCATGATGGTTCACTCGAGCCAAGCCCCGTTTGGCCCTGTAGCAGTCGAGTGTTTCAGTATACCTTTTGTTTTTTTCAACTTAATTAGGTTACCTTGCATATCTATCATTCCTTATTACCTACTTTCTTATTTACCCATCTAATGACATTCTTTTCTGCTTGATTACTTTCCTATTTTCCTTTCTCCTTACCTACCTGTGTATCTACCTTCCTCTCTCCTGCCTACATTCATACCTAAATACCTTCCTGTCTACACACTTTCTTATTTACCTACCTACCTACCCATCTAGCTACCTATAGTCCTCGCTTCCTTCTTTGCTTCGTGTCTGTTTACTATCCGCCTACCAGCTACGTTACGTACTTATTTTATTACCGACATACCTACCGATATACCTTCGTACCCGCCGCCTACCTACAAAGCTGCGTCCAGGTACCGGAGGACGTTCCTTTTGTCCAACTCTTGGCCAAGTGAAACACGGCTGAACTGATAACAAAGGAGGGTGCTAGTCTCTCTGTCTCTCTCTCTCTCTCTCTCTCTCTCTCTCTCTCTCTCTCTCTCTCTCTCTCTCTCTCGTTAAAAGAGAAAGAGTTGACACCTACTCCCTTTGACTGATGGTCAGCCTCGTGCAGCCAATCTTGTTATCCAGCTGTCCCTTTCTGTCTTTCCAACTGTCTGTTTACCTGTGTCTGTCTGTCTAATCTACGTATCTGTCTGTCTAGCCATCGAACCTTTAGTACAGTCGGGGACAGAAATTATCACCATGTTTTCTCTCTTCATGGGCTTTGACACTCGGCCTCATGAATTAGCAACAACCGATGCTGATCACTGGTTGGCCTGAGATCACTGTCACCACATTTGTTTACTTCGGACTGACCAAACGTACAGTATTTTTCATGTATCCGACGCTGGACATCGATTTGACCGTCCATTCTTTGAGACTGACATTTCCTCCTGTTAGCCATCAACATTTAGCCATGAACACCCTTACATATCCCCGTTTGGGAGTTAACATCGAACCGTCCATTCAAGATTGGTATTATGGAGTTAGATCTTTTTCACGTTAACTCGACGTTTAGTTGCCACCTGTCCGTTTTGCATGCTGAGTCATAATAATAGATTAACACAAGATTATGGTGCTCGTCACGAAGAAGTGCTGTGGTAAGAATGTAGAGCCGTAGCATTTGCCTTTTCAGCCACTGAGCTGCGTGAATTTAGCTGCAAACGGTCGAAAATCGGCCAAGTTAAGGTGACAAGCGTGTAGCCTGGTTAATTTTATGGCATGTTTGGGTGAATAATGTAAAAAAAAAAATCCCATTTTCTCTTACGGTAATATTATTAATTCACCCAACTACCACGTGATTACTGCCTTTCATATCTTATCGTTTTGTATATCTATTTATTTGTGTATGTCTGTCACACTTATTTTGGCCTGTCATTTGTCTGTTGATAAGATTATCCTTATATTCTTAGCCTTATTTACGAATCTGTCTGTCTGTCTATCTATCTATGTATCTATCTATCTGCCTGTCAGTCGGTATTTTTCTGTCTTTGTCTGTCACACTAAACATTTTATTGAGGTGAGTGTTAGTGTAGATCTGCAACCTGCAGGAGGGACGGGCGAGTGATGGCCTTCCCTATAACAAACTGCCACGGAAGGACGAATGGATCTGTGGCTGATTGCTTTCCTTTACTCTCTCTCTCTCTCTCTCTCTCTCTCTCTCTCTCCAGTGTAGTCCAATTTCACCTTAGTATCTATCCATGGCTGTATCTATTTATATATGTATCTCTTTATAATAAACTTTATTCCCTGTCTGTTCACCATCTATCAGGGCTTGCCATCTTTGTCCACTTTACGTCTCACTCCTGCTCTCCATTTCCTTCTCGCTATCAGTCTCTGCCTGTCTCAATCCCCACTGCATCTAGGCGGACGGCTGGTCGCGCGCGCTCCGTGATGCGTAGCCTATGTATGTATGCATTAGTGTATTTGCATGCATGGATCCCGTGCAGGTGACCACTTCCTCTGCTTTAAAACAGTCCGTACTGCACCCAACGATGGTTATTAGAGTAAGGTGCTTGCTGAGCTTTGATGTGAGGATATCGTTCGTGTGCTTTTGTGTGTGTGTGGGTGGGTGTGTGGGTGTGGGTGTTACTCATTCATCCCTCGGACATGTATGACAACTAACAGGTTATTTTAGACTCAGCCGAATGAGTTGTGGTTTTAGAATTATTATCCAATACCTCCTCCTCATAGGGAGCTGCCCCCTTTAACT
>NC_137045.1:4639074-4779074 GCF_032717465.1 Coenobita brevimanus
GATAATTTCTTGCAGTTGCCACAAATAGAGATGAATTTGTAGTTGCTTATAATAGCGGTGAATTTCTTGCATTTGCAACTAACACGGATATTTCTCGCGATTGCCACTAATAGGGATGAATTTGTTGCAGTGAAAATAAATAGGCATTAGTTTCTTGCAATTGCCCAAAACAGGGATATTTATCTTGCAGTTGCCACTAATAAGGACGAATTTGTAGAAGTGCGTCACTAAGTTCCGTTTTTATGTTGGTTTGTGTGCTGCTGCCTGATCCGATTTCCAGGTCAACCGTGATACCTCTGAACATGATCTTTACCCCTGCCTGATCGTTCGTTCGTTGAAAGATTCCCTGCACATATAGTGCAGGCCGGGCCATACATTAGCCCGGTCAGTGGTGTATGGGCTGATTAAAAAAAACAGTAAGTGGTGAGGACAGGACCTGGGGATTGCCCAGCACACTCGTCCTGTCTCCTGACTGGCTTTGTGGTGTGTGTGCCCTGCCTGATCGTACACAGAAGTGAAATAGGCACCTTGACTGCAAATTCGATGGTTGCGTGTCATAGTCTTGGGGATTGTTTGGTGCGTTCCTTGTCATTCATATTCATACCGCATCACATTTTCTGTCTTTCACACCCTGCTCACTTCTGCCCTATACCCGACTCTCTCCTTCCCCACACCCCTACACTCAACTCACCCAGTAACTCCTTGTCTAAGTCAAAGGCTGCAGTTGATTTTTTTTTTATTACATGTTAAGTCGGTGCTCGTCTTCATTTTTTCAAGTAATATTGTTGCTTAGTTACCTAGTTCAAATAGAATATTGCGTTTATTCCATACCATACTCTGCCTCTTGATCCCTCTCTCATATATAATATACCATACCTGTCCCTTTTCCTAGATCGCACCTTTCCACCTCCTCACTTCGTACCCTCCCCCCTCTCTCTTTCTCTCACCACCTCTCCCCCAAGCACCACTTTTTTCCTCTCCTTCACATTCCTCCTCTTTTTTCCCCTCTCCTACATCCCTCCTTTCCACTCATCCCACACATCTCCCTTTCCACTGCCTCATGATCCTCGTCTGCCTTCCCCCGTATTAGTCCTCTCTCCTCCCACAACTCTTTTTAAATTGTATATTTCACTCCTTCATTTTCACCCTCCCATCCCCATCCCCCCCACAGTCTCACATGCTTTCTCCCACATATGCAACATCTCATAATTATACCCCAGCCCTCCCACGCGTTCCTATCCCCCTCCCCTCGCGAACCACCTGACATGTTTTTCTCGTATTTCATTTTGCTCCTTAGCCCAGAACATTGTTATTATTCCTTAGCTTTCTTTTCTGTGCCTTATTTATTTCTTCATGTTTTCTGCTTCTCTAACGAAATACACATTCCCTATAGCCTACACATATCTTCACTAATCACCTTCACACCACAGTCACACACTTGATCTTCACACCTCACCTGCACGTCTGAACCTACATATTTCCTTTTTACATGCTATCTGAACAGACTCCTTGTCGTCAAACCTCTCTATAATCCTGACCTATTAACCCTCATTTAAACTTTCTACTCACGTAACCTTGTCAGCACTTCAGTCTTCAGCGCCCTACACGCCTATTTTATACTCACAAATTGCACACACACACACACACACACACACACACACACACACACACACACACACACACACACACACACACACACACACACACAGCGGCTCTCATCCCACCCTACCCCACCCAATCATTCCACTCAGCCATGCATACAGAGAGCACTTTTATGCATTCCTTTCACTCAGACCTTCCTGCACCCGACATCACCTAAATTTGCGCTATTAAAAGAGATGCACGCGCCCGTCCGTCCGTCTGTCAGTCTTTTATCTCTCTCTCTGCGCTCTTCTTTTCAGTCTCTTGTCTTACTGTTTCGTTCCGTCTGTAAGTGGTAAGTTTCATGTCGTCATATGTTTTTCTGCCTACGTATTTTTTTCTCCCTATTGCTCGCCTGTCTTTTCTGTCCATTTTTTTCTATCATTCTGTCCGTCCATTTTTTTTTTTTTTTTTTTGTCCTAATGTATGTTCGTCTTTCTGTCGTTTTGCCTTTCCGTCCGCCGTTCTGTCCGTCCGTCCTTTTGTGTTACCTTCCCCTCGCTTTTCACTTTCTTCCCTCACACGTCCATGTTTTCTTTCCTTCATCGATTTCCCTTTTTATGCATGTCTGTCTTCGTCACTCGTTTCCTTCCTGCCTTTATTATTTTCCTACTTCTGGTTTCCATGGCCCTTTTTGCACTTTCATTTTTGATTGTCTTTCTTTCCGCTCTTCTAAAAATTTCCCTTACTTTGCGCTTCATTTTCCTTCTTTTTTATTCTGTTATTCTTCTGGCGTAATTTTTCAGTGCATCCATCCATCACGTAAATTTGAAGTGCATAGAGAAGACTTAGGATATTTATGATACCAGTAATGATGATAATAATAATAATAATAATAATAGTAATAAGTGATAATAATAATAATAATGATAAATAGAAGCGTTGATAACAGTTTCTTTTGCGTATATGTTTTCTCGTTCCTTTTTTTGGATTATGCCTACCTCATTTATAATGGTGATAAGTCGAGCTAAGATGATGATGACCGACTTAAGGGAAAAAAAAAAAAAAAACAGGAAAGCCATAAGAAGAAGAAAAGAAAAGCAGAAAAATATATAATTTATTCAAGTTCAAAACTCACAGCCAACCATTCCCTAAGTCGTAGCTAAAACCCTCTGATTTATAGGAACATTCTGTCTTCAACTAATGGGGGAGGAGGAGATTTGGATGAGGAGGGGAGAGAAAGGCGGGGGGAGAAGAGATGAAGAGGATAATGTGTTTAGGATGAGATGGAAGGAAAAGGGAGGAGAGGGAGACGATAAATGAGGAGAAAGAGATGTTGATAAGGAGAGAGGGAATGGGGAATGAAAAAGTAGAGGATAACGAGTTTAGGATGAGATGGATTGGAAGGAGGCGAGATAAAGAAGATAAACTAGGAGGATTAAATGTGGATTTGGAGAGAGGGGGAGAAGATTTGGGAGATGATAATGATAAAGAGAAGAATGGATATAGAATGAGATGGAAATAATGAGGATATGTGAATGAGGAGAAAGTGGAGATGACAGGTGAAGAAGATAAAGAGAAGAATGAATGTAGATTGAGAGAAGAATGAGGTAGGGAGCGAGAAAAAAGGTGAAGAAGCCTAAGAGAAGAATGAGCTTTCGTCGAGATGGGAAGAAAGAAAAGGAGTTAAGATACATTTCTGGACGAGGCAGTAAGAAGACGTGGACCACCTAACTTCACATTCACGTCCACATTGATTAATTTGCCTCGTAGCCTTGCAGGAAGTCAGTCTCAAATCCCTCCCCACCCCACACATACATACACATACACATACCCCTCTAAACAGTCATACACACGTGTTTCATGCAAGGATATGTAAACATCCGCATTTCTGCACTAGCCGAGCCTCTCACAATTTGGCATATACAGTATAAACATCAGACATTTACACGCTAGCTCAAATTTCGTGTCTCAGAGAAAATATGTTTCTTTGTATTATGCAACTACGTAACTCCATGTCTTTATTGTCATTTCATATATATTCACATTCATTTTGCAGTCGCGCAAATACACACTTTCGTACTAACATACATTCGTGCCAAAATTCGTCTATATAAATAGCGCGCGCGCGCAAACACACACACACACACACACACACACACACACACACACACACACACACACACACACACACACACACACACACACACACACACACACACACACACACACACACACACACACACACACACACACACACACACACACACACACACACACACACACACACACACACACACACACACACACACACCAGCAAAACACTCGGAGTCTCCCCTCCCACCATCTCTGACGTCAGCCCCTCCGTTTTTACCCGTATCTTGCAGTTCTCAATTACCACCTTGCACGATGAAAATAGAGAGGCCACTTATTATTGAGAGGGGTGAGGGGGAGGTATGGTAGTTAGCGGGGTGAGGCAAATAGTTAAAAATAGTGTTACTTGTAAAAAAAAAAAAAAAGAAAGAAAAAGAAGAGGAAAAAGAAGAAGAAGCATAATCCTTTTAGTTCGATGGCGTTTTTTTATATTCTCCACGATGAAAATAGAGAAGGTAGTTATAAATGGGAGGGTGAGGGGAAGGTATGTTAGTCAGTAGCAAGTAACAAAAATAGTGAGAGGTGCTGAAACAGAACTCCCCCCCCCCCTCCCTGTGGTGACCTATTTTTGTCGTTTTCTGTTGCTCGTATCAGACGATTTTATTCAGCGTAGGAAAACCCCCTGATGGTGAAGGTCATACTGAAGGCATATGTAACCCTACAGGTTTCGAAGAGCCAGTTGGAGACAGAGTAAAATCGTGTGGAGATAGCAGAAATGTATTTACAAGATCTTCTCGTAAGAAAAGCTTAACTACTTTGGAACTGTAAGATATAGAAAATTATAGTAAAGTGATTATCATTGCTTGTGTGGAGGGAAAGAATGGTATTGCAGTGGAGAACCAGGAAATTAAAAACTATGAGGAAGCCCTGAAGTAGAGCTTAACCCTTCAATGAGATGACATGTTCATTTTAATCCTGCTGCATCCAGACAAATTTGTTAACTTTGGAGGAACCGTTTATAGTGTCAGGGTAATGAACAGTCTCCAGTAACCCCTTCACAGCCTGATTTTTTTTCCTCCAAGCTGAATGAAATCGTCTGAGCGCAAAAAGAATATACTAAAACTACGACGTTGGAGTGAAATCATTAACGTGAGTCCTTATTTCCCCCCTTCCTCTTAATTTTATAATAGGTGGAGAAATTTTGTTACTTATCTATCTATCTATCTATAGCCCGACGCCCTAATCCCGCAAAGGGTGGCCGCAGACAAAACGCCTCCAAGTCACTCTGTCACCCACCATTTGACTACCCTCCCCCCAGCTCACCCCCCCCTCCCTCATATATCTCTCAACTCCATCCCTCCATCTCATCCTCGGTCTACCCCTCCCTCTCCCTCCCTCCACCTCACCTACATACACCCTCTTAGTCAGTCTTTCATTCTCCATTCTCTCCACATGTCCAAACCACCTCAGTGTATTTCTCCTAATCTTCTCAACCACATCCACATCTACCCCACAACGTTCCTTCACTTCTTCATTCGTCAACCTGTCCCTCCACGTCACTCCACATGCTCCTCTCAAGTAACTCATTTCCACTGCTCTCACTCTTGACTTGTTCCCCTCTTGCAAGGTCCACGCCTCGCTTCCATACGTCAGGGTAGGGATCACAATGCCATCATGCAGTGACTTCTTAACTTCCATACTCACCTCCCTATTTCTCATCACTGCTTTCAGTGTACCAACAACCTTCCTTCCCTGCTGTACCCTTTCACACACTTCATCCCCCAAAGTTCCATCCTTACTCATCACACTACCCAAGTACTTGAATGCACTCACATTCTCCATATCCTCACCATCCAATCTCACTGCACACTCTGTGACTTCATTCCTCTCAAACACTTATCATGTAGGTAAAACTGCTGAAAATATTAGAAGAGATTCCGACTTGAGACGGTGAAAAAGTCTGACTTGTATAGGTAGGGGATGTAAAAGAGAGAGAAGTTATTGTTGTAGCTGTTGTTGTGTTAGGACGGAGGAAGGGAGATATAAAGGGAATGTAGTTAGGGAAGGAGCAGGTTGTTGGAAAGGGTAAAGCTGACTAAAGTAGAACTCAAGAACTGTGAATGTTTCCATCGAAATAGATACCGAAAACAATGAAAAAGAAAAATGGGGGGAGGGAGGATGGATAGAGAGGAGTTATTAATGTGTGTGGGTTGGGGTCGGGAAGGGGATGGTAGTTACTGGAGGAGTAGGTAGCTAAGAATAGTAAAAAAAAAAAAAGCAAAAATAAAACTTTACATGAGGGTTATAATTGTTGCTGGTAAAGATACTGTATGAAAACAGGATGAAAATAGAAGGTAGTTATTACTGAGTGGGAATACGGAGGAGGGAGGATGGTAGTTACGGGAGAGGCAGGGAGCAGAAAATTGTGATTAGTGCTAAAAATAAATTAATCGTCAGGACTATGATTGGCTCCGAGTATAGTTCACTGACCCCTATCTGGAATTTTCATCCTTTTGTCCCTTAGCTCACTGGCAGAATAATATGTACCATGGCCATACATTTTTTCAATAGTACCTTTTCCTGACTGACACTAAAATCCACTGTTAATAGCTTGTTATACCTCAACATTTAAGATGGAGTACTGCACAAACCCTTATCATTCACAGTAACGATTGCTCTTACTGACAGAGTCCTCAGTTTCTTCCCACACACCCTTCTTTATCCTTCCTTCCCACTCTTCCCGCCCCCTTTCTTTTTTCTCCTCCTCACATCGCTCCCCTACCCCATTCTCTCCTTTTCCCTGCCCTACTTTTCCCTTTCCTTCTTGTCCCCCTAGCCGCTCATCCCATCCTTCAAACCCTAATGTACCCTTCCCTGTCCTTTCATACTCTTTCCCTCTGATTCTCATTACCCCTTCATCACTTTTCCCTTGTCCTTATTCACACTCCTTCCTTTCCTCTTCCCCCTCATCTCTTTCCACTTTCCTTCTTCATCCCTTCCTTCCTCGCAGCAACTTCCCTCCCTCCTTCCTCTCATCCTTCGCATTCCCCTTCCACTCACCCTCCTTCCCCCACCCCCTCCTGCCCTCTTCCCTTGCATCACCCCTAGTGTTCGCGTTTGGGGTGATTTACGCTCCAGCTCCCACGCCACTCCCCTTCCACCCCCACCTCCCCGGTAACTAAAGAGATATCATAAAGCAAAAACCTTAGTGATTCTTAATTGGCCTCCCCCCAGAACTCTTCCCCGGTGCCTATCATCATCTGGGACCACCACAGAAGAGAGTGTGCTTGGCTGAAGGATGATCATGTAAAGGCATAGTTCATTGAGTATGGAAGTTCCCCATTCCCTTATTTGTATACATTTATTGATTGATTGATTGACGTATTAATTTTTTGAATTATCATTGTCATCAGTATTTTTATGCAAACCATATTATTTTTATTTACCATTATTATAACTGGTGTCTGCCTTTATGCTGTTGATTTTGCCTTTTCATTTTTATCATTAGTATAACTGACATTTGTCTTTATGTTGTTGATTTTTCTGGTAATATAATATTATTGTTGTTACTAGTTTGCCATCAGCGCCATATATATTTTGTTCGGTATCGTTAGCTCTTTGTTTTCATCATAACCCTAATTTTCATGAATATATATATACTGCACGATGCTAATGCGATGTTGCTTTTCCAGGTAAGTGTGGATGGTGAGCGGCTTCCCGTATGAACACTAGACAGGACCACTGCTCACACCAGTCAAGCCTGTTGCAAATTTAGAGGGTGGCTGCATGTCTGGCTGTATGAAACCAGGTATATCCGTTCATACACCTAGCAAGGATGTGGTGTGCCCCTTGGTTTCGGCGGAGGATTAACCTTTAACCTCGGCCAACATAGGTGAGTTTATAATGTTGGTACCTGAGACTATATATCATCTTTCGTGCCACTTTATGCTTTTTTGAATGCTGAAAGACTGCTGGAAAGTTTGGATGCGATGTATTGTTGATGTGAATGTCCTGGAAAGTGTTAGGAGGATTAGGGTACCTTGAGACGGTTTGCTCACATGGAGAGAGAGAGAGAGAGAGAGAGAGAGAGAGAGAGAGAGTGGATTCAGTTTATAAAACTTGTAACAGTAATGACGGAGTTAATGGAGGCTTGTTAACAGCGTCATTACCTGAGTTCCCCCCTAACCTGAAAAAATATTGACAATCGATTCTCTGTCGTAACGTAGAAATAACTTTTACAGGATGAACTAGACAAGAGAAGGTTTTTCACACCTTTCCCCTCATCTTCCTACAGAAAAAAACAATCATAATCCGCAGTAATTTTCATCTCGTAACCAAGATTTATTTATGAAGTTACAACAGAACACAGAGGAAGATTCTACAGCCTCCTTGACCCTCCTGCAATTCAAAACCTGAGTTACGATGGGGAATTGATCGTGTTTGTGTATCTGTCCTGAGTCATATCGTGTCAGTAATAAGAAACAACGTCCTCGGGCGGAAATGGTTAAGGGGTCCTCATAGTCAAGGGGCTAAGGGCGTCCTCGTAATAATGGGTATAACGTCAAGTAATGGGCATCGTAAAGCAGTGAGAATGGGCGAAGTTTGCAGTGTGTGGTCGTTAACAGGGAGGGTTGCCTGATTAATTAATGAGACTCCTGCCCGGGGACGTCTTTCACAGTTTATACCTCTCTCTCTCTCTCTCTCTCTCTCTCTCTCTCTCTCTCTCTCTCGACATCATCTAGGGATTTAATGAATCTGCTGGCGTTTAGATTAAATGTATTTTCGCGTCGCATTTTAAGGGTACAGTCGCAAAAGAGATAAGTGATGAAATTTGAAATGAGTTCTTTCATGTCATATATATTTTTCCTGAAAGTTTAACGCAAATATTACCGATTCAATTTATGTTACTTTCTTGTCCAGCAGGCGGAAAATTAATCACACACCCGAATTATTTTTAGTCGGGTAGTTTTTCCTTTTCTTCTGCTACGCGACTTTTTTTCTTCCTCTTTTGCTTCCTAATCTTTCATTCCGATCCTTCCTCATGTCTTCTTGAATATTTCTCCTCATGTCTTCCTGAATATTTCTTCTCATGTCTTTCTGAATATTTCTCCATCACCTTTTGTTTATCATTTCCTTCCTCCAACAATGTTTCAGTCCTGCTCACCAAAATATTAACTTTATTGAACTCGTTCCAGCACATCAGTTTGAAGCCAGGAATACCTTTTGTTTTTTCATATTTGCTTCTTTGCGTGCCGGCTGGCTGGCTGGCTGGCTGGCTTCCTTCCTTCCTTCCTTCCTTCCTTCTTTCCTTCCTTCCTTACATTCAGTATTACATTTTTTCTCCGGAAAGGGATTGCACGTTAACGTTAGGTACCTTTCTTCTTTCCTTCCTTCCATTTCTCTACCTTTCGTTGCATACTTGTTTACTAATTACCTTCCGTCTTTCCATCCATCTACCCTTCACTCCCTCCTTCCGTCCCTTTTAACCACATCCTTCCCTTTCTATCTATCCATCCTCAGTTTCTTCCTCGCTCCCTCTCATCATTCCTTTCCCTTTCTTCCATACTTACTTTTCTTTTACCGCCTGTCTTTCCATCCATCCATCTTTCTCCCTCTCCTGTTTATCCATCCTTCCTTCTCTTCTTCCTTCCATCTCTGTTAACCACTTCCTTCCTCTTCTTCCCTTTTCTGACCATCCATCCTCAGCATCTTCCACCTTCTCTCTCTCCCTTTCTTCCTCCTTGTTTACCTGCCATCTTTATCCTTTTTTCCGCTCCCCTTCGTTCCTACCTACCTACCTACCTAGCTACCTACCTACCTACCTACCTACTGTACCTTGCATCCTTCCTTCCCTTCTTCCATCCTTCCTTCCTTCCTTCCACAGTTTTCTCCTGCACCCTTCCACCCATTCCTACCTCTCCGCTCCCCTCCACTTTAAATCCACCCTCCACTGAAATATCCAAATCCATGTTGAGGCAGAGTCTGAACGATGCCACCACCTCGCCTTCTCCATGTGACCAAAGGAATCAATACCAGAATCATTCTCTCTCTCTCTCTCTTTATGTGTGTGTGTGTGTGTGTGTGTGTGTGTGTGTGTGTGTGTGTGTGTGTGTGAATCCTTATCTCCATCTACATGCCTGTTATTGTCAGAACCTCTCCGTATCTCCATTTTAGTCTGTCTCAGTTTCTGTCGAAGTCTGTCTCAGTCCATCCATTCATCCACTTAGTTGTCCACCATTCTTATTCCAAATGAGTCTGTGAATGCAGCAACAACACTCTGTACATCCACCTGGCAGTCTGTGTCTGTGTTTCTGTATCCATTTACTTGTCTGTCAGTGAATGTTTGTCTGTTTATCTGCATGTATCTAATCCACTTATCTCTCTACTTGTTTTTACCTCTGTCTGTTTATCTTTATATGCCTTTCTGTCTGTCTGTCTCTCTATTTTCCATCCCCCTCTTTCCCCAAGATTGTCACAGTTACGAGCCTGGATGTTGCGTGTAATGGGTGGCTTGGCGTGGAATGGTGCCCTGGTGGTGTGGGAGTGGTATGGTGTGGTGTAGGGTACTGCATCGTAAAAGGGGTACATATACTGCGCCAGGTATTGCTGCATAAAGCCGGGAATATATTGCTGTACAAAACAGTTGTGCGTGGGGTGATTGTTTTGTGAAATATCGCTGTTTAATATTTTGCAAACGTGGGTGAAATTTTGGGAACTAAAGTCGTATAACAATAATTAAAATTTTATTACGTGAAATAGTGTTGAGTAAAATACAGCAGCGTATTTTTTTTTTTTTTAATCAGCGGTAAGCAGTAATAGCTACATGAAATTTTGCTGCGTACAGTAATGATCCTGACAGAATGCTATTACGTTATCATAAAGTATTGTATGTTCAGTATTACATTGTTGATTGTGATTTGTTTAGAAAACTAACACCCCATTGAACAGAGAAAGAGAGAGAGAGAGAGAGAGAGAAAAGGCTGCTGCTGCTGCTGCTGATGATGATGATGGTGATGATGATCTACATGTAATACTGCAAAGTCAGTGTATAATATATGAACTAACTGCCATCACGAAGCAAGGGTGCCGCGTACTACGAGAAACGGTAGCGGTATATTGGAAAACATTTTAAGGTGTGAAAATTGCCTCTGGTCATAGGTTATTGCGTCGTGAAATTGCTTGAAGTTAATTTGCTGTCATGTTATCGGATTTTGCATGAACTGAATTGCTGCTACATGGAGTATTGGCATGTGAATGGAAAAGAGTGTGAGGGAATGCAGTGATGAATGAAAGAAGAATTTTCTGACCCGGAAATTTGTGTCCATCCTTTTATTTATTTTTTGGAGTATATTGCTTTTGGAGTATATTGTTTGGCTGCTGTAGACTTCAAAATTGAATGCATCATTTGGGGTTGGGTGAAAAATAATATGTATATTTTTTTTATTCAGACGGTAATCAAGGTAGTCAAACACATTCACTGCTTGATTGAGCGGAGCAAAACTGTCTGACTTTAGCATGAATAAGATATGAAGTTTGTATTTTGCCGCCAAAGAGTTAATCACTTAGCATGTTGTTGTTGTTGTTGTTGTTGTTTGTTGTTGTTGTTGTTGTTGTTGTGGCTTCGAGTTCAAGTGGACGTGAACGAACTTTCATGATGTAAGTCGGGCAACTGATAGTGGAGTAAGAATGATGTATTAAAAGAAAGATAAATGAACAGACAGGCAAGCAAATTTTAGCGATGAAGAATAGGACTCCACTATAAAACTTAAACGATTTTCTTAGTCCTTTATAGACACAACTGCCCTACTCCGAAACTCCATTCTTCAGTCTGCCTTTCCCTCTGCCCATGACCTCCAGTCTTTTAAATTCGATGTGTCGGGTAACTTGAAATGAAAGGATCTTGATTTTTGGCTCTCAATAAGTTTTCATATATTTGGAAAGGACTAAGTTAATGCCGGCTCCCAGGCTTTGGATCTTTTATGTTAAGTAGATATTTATAGCCATGATTAGTTCGATTAGAGGTAGATTATCAGACAGTAGGGCATAGATAGGTGGGTGGGTAGATAAATTATTCAGTTGGTAGGTAAAGGGATGTGGAGATAATATAATTGACGGATTGAGTAAACAGATATTTTTGTAGAGAATGAAATAGCTAAATTGATAAAGCAGTTAGACAGGCAGATAGATAACACTGAATAATTTGCCATGTTTTAGCATATGTTTTACACACACACACACACACACACACACACACACACACACACACACACACACACACAGCATTATCTCTCTCTTCCTTTATAGCCTTATGCTCAAAATGCCATCCTATTCACATTTCTCACAGGTGATTTGTGCGAATTAATGCGTCGCACGGAGTTGTAGCAGGTGTGTGTGTGTGTGTGTGTGAATTTCTTTATTTTTCATACTTAACTGTGCTATTTAATCATCCTCAGGAAATTCCGTCTTCATTTATTACTTTATCACATTTATTTATTCATGTATGGGTCGTGTCCTCGTTCGCATATGTGTGTGTTTGCATTTGTGTTTATATATGTAGCAGCACCAAGGTCGAAGTTGATTATGACCACCGTAACACTTGTGTGGAATGGAGAGAGAGAGAGAGAGAGAGAGAGAGAGGTGAGATAAGAGATGAAAGGGGAATCGGATTGTGAGGGCGGCTACATGGAGTTAAGTAAAAGGGAAGTGGGATTGTCTCAGCTCTTCATCCTTTATTCAAACTCTGCCTACCCATTTTCCACCCTTTTCTGCCTCGGTCCATCAGTTACCCCCTCCTATTCTGTCGTTTCACCTTAGATTTTCTTCAGTATATTGTTCAACTTTTTCTTTCTTCCCCTCCCTCTCTTGTGCCCTTCTTTCCTCCTTCGTCTGTCCTTCCCTATAGCGCCTTTCGCTGCTCCCTTTTCTTTCCCTGTCTGTCCTTCCTCCCTTGCTTCTGCCTTTCCACTTCATCCTCCGTCGTTGTTCTCTCAGTTGTTACCCTGTTCTCCTTTCCTTGTTCAGGCTTTTTTAATGTCCCTTTTTGCTATCCATTTCTGCCCTTCCTTTCACTGATAGTTCATACTCTTTCTTTCTATCCAGCTCTTCTGCTTTTCTCGCATCTGGCTGTTGGTTCTTTGTTTTCCTTGTCTCTTCTTTGTCTTTCACCCTCTCTTCCAAACAACCCCGTCTCCTATTCTGTCATTCAGCACCATAGTTTTCCTCTTTATTTTCCTCCTTCAGCTCTTTCTCTATTCATTTCTCTTCTGTCTTTCTGTCCACTCACCTCTTCTCTTTGTTCATCCTTCCTTTTCCTCTTGTCTTTCGTTACTCTGTTTTTCTTCTTTGGTTTATCTTTCTGTCTGTTCTCTCTGCACTCCTTTTTTTATTTGCACACCCATCCTAATCCTTCCATGCTCTCCTTATCTTTTCATTTAATTCCTTTCGCCGCCCACCCATCATTTTCTGTCCACCAATCCTAATTCTTCTGTGTTCTGCCTCACCTATCTTTTTTTCAGTTCCTCCCATTTATGTGTGTCCATCCTTTCTGTGTAGATCCTTCCTTCATTCCTTCTTTATCCACCTATCCTCATCTTTTCTGTCACTCATTATACTCCTCTCCAGGTCTCTCTTCCTCGTGTGTCATTTTTCCCATATCATCTTTCTGTTTGTGTCTGTCTTTCCTTTATTTGTCCTTCGGTCGTTTCGTCCATCCAGCCATCCATTCCTTCCCTGTTCACATATCTTCATCATTTCTGTCCACCCATCCTTCTTCCCAATTTTCTTTTCCTTTTTTGTAGTTTTCCATTTTTGTCCTGTGTCTGTCCTTCCTTTCCTGGGCATCATTTCTCTGGTTATCCATCCACCTTTCGTCCTTTGATCACCTATTCTCTTCTGTCCATGCATCCCACTCCTCTCCGGCCACCCCGCCTCTACCAGTGGTGTGACTTCAACTGACAGCTTTGATTAAACGTGGATGCTGGCCTTTGTCGTGTTAGGGGAAGGCGTTTTGATTTAATTATTCTCTCTCTCTCTCTCTCTCTCTCTCTCTCTCTCTCTCTCTCTCTCTCTCTCTCTCTCTCTTCTTTTCCTTTCATCTTTTAAGACTTTGGTAGTTTTCTCTTTAACTCGCCAGTGTTCCTTACCCTTCCTCAGTTACCCAATGTTTATTACACTTCTCTCTCTTTCCTCCGTTCTTACTTTGTTATTCCTTCGTATAAACGGAAGAGTCCATACGAAAATAATCTGCCGGACCCACTTTTTCCTCGAAGGGAGAGTGATAGCCAGAATTAACCCTTCCCTTTGGTGGCGAGATACGAATGGCTAAGGGTGTTTGTAGTGAGAACGATGCTTGTGAATGTTAGTGTGTTAGAGAGGCTGTCTGTGTGTCTGGGCCTGGAAGCTGGCTCGGAAAAAAAATATTGCGCATTGACGAGGCACTGATACACTAGACGAAAAGTATCGCTAGTGATTTGCCAAGAACAGTAACGTAGTATCTTCTGAATTTTTTAATGGCAACAGTACTGGCCAGGAAGTATCAACAGCAAGAGGCATACAGCAGTGTGTCGTCGTGAAAGCAACAGAACCTGCTTGGTGTAGTGTCGGATTTTTTTGCTAGAAGTGTCCAGCAATACTTTTTTTTTTTTCTCGATCAAGTGTAGGCCTACAGTCATCGGATTAAACCGACATGGTGCAAACACATGCAGGCATATGAAAGGCGCATTACCAGCACCAGTTATAAATGCCGCCTAGTGTTGTGTTTCGAAACTTAATCATGAGGTAAACACTGAATACAAGACAGACAGTTAAACGGAACACCAGCGCAGCACTTCTCCCGTCCATCTCCCGTTTATTCCTGATCCTATCTGCATTTTTCTCTCGTGATTACCCATTTCTGTTCACCGTTTCCCCCTTCACCTAAGTATATTTTTTACCGTGTTGAACATTCGTCCTCTCTGGTTCATTTACATCGGCCCATTTTCATTTTCCTTCCTTTTCTGTAGCTTTTCACGTTTTTCCACCCAGTTATTGTTATTACTCTTTCTCTTTCATTTCTAAAAGCAATTTCTTCTAAAACGACCAAGAGGAAATGGCCGAATACAGAGGAAAAAAAAAAGAATTAAGAGGAGAGACTAAAAATAGAAGGGAAAAAAAAAAAGCTATTGGAAAGCGACTAGCATTTGCATATTGGAAATCGTGGCCATCCCATCCCCAGGAGCGTATGCTATTTGGCGAGGGGGAGACTGTACTAAATGTTGCACTCTTCTACGTGTTTCCTTTCCCAGCCCGACGCACCCTGCCACAGCTGCATGCACACCTCTCTCCTAAACACGAATTCTTCTGCGCGCCTATAAACTCCCTCCCTCCCCTCTGTACACACTGTCCTCGCTCCCTTCCACACACTCCCTCCCATACACACATTCCTCTCTCCCTCCCACACACACAATCATTTCCTTCCCACGAACTCGGTCCACCCGCCCTCCTGCACATACTCTCCCTTCCTCCTTCCCTCACACACACACACACACACACACACACACACACACACACACACACACACACACACACACACACACACACACACACACACACACACACACACACACACACACACACACACACACACACACACACACACACACACACACACACACACACACACACACACACACACACACACACACACACACACACACACACACACACACACACACACACACACACACACACACACACACACACACACACACACACACACACACACACACACACACACACACACACACACACACACACAACTTTATGGACCGTCTCCTTGGCTTTAGAGTAAACATTGTTCCTCTCAGTTATGACCTTTTCATAAAATTGTTATAGCCATGGCCATTTACAGTGAGGAAGCAGAGTGAGCTACACCATTCATTTTGAGGGTCTGCCATATGCCGAACGAAATCGTCTGGTGGTAAAAATTATTAAATAAATATATATATTAAAAGAATAAAATAGACGCCATAGTGATACCTCTTAAGTGTGATGACGTCTCTTATTGTACACATACTACGGTCAGAGAATGTATTCAACTTAGGGAGACCTTTCCTATATATGGAAGAATTTGATACTGTTTGCATTAACTCCGTCAGTACGTTGACCGACTTCTTGTTTTGTTGTATTCTTATACCGTCAGAGAAAGTATTCAGCTCTGGGGGGGGACCTCTCGTAATGAAAGAGTTAAACTCTGCAGTTGAGTTCGCCTTATATGGAAATACTAGACCGTTGATATGAATATTAATGTGGGAAACGAGCAGATTTAATTGACGATAGAATGTACCTCGCTTGTGCTCGTATTTTTTCTGTCTGACGTACTTGCTGAGTAAATAATGCAACCCTGATCGACTGGTAGTGAATCGGGACACACACTTTAGGCCGGTCAATACACCCTCAGGGCGTCCTTCAACGTTAGCCTTTTTCTTCCTGCCGTGCGGAATTCATGGGTGGGCCGGTCTAATGAACACCGTACAGTGGACAGATTCTTACACGGAACTGAAGTGATTTGGGCTTAATAGAATAACAGAAGTTTTGGGATATATATATATATATATATATATATATATATATATATATATATATGCAGGGGGATTCTCAGAGGTATATCATACCTTCAAGGTTATATTTTGTAGGTAAACACATGGTAAATTGTCCATTAATTTTTTCCAGAAATCTCCATTGTTCCCAGAGCTCAGGACTTTTGAAATATAAGATATTGATGGTAGTAATGTAATGAAGATTTATTTATACATGATAATTTATGCACATAGCATTACACATTGAATTAATCTTCCATTACATTATATTTTGAATATTCCTTGTAATTATCCAGATGATTCATTCTTTAAGGTAATATACAGTGTGCGTACAGATACATACATTAGCATAGGGCATTTCACTCAGTTATCACTAATGTCATTTTTTGCATCTTTCAAATGCTGAAGCAGGAACCTATTAGTAATTAACTATTTAAACATGAACATTTTTATACATATATTCATCTCTGAAATTATGAAAGGTCGTTGAGAATCACCAAGGATAATACACACACACACACACACACACACACACACACACACACACACACACACACACACGTATCTATCTATCTGTCTGTCTGTCCATCTATCTATCTATCTATCTATCTATCTGTCTTTATCTGTCTATCTATCTCTGTCAATATGTATGCATAGATAGATAGATGGATAGATAGATAGATAGATATAGACATGGGCAGATAGGTGTGTGTGTGTGTGTGTGTGTGTGTGTGTGTGTGTGTGTGTGTGTGTGTGTGTGTGTAGAATAAGAATAAATTCTCCCCGACTACTGATCGCCATATTTCTTAGATCAGGCATGAGTAAACATAATCAGGATTCGTAAAATTGGGATCGATGGCACAACTGTTGGGAATCGTAATCGTAATGAACTCCATTTATCTCGGGCAGCAAAAGAATCAGTCATGGTTACATTTCATGGTTGCGTGCGGGCCAGTATTGGGTAATTTATTAATTAGGTAAATATTCATATTTAACCTTAGTTGGTACCATCAAGTTTTATACGGATTTGTCATTGTCTTCGTTATGATGTGCATGTAACATCTTAACTTGGTTCATCTGTGACCTGTTACACCTTCTTGCCTCACTTGTGAATTGCTTTATTTCTGTCCCGTCTCACCTCTGATACGCCTTACCCCTGAACTACCTCACCCCTGACCAACCTTACCTCTGACCTTCCTCACCTCTGACCTACTCAACATCTGACCTACTTCACCTCTGACTGGCCTCACCTCTCGCTTTATTTTCACCTGCTTCTCCTCTCTCCTGCCTTGCTACCTCCTTTTCCACATCCAGACGATATTACTGATCGTAGAAGATCTATGGAAATTGTTAATGAAGACAGTGTCCCTCCATTTCATAAAGGTTCCCCTAAGCTGAATAACGTCACCTGGAGGCAGCAAAAGTAAAACGGAAAATGTATCACTGAAGAGTACCATAGGGATTTGCATCTGCCTTTTTCACATTTCCCATCTTAACTCACCTTTGACCTTCCCTGTGTCATCTCGCTTGCCTCTCCTACTCTGTGCCAAGTCTCACCAGCGTTGCCTTACCTCTGCCTTGCCTAATGTACGGTACATCTTGCCTCTCCCGGGCACTGCCTTTTCTCTCGTGTCATAGCGTTGTTCTCTTTCACCTTTTTTCTTATTTTAGCTTGTAACATGCAGGCATTATTTCGACATTGCGTTGTCTTATTTATCTCTCCTAATACAGAACATTGTCATACCACGACACTGCCTCATTTTTGGCACCTTTCACCCATTTACTGCTTTTTTCATGTCTGTGTCACATTAACTTCTTTCTGCTTTATCCCAGTCCTATCCCACCTCTTTTTTTACTACACCGCTCAAGTCCAGTTTCGCCTCATTCCTGCCTCAATGCTATGCTGCCATGTTTGTGTTAGCTACAAATGCTTGACTACATGATCTACAGTATTTCTTGCAGAAGACACAAGAACAGGGAATGTTTTGATGTCATGATGAGGATGAGGATGACCAAATATTACTGCGTTTTTTCGCTACAAATATTGTTTTCCAAAATTGCCATCAGTGTTTATCTTTAAACAAAATACATAAATCAGAAAGTATTTTTGTTGCGTGATGCTGAGTGTTGTTGTTGTTACCTTTCCCAGTGAGATTGGACAAAGGTTATGTATGCACCCGTGTTTGTTTGTTTGTTTGTTTGTCTATTGGTAACTCAAAAAGTTAATGTTGGATTTCACTAAAATGATGGAAAGGTGCGCTGTGGGTAAAGGAAGAGTTAATAAGATTTTCAGGTGGATCTGGATCAGGATGCAAGAATGAATAACAAATGATAACGGCGTTGGCAGAGATATGCCTGCTATAAGTGCTTTCCAGTTTGTTTTTGTTGTTGTTGTTGACATTTTCCAACAGTCTGTGACTGTGACCTTTCCCAGTTAAAGTATGAATACTGATCTATCGAAAACTGATATTACATCTCTCTCTCTCTCTCTCTCTCTCTCTCTCTCTCTCTCTCTCTCTCTCTCTCTCTCTCTCTCTCTCTCTCTCTCTCTCTCATGATCTTATTTATTGATATGACACGGAACTGTCATAAAAAGTTTATGCCCTATTTAAATCATTTATTACTAGCTTTTTAAGTCTGAAGGTGTGTGAGTGTGAGGAGGAGGGGGGGGGAAGGTGCGTGTGCGTGACTGAAATGTACTACTGTTGACTACACCACGCTGCTTTTGAAACCCAGTATTGACATCAGTGCACAACAAAACCATCGATCGTAACAACAGTGCTTGACTAAACTGTTCCATTAATTTATCGTGTCTGTTCATATTCACTGTGTGTGTGTGTGTGTGTGTGTGTGTGTGTGTGTGTGTGTGTGTGTGTGTGTGTGTGAATGGATTTTACATTTTTCCGTTCAAGTACAAGCTATTTTAATCAGCTTAGGACTCGGATGCTCCATGCATATGAAGATGTGAAGAAGAAAGAGGAGGGTAAAAATGGAACAGCAGTGAGTTTTCAGCCTGAAGGACCTGGCATCGATCTTAAACTGACAGGGAGCAGTTTTAACGATTACCATTCTAAAAAAAAATAAATAAAATCTGATCTTTCCTAAGCCCTGTTGTCGCGTCATAAAACCATCCTCACTAATAGTATTGTACCAGACCTGAACAATACAGCCCTTGCGTTTATTCGGTGTTGACTGTGGGTATTAGCGCTCAAATAGTGACGTGGAGTGAGTGAAGTGTTATGTGTAGGGTGATTTTTGGGTCTTAGGGAACTGATTTTAAAGTCTCATTCCAAATTCAGACATATACAAAAGGTAATTTAAAGGTACCTGTGGACTAGTATACAATCTTGTCGCCTCAGTATGTTCAGCAAACTTCATAGTCTTTAAGGGAGACATTATCAGTGTGAGAAGTAGTAAAGCAGACTCGGACGATACGATATTATGTTAGTACTCAAAAAACATGCAAGGGAGCAGAGGCCACCATAGACCAGAGTTTGACCCCCTTTATCAGAGAGGCCAAGGCATACCGGTAGCCTGTTTTAAGGTGTTTTGTGGTCTGGGTGGCCTATTTAATTAAACAACAGAGGGCCAAGAGTTTTAATAACCCAAAGTACGAGGGTAACCAGTAACTTACCTTTTTTATAATGACGTTGTTTCACACACACACACACACACACACACACACACACACACACACACACACACACACACACACACACACACACACACACACACACACACACAGGTACACGCCCATGCTCACACCCGCTGAGTTTGTTAATTAATTATGAGAGGTGTTGGGCGTGGCTGGTCTTTCACTTAGCCATACACAAGCACGCACACACACTCACTCACACATGCACACGCTCATACATACGTACACACATACACACCCTTGCAGTTCCAACACTGACTGAAAATTTTAATGCAAGAAAATTGTTACGAATACTTTAAATTGTTACACATAGGCACACAAAAAAAATTTTCCCCACATACATACGTACATACATACATACATACATACTTTCATACATACGCATACACCGTTCTTACAGATACACAAAAAATTCTCTCTCTCTCTCTCTCTCTCTCTCTCTCTCTCTCTCTCACACACACACACACACACACACACACACACACACACACACACACACACACACACACACACACACACACACACACAGCTGATCTCATCTATACTTAAAAATACGTTCAATGTTTTTCACTTTGATTATGCATCGATAAACGAACGCAAATGAGACGGATAATAAACGCAGAGGTAAAAAAGGTGAATGGCGGGCAAGTGGATGGAAAGTGAAGAGGAGGTACAAGAATGTTAGAAAAGGAGGAGGAGGAGGAAGAAGAGGAGGAAAGGAGGAGGAGGATTGCGATGATGATGGCAGTGGTGATGGTTATGCGAGAAATGATGATGGCAGAGTTTATGATGATGGAGATAATGGTAATGATGGAGAGAAGTAGGAGGAAGAGTGGAAAAGGGTGATGATGATGATGATGATGATGAGAGGAAGAAGTAGTAAAAAGTGGGAAGATGATGATGAGGGGAAGTAGGAGGGGGGAAAAAACGAATGGATGATGATTATGATGATGATGATGATGATGATTACGATGGAGGGACAAGGTTAGGAAAAATAGTGTAGGACAGAATGAGAGGGAGGAAAGAGTGACAGTGGAGCCAAGAGCTACGGTATATCGATAGCTTTTTTTTTTTTCTGTCTGACCTCCCGAAAGAAATTTTGGAATGTGGTGTCAGGGAGCAGATAGATGGATAGGTAGATAGATAAGATAGTCAGGTATGTGGGTAGAGAATTTAATATAGATGCATTTATAGGTAGATAGATAGATAGGTAAGCAAATAGAGGTGTAGAGACTGGTTGATAGGTGTATCTATAAATAATTGTATATTGATAGAGATAGATAGGTAGATTGATTGATTGATTGATTGCTAGGTATGTAGTTGGATCGAGGGATGGATGGGTGGATTTACAATCTAACCATTTAGGCCTCGATACGGGAATTATGTTTATTCAGGGTGATGCAAATGTTTATATTACTCTTAGCCAGACTTACAGCAGCGAAAAAGAAGAGAAACTAACCCGATTAACTTTGCACACGAGAATTAGGAAATCTGTATTTTACATATAGGCAGTCGAAAAGAATTAGATAGATAGATAGATGGATAGGTAGAGTGATAGATAGTCTGCCGGTCAGTCAGTAATTTTATTTGCATATGAGGAGTGTGTATGCACAGTTTAGCATAAAATAGGCTCATTATTTTAAATATATAATAACCTAGAGCTAATAGATAGACAGATGACAGATAAAGTACATGGATAGATAAATTAGTTGGTAGAGAGGCATAAAAATAATCTTCACCGATAACACAAAGTTCAGATAATAATAATAATAAAAATACCGGTAATAATAAATTTTCCTTTATTGGCTTACGCTGAGGTTGCTCCACTTTCATTAAGAGGAGTAAATTTAATATCACTAGGGAGTATTCATTCTGGCGTTCACGGTACCGATTTGTTGACAGGACACACACACACACACACACACACACACACACACACACACACACACACACACACACACACACACACACACACACACGGAGAGAGAGAGAGAGAGACACGCAAATTCCTGGAACCGCACGCTGAACTAGAGAACTACTTGTGAACCAACTCCTCAGAAATTAAACTGTGCCAAGACTCGCAGAGGAAGACTGTGTTTGTGTGGGGGAGGAGAAGTGGTCCTCTGAGTGGTATGGCTTGCTCCACTTCTATTGCTACTGCTTCCTCCCACTTCTGCTGCCTCCCACTGCTTCCTCCTGCTACTGCCACTACCACAGTTAGAACTTCGACCCTGTTCCCTCTTCACTGCCACTGTTCCTGCTACCACTAATTTCCGAAGGTTATCACTACCACAACCACCACCATGGCTTACCTGACAGCTACCACTTTCCATCCCTTCTTAGTGTCACAGCTACCACCATTATTTTAGGCGGCTACGTCTTCATTACACGTTGATGAGTCTAGCCCCCAGGAGGGTAAACTTTCTTTGGACTGTGTGTGTGTGTATGTGTGTGTGTGTGTGCGTGTGTGTGTGTGAGTGGAGGGACAACGTTATTAAGAGCAGCTGTCTGTGTGTACCAGGATTGTCTAAGTTGGTTAGTGTATGTGTGTGTGGGGGGGGAGGGGGGAGGAGGACACCACCTGCAGCGCCGTCCTAAATTATCCCCGGGTCGTCGCCAAGTATTTAGGAGCCTTGGATAATGTTGGAGGTGAGGTAATGAGGTGCAAGTTTGAAATTACTGTGGTCCTTGCAGAGGTGCGGAAAATGTGGTGCTGTTTTGAGAGGTGCACCTAAATAACGTAGCCTCGTTTCATTTTTGGTGGACAGATGTGTTGTTTATTTCGAGTAAAATGTTGAAATTAAAATGGGGTTAGGAGGTGGAAAAGTGTGATGCTTGTTTTAGGTGCCCATTAATATTGCAGTCTGTTTACAGTGTGGTGGGCAGATGGGGTACAGTATTTGTTTTGGGTGGAAGTTTGAAATTCCTCTGGTCGGTGATGAGGTGGAGAAAATGCGATGTTTAATTTAGGAGAAACCCTTAAAATTGCAGTCTGTTTTCACTGATAAGGGCAGGTGCTGGTATTGGCTTCACATAATATACTACCATGTTTCTTTACCACTTCCCCACGATGGCAACTTATTTTGATTTAGCATATTTAATTCCCTCTACCACCAAATAACTTTACTCAAGCTTGGTAGAGATCCTGGAGGGTGAAGGTTGTTGGTTCTGATGCTCTGATTTTCCTTTCACTACGATGACGATTTGTTATATCCTATTATCACTACTGCCAGTCCATTATATTCATCATGGGGGAAGCCTTGCATAGTGAAGGGGTGGTGGAGATGAGGTAATGTGTTGTCTCTGTGTGGTAGAGGAATCTGATGCTCTTTGGTCTGCCAGTTTGTTAATACCATTGTTCTTAACGCTTAGGCGGTAATGTACGAGTATATACGGGTAATTATCGTTGTAATTATGAGGTGGATATTTGTAGTGTTTTCTTTTTGCATGAAGATTTAGCATGACCGGGAGTCTTCATGTAAAATATACTTGTGTGGATTTAATATCATTGTATTTACCCGTGAAGTGAAGAGATGTGTCGCTGCATTTTATTAATAACGCCTAGCTTGCATAGAGAAAATAGTGTGCTAGCTTAAATGGTGTTGTTTCATTTGACGTGGAATTATGAAGTGTCGGTCGTTAGGTGCTGTTTCATTGCGGGATTGATTTTAATAAATTTAAGACGAGAATTTCTTTACATCTTGCCATCTCCAGACGATTTCGTTTGACATACAGTAAAGTTGTAGTATGTAGAGATGTCTTTATTAGCCCATTTTACAACTACAGGCTATTTCCGTAGCCGCATAAAATCGTCTGGTATCAAGAAGCACATCATACTGAAAGGGTTAGTACTGCCGTTTTTCACTGTGCGGGGAGGGGGGGTTAGCTTTTTTTTTTAATTCCAGGGAAGAAGGAACCAAAGGCCAGAAGCCCGCAAGAGTGTTCCCTCCAAGAAGAAGAAGAAAAAAAAACTAACTTCTTTTCGGTGTTAATTTTCCCCTGGTTCAATTTCAGGCAGGAAATGTTTGGAATATTTCTTTTAATTTTGTTGCTGATTTTGAGGGTGAGATTTTTATACATGTAATATTTTCGTGCTGCTGTTACATCAGATATTTTAAGAATTCTGCGGGCTGCGGGTGACATGTTCTGCTTGATTCTGTTGTCTATCTATCCATCTATCTATTGCCAGACACCACAATCCCGCAAAGGGTGGCCATTTGACACTGAGTTAGTTGTTTTACAGGGAGGGGCTCCAACCCTCCACCAACCCACTTGTTGACACGTAGGGAGCACGAATGGTTTGGTTATATGGTTACCACCCAGCGTTGTAAATGGTTTCTTGGCGCATGTATAAATATTGAGTTCATTTAGTGCAGCAGCGACGAAAACGCCTCCTGCTCTCTCTCTCTCTCTCTCTCTCTCTCTCTCTCTCTCTCTCTCTCTCTCTCTCTCTCTCTCTCTCTCTCCCCTTATATTTATTCTTTATATATAATGTACGGCTTGTTACATGTTATTAATATTGGGCGATGTTATACATTTATACAGAGAGAGAGAGAGAGAGAGAGAGAGAGAGAGAGATTAAAAAAACAAAGTGGGAGATCGACTAAGTACCTTCCCTGTTCTCCCCTCCCCCCTCCCTACCTTCGTCTCCTCCCTTTCCTCCTCTCTCTCTCCCTACCCTTTTTCCCTCCCTCCTTTCTTTTCCGTCTTTCCTCTCTCCTTCATTCATTCTTCTCATCATTTTCATTCATTCATTCACCCATGTTATTAATGTAATCTAATTCGGTATTACGGAGACATAAACAGCGTATATTAGACTCATAAGGCTCAGTTAGCATAATAAATCGCAATTATGAGTTGCAGAGAAACTCCTTATCAGACTGGTGTTTAAATTAATAGCCTCTCCCTATGTATTAATACGCGCCGCTCTTAACCTTCCAGTTCAGGCGATTTTTCTTTAAATGTTGCTCAGTGACGTTACTTCCTGTGCCCAGTGGATATAATTTTTCAAACTATTACCCAAAATATACCATGAAATGAGTAAAAACAAAATCCATGGCCAAAATGTATGGGAACTAGTTTCTGGGGGCGATAAAGACGTGGCCGCCTGAGTGCTGCGTCCGGGCACGTATTCTAGTAGGCCAAGATGTCGCTCAAGTATCTCATCTTTACCCTGTATTTCTTCGTGTGATGGGTTTATATTCCATTCTATGTTATTAACGCAGTCTATGTTGATACTAAGGAGACGTAAACAACATACATTAGAGTATTAAGATGTAATAAACATAATAAACAGCAAATAAGATTTGAAGGGCGATTCCTTAGGAGACAGGTATGCAGGTGTTATAAACTTGCCGCTCCCTTGAAATACGCGCCGCTCCCCACCTTGCACTTCAAGCGATTTTTCCATAAACATTGCATTTGTGGCATTTTTCATCAAACATCAGTGCATAATTGGTACATCTTTGCAGACTGATAGCAGGAATACGCCAGAATACGGATAAAAAGTGTCAAAAAAATGTATAGGAACTAGTTTCTTGGGAGACTGAGACGTGATTGCGTGAGTAATCATGTATTCTTCCGCGTCATTGTCGGCGGGAAAAGTGTTGAAATGTTGCGCGTGTCACGCTCTCTCGAATTATTCACCAGTATCTTGGGACATTTGCGTTAGATACGGGAAAACTATATTTATTCAGAAAATTTACAGTGCCGTGAAAAGAATATAGGAGATAGAGAGGAGGAAACAGCGTAAAATCGGAGACATCGTAACATATAAGGTAAGAAATTTGTGCGTTGATTTTCCGTGTTCTCGTCGGCAGTGGAGGATGCCGAGCACTTCATCCTTAGTAGTTTATTCCTGTTTTAGCGTAATGTATGTTATTTTTATTTAAACTGTGTCGATATTTAAACGATGTAAGTAACATACATATATACATACGTACTTAAAAATTAGGTACATAAAAATTAGGTACATACGGTGTATACATACATAAAAACTAAGCCACTGTGGAAGAGGTGTTAAGAAGCCAAATAATACCATATTTTCGTCGATTAGCGATAATCTTCGATTAGATGTAATAATAATAATAATAATAATAATAAACAGTAATTACTGCTTACTATTTCTTAATACTACAACAACTACTACTACTACTACTACCTATACTACTACTACTGCTACTACTACTACAAAATAATAATAATAATAATAATAATAATAATAATTATAATAATACGCTGAGACTACTCACCGCTCTCCTCCTTCTCATATGATTATTTTCCATTTCGTACGAGTAGTAGTGCTAACGTGACTTCATTATTAACTTATTTGCCCGATGGATATAAAACTGCAGATCAGTATTCGAAATTCGGAAGTTAGGGAAGTTATGGTATTTTCCGTGGTACTTTTTCAATGGTGGAGAAGTTTTTTTTACTGTTTTATATTTTCTTACAAATATTGCATAGGTGGCAGTATTTATTAAAACATCTGTGGTCAGTGCATATAATTTTGCGGACACAGAATTTCACCCTGAACCACAAAGGCATGAGGAATAACAGATAGGTATAATATGTGTGTGTGTGTGTGTGTGTGTGTGTGTGTGTGTGTGTGTGTGTGTGTGTGTGTGTGAGTGTTAGGGAGGGAGGGTCTGGGGTGGTATTAGTATAAGTGTTGTGTGGCCACCTCCTTCATCAGTTTAGTGAACTCGGGCCGGCAAACTTCTGCCCTGTCAACTTCTGCCCTTGGAAGTTTACCTCAGGGGCGGCGGGCAAACACACACACAAGCCACAGCACCATTTGGGCTTCCTTACCAGCGGGGGCAAGAACTGCATCCCTCCTGGGGTATAAAGTTGGGAGGCCTGAAGAGATGATGGAAGAGATAGTGTGGTAGAGAGAGAGAGAGAGAGAGAGAGAGAGAGAGAGAGAGTACAGATAACATGGGGCTTATTGGTCCATGGTGAGGTTCTTTGCTGAGGTTAAGCTAATTACACGAAATATGTAACCAGCGTGCGCAAGAGAAGGACAGAAAAGAGGAAGGAGAAAGATAGACTGGGACGGGGGAAGGGAAGAGAGGAGGAGAAGGAAGAAGAGGGGGGGGGAGGGAGGAAGATGAGGAGGGATTCTATTGGCTTGAGGACGTTGAAAGTTTAAGTCAGGAACATCTTTTCTGTGGCCCTTTTCGTGGCCGTGTAAATGTTGAGCGAGTAGTTTTGGAAGCTGGTTCTGCTGAAATGCGGTGCGGTAGGTAAATGTTTCACTTTCCGACTTCAGTGAATTGGGATCGTCGGAACTCCTTCATGGTTTCTTTTTTTATTAGAACAAACGTGCAGCATTTCTGTTAAAAATTAATAACTGCCGACTTCTGACATGCTGTTCGATTAATTGCTTTTGGTTTGCCTTTATCACCATCACTAATGCGAGTCTCTTACGTTGATTAAAATCTTTGAACGGTAGCAAGAATTAAACGAAACACTGCATTACCATACTGAAGAGGTCAGTCCTCATTTTTTTTTTTCTTTCCGCTACGTTTTTCTTATTTAGTCCCTTCGGTACGGCGCCAGCTTTTATATTTTTCGTGTAATCATTGGACAATTTTTATTCATCTGTAGAGAGACATTTCGTGCTTACGGAGTTAAAAGAAGAAATTTTTATCCCCTTAACTACAGTATGTATGTCGTCTGGGAGTAGCTAGAATAGAAATATATATCTTCATATAGAAAAGTTGAAATAAGAGACCTTGGGTTTCGGCTTTTGTTTGCATTTCAGTTTTTGTGTTTCCACCTTTTTCTTTGGTTTATTGCAGTTTTTCCTTTTTCTTTATGCTTTGCTTTCCGTCTTTTCCATTAACATTTGCTCTATTTGTCTTTTCTTGTTCCATTTTATTTTGTTTTTTTCATTCTACTGTATGCCCTGCTTTTCCTTTCTACTGTATGTCCTGCTTTTACTTTCTTTTTCAATTTTCCTCTAAGTTTTGGTAGATCTTGTTTCCGTTTTCTTCCTACATTGTTTTCCTTCATTTTCCTCACCTTTGTCCTTCATTTTTCTTTATATTCTCGTGTATTTTTAGAACCCGTCCATGCAGCCTTGCACCACACCCAGACCCCCGAAATTAAGGAGCTTTGCATGCGCCTCCAAACTCTTGAAGCCTCAGTTTTTTTTCGGTGTCCTTACTTCGGAGTTTAAGGGACTTGTGGCTCTTTTGTGTGGAAGTTTGAGAATATCCCGCCCACAGCCACGTTACCCTAATGTTACCGCCAGGACGTAGCGTTAGTGGAGTGGTGAAGATAACGAAAAAAAAAATAAGCAAACACACACACACACACACACACACACACACACACACACACACACACACACACACACACACACACACACACACACACACACACACACACACACACACACACACACACTCTTTGTTGTTAATGCAAGGGGATACTACTGTGTGAGTATCATGTGACTTCTATCTATCTATCTATCTATCTATAGCCCGACGCCCTAATCCCGCAAAGGGTGGCCGCAGACAAAACGCCTCCAAGTCACTCTGTCACCCACCATTTGACTCCCCTCCCCCCAACTCACCCCCCCCTCCCTCATATACCTCTCAACTCCGTCCCTCCACCTCATCCTCGGTCTACCCCTCCCTCTCCCTCCCTCCACCTCACCTACATACACCCTCTTAGTCAGTCTTTCATTCATGTGACTTACTTTCGGATAAAGTGAGACTAACAGAAGTAAGGATGACGAGAAGGATTACACTCATATGTATGCTATAGAGCAGTATGAGACGAAATGCTTAAATTAGGAGAATAATTTAATATATAGTACTTAATAAAAAAGGAATTAAAATTTTATGGATATTAGAAAAAGCCCATGTATTATGATATTGCAGTAAATATAGATACAAAAATGAATAAACTATTTAATATGTAGCCTGTATAATGGAAACGTAGGGAAGACTACAGATCAACCCACCCACACAAGAAATCACTTTCTCACAGCTCGTTAGAGAAAATGGCAGGCTCTTGGGGGTGGCACATATTGAATAACCTTCATCAAGAGCGCGTCAGAGAAAGTCGTGATGAAAGCAGAACACCCCCTCCCACTCCTCCCTCCCTTGTTACTGTAAGCCATTCCAGCACAGTGCGTTTATTTTTATTTTATTTATTTATTTTTTTTCCAGAATGATCACTTTTTGTAGTTATAGGCAATAATTTCAACCTATCCCAACCTGACCTAACATCAAACTGACCCTGAGAGACTAGCAAAACCTAACCCTGTCTAACCTAACCTAGCCATGCCTAACGTAGCCTAACCCTGACCTACTAGCCTTACCTAACCTATTCTTTGCCTGACAGACTAACCTGACCTAGCCTATCCAAACCCAAATAGATTATCCAGACCCAGCCTAACCTATACCCTCCTGGAAAGATAAAAAAAAATAAAAATGTACCTAACAGATTAACCTAACATAACCTATTGTATAACCCCCTACAAATAAAAAACGACGCTTCAAACAACAAGATTCCGCAAATTTGTCCCTCAGAGAAACTGCGATGCTGCTGCCGCCGCGTTTCATTTGGTCGGCTCTTCCACTCCCATGACGTCCCTGAAATTGTATCACCAACTCCATTCCCAGGTTTGACACTGTGGGCCGCCTGCCAGTGTGCAATGGCTGCAATGGGGATACGTGTTGCAAGATTATTAGACCAATCTGTCCGCTGCCCGGCTGGGTGTAGTCGTCAGTTCGTGCAACTGTGGGAAGCAATTCGTGTAAATGTAATACCCAGTTTTTCACAATTTAGCCTGTAACTGCCGTCTTTTCTTGAATGTCGAGTTGTAAGAGTACCAGTAGATTAATAATAGAATCTGATGCTAGTCACGAAGGAGTGCCATGAAAAGCATGTAGAGCCGCCGTATTCTACCAATGAGCTACGTGAAATAAGCCACAAATTTGAGAGAATCAAGGTCAGTTTGGTGTAAAAGAATAATAGTCTTTTCTTGGTATGATCATAATTTTGAATGTGCGTGTATTGGCATCGAATCGTCTGCTCACACACACACACACACACACACACACACACACACACACACACACACACACACACACACACACACACACACACACACACACACACACACACACACACACACACACACACACACACACACACACACACACACACACACACACACACACACACACACACACACACACACACACACACACACACACACACACACACACACACACACACACACACCTTATTTACTTAATCCATGACCCCGCCACATTGCACTGATGACCTTGGTTGGCTGGAACAGAACCTGGCAGCGACGTATTCATTTCAGTCTATATTTTTCTCTCCTTTTCTTTTTTCTTTTCTTTTTACTCCACTGACAACAGCGAATTAAAGTCTGACATTATGATCTGAAAAATATATCAGATTTGTCCGTACCAGTCGCAACAAGAGATAGCGTCGTGGCATTTATCCGACCTTTATTTAATGGTTGATTTTACAACCTTTGATTTTGTGTGAATGTGTAAACTTGCGTCATGGCATTTATTCGACCTTTTTTTAATGGTTGATTTTACAAACTTTGATTTTGTGTGAATGTGTAAAAGCGTCCCTCATCTCCCTCCCTATCCCCCCAAAGGAGGATAGTGGATTGCAGGAGGTAATCTTCAGCCTGCATTCCACTAGGTTCACGTTGAGCTGAGTCGCGTTGCAACTACTACTACTACCAATACTATTACTACTACTACTTCTACTTCTACTACTACTACTACTACTACTACTACTACTACTACTACTACTACTACTACTACTACTGGTCCTCTTTAAGTAGGAACACAAAGAAGTATAGATGCAGAAGACCGGGTGGTGTGGTGGTGATGGTGATGAAGTGGGTAAAGCATTGGGATTGAGGCTTAGTGATCTCTGGTTCAGTCCCATCTGCTGCAGAGAACAATTTGTGGATTTGAACTGGACATCACCGTGTTCATTGCTGTCATATGACCCCCACCGACACGTCATAACTCTCCCCCATCCCCACCCCCACCCCCACCGACACTTCATAACTCTCCCTAACCCTCCAGCCCCACCGGCAACATAACACTAGATCTGAATGTGATATCCCTAGCCTATCATAGCGATGATGGGTATTAGCGCCAGAGTGCCAGGCGACGAGTGAAAGCTGGTTTGGATCAGCCCTTTGTTGGTGTTTCGTAGGTGGACTGCTGGGTCTGGAGAACTGGCTTCCTAGTTTTTAGTCAGAACTGGACGGTAAGAAAATATAGTTATCTCCAGTTAGATTTAGTCTTTTTTTTTGTTTTTTGCAAATGATAATACTGTCTTTTCATAAGTCTCTAGCCCCACGTAAAGAAGACTTCTTATTCTAACTTATTCTTGCTACTTGTGGACATTTGTTTCGTGCTAATCTAAGCACTCGGGTTTGAAAGGTTTCAGCTAAACTTCATAAGATCTGGATTATGCATTATTGTTAAAAGATGTTATTGCAGTGAAAGGGTAAAAGGTAATCTGTAATTAAATTTATTGTCTGTGTATTCAGTATTTGAAGTTAAACTGTTTTTTCATAATTCCGGTGACATATGTGGTTTTGTGTATTCTTGTTGCCTCAAGATGCTTTATTGCATGTTTGGGGAAGACTTCTCGCAATGGAAAGGTTATATGTAACCTTAATCGATTTCTTCAGCTCTACAGCTAAAGTAAAATCGCAGAATGAAATCGTCTGGAGGTAACAGAAATGAAATAAATATGGCTTCTTTCGTAGTGAAGGGACTAAACCTTTGTCAAATGTCGTTTTGTAACTTTTCAGTCAGTATAGTGTACCATGAAAATATTCTCTCCCCCTGGCCGTGCCCTGCCCTGTCCTGCCCTGCCCTGCCCTGCCCTGCCCTGCTCTATTATTTTTAGCCGTGACCAACCCTGCCCTGTTTTTCCTTCCTCCTCTCTATTCTGCCCTGTCGAGCTCTGTTGACCACTGTCCTGCCATGCCCTCCCTTCCTGGTCATGTGGTGCCTTGCCCTGTCCTCCCCTGCTTTACCTTGTCCTTTCCTGCCCTGCCCTGCCCTGCCTCTGTGGACTTTATTGTTTTGTGACACCTCAGCGAGTAGTGAAATCTTTATTCATCTCCCGTGTCCATCACTCAGGTTTGCTTTTTTTTTTTTTTTTTTTTTTTTTAACGGATATTGGATCATGGACCTTCACATCGCACCCATCTCGGCAGAACACACACCCATGCACATACACACCTACGTACAAGCATTGCGTTTAAAAACATTTAATAAAATGTGTGAAAATGTTGGGATTGCTGTGCACCAAAAACCACCGCTGCAAGATAGAGGCATGAAAACTACAAATGATCCTATTCCTACATCTTTTATGTTATATACTTATGGCCTAATTTTGTGAACTGCAGGATTATTTGAAAGTTATACCATTATCATAACACTTTTCGGATGCGTTGATATTACACTATAATGGTGCATACTGGAAGGAAAAAACTTAAGTGTTGGGATTACGATGGTTTTTGGCGCACTGATATCTCTACATTGTCATACATTTTATAAAATGCTTTTTTACATGTTTTACTGACATTTATAAGCCTCTGTGTAAGAATATTCCCAAGGTTTTTGTAAAATTTTCAACTTAAGACCGTCGGAGTAGTAAAGAGGCTCGGACTAACCCGCTCCCATTCGAAAAGACATTCGAGCCGCATAAAATCTTCTGGAGAAAATAGCGAGATGGAGCGATGAGAGAGCGCAACACCCACGTCTTACGATCGGTCTGCGACCGAATTTTTAGCTCACTGACCTTGACCTTTGACCAACAATTGTTTTCGAACTTTACATACTTAATTCTTGCGTGACCATAAACCTCTCCACTAAGTTTGGTTCAAATTGGATCAAAAGTGTGTAAGTTGACCCTGTCCTGTGACCATGAACTTTGTCTTATGTCAAAAGTGAATAATTTAATCTGTGTCTGATCCAAAATCGTTCCATCAGGTTTAATCCAAATTGAACGACAACTCTTGAATTAAAGAGCCGAACGTTTGACGTTGTCCAGTGATGTTAAAGTGTGACCGATTGTTCTAAAAATTGAAACATTTCACCTTTTCCTAATCCTGTGCCCGTCTACCAAGTTTTGTCCAAATCGCATCAAACTGTAAAAGTGGACCTCTTCCCGTCCTGTTGCCGTTGACATTTCTCTGGCAGTATCTGCAATGCTTCCGATCCTGTGCAGAAAGAAACCCCGCGTAAAAAAAAAAAAAAAAGAAAAAAAAAAAAGTGGTCGGTTTAGCCATTTTAGAGCTCAAGGGGTCTGGAAAGAAGAGGGAGAATAATATGGGGAATTCGGGATTGTTGTCGATTTTTTATAAATGTATAATCGTTATGTTTTAACTACTTTGAGAGATGCTTTAGGTATAGACATTCATGAGGATTCTGACTAGATGCTTAAAAGGATTTAATACCTTTGTGTTTGGGAGTTACGGAGGATTATTATACTGTATGTTAAGGCTTTTGGATCGTCGGCGCAATCCTGCATAAAAGATCTACCGACACACACACACACACACACACACACACACACACACACACACACACACACACACACACACACACACACACACACACACACACACACACACACACACACACACACACACACACACACACATTATCTCTCTCTCTCTCTCTCTCTCTCTCTTCCATCGCCTTTTCCATCATTATTTCTCATTTTTTTCCCACTGTTCCTCCATATTCTTCCACTTCTTTTCCACCTCCTCTGGCTCACTTCACAAGCATCTGTCTTTCTACAGTCTCCCACTTCACGCATCTCTCTCAACAACCCTTCATTCCTACATAGTTTCTCCAAATTATCCCACATCAGTTCTGTCTGTCCATGCTATTCTCTTCATCCTTCTCGTCTTCTTATATAATCTCGTACTTCGTTTCACATCCCTTTAGGTTATGCCACATCTCTCCTGCTTCTTCCTCCTCATCCACAAGCTTCTATATCTCTCCTGTTTTTCCCTTCTTATTCAGTCTTCCTCATCCTTCCTGTATTTCCTTTTTAATCTACACAAATCCTGCTCCCTTTCTCCACCAGTTTTCCTCATCTCACCCCCTTTTCCCGTGTCCGTTTCACAGTCTCCCAAGTCTCCACCATTTCTCACTCCTTCCATTTACCTGCGCAGTCTTCCACTTCTTCCTCCACAAACTCCCACATCACGTCTCCCTCTGTCTCTCTCCTGCCTCGTTCATCATCACTCCCCCAACACACACAGGCAGGAGGAGGAGAAAGGTTCACCAGATATTGACATGGTAAACTCTGGCCATTCTTATCCCCCTGCCCTCACCCCTCCGATCTCCTCCCCCACTCCCCCACCCATGATCCATTCCCCTCCTTCTCTCATCCATTCCCACCTGCAGTCCTTTCCCACTCCCTTTTCCACGCCCTACCTGCAGTCCCCCAGTCCACTCTTTCCCATCTCCCCGACCCTTCACTTTCCACCTATAATCCCTTCCTTACTCTTCTCTCCTCTCCATTCCCCTCCTCTCCTTTCCTATCCTCTCCACTCGTCTCCTTCCTTACCCCCTGCCCAACCCCCACCTGCAATCTCCTCCCGTGCCCCTTTCCCTTCCTGTCCCCATCCCATCCCCATCACAACGTTCCACTTGCCGTTCCCCCCCTTCTCCCGTTGCCTCTCCCCTTCCCCCATATCCCCCTCCGTCTTGTGATCCCCTCCATCCCGCCGTGAGCATGTTGCCCGATCCTCACTTTGATCCTCTTGTCTTGCAGGTAGGTGTGTTTGAGAAGCCAAGGAGAGAAAGGGAGGTTGCATAGCCGAGGCCTTCATGACCTAGGTGAAGTAAGGATTTGTGTATTTTGGAGGTGTACATGGCTGACGGTAAAGTCTCATATATTCACTCTAGATGGCAACTTTTCTTTATGATTGTGAAATTCGTAAGGTTCTTAGATACGAGTATGTAAGTTTTTGAATGTTTTTAATACAGTTTAACTGCTAGTATTATTTCAAGAACATGAATCTGTTTTGGCAGTTGAAAGTAAGTGTTCGTATGTCTTTTTTTTTTTTTTTTTTTTTAGTCTGTCAATCGAACTACTCAGAGAAATTTTCACATGAACATTTCAGCGATTGTAGACTGCAGTGCCACAAATCGGTTAGACAAATCATCCGCGAGTGAGTTTTGACGTCGGTGAGGTTATACTCTTATTTACTTTTATACGTCTCAGTTGCGATGGACTTAATCCTTTTATCAGTCAGACCTCAAAAGATGGGAAACTTAGTGTGAAGGATAAAAATACATAACGTGCCACCTGGTCAGTTTCCTGCCACATGAAGCCCAGAATCTGGTAAATTGTTGATGCACCATTCTAAACCTTTTCTAGATCTGTCTAGACAGATAGACAGAAATAGTTGAGAGTTCCAGATAAGTAGGACGAATTGAGGGAGAACAGGGACTCTAGATAGGTAACAGAGAGAGATAAAAGACAGGTGGGTGGGTGAAAGATTCAGGTGGTTGGTGGATGTGATAGAAACGAGCAGGGAATCTGGGAATGAAGGATGAGGTTCGCCCCCCCCAATCCACTCCACTCTGCATGACGCTGATGGGAGCCCTTAGTTCCTGTCGCAGCCACTGGGGGAATGGAGGGCAGGGATGGTAGGATGTCATATGTGAGAGAGAGAGAGAGAGTTATAGCCTTTCATCCTGTCATTCGAGACGGAAAGGGGAGGAAGGGATATTTATGATATCTTGGTTGTTTTTAGAGGCACCGACTAGACGTTTTTGTATATATTTCATGGAATCTTACATTTAATGGTTTATTAGTGCTTATTATTGTATATATATTGTTTTAACACCGTCGTCTTAGCTTTTCTTTTCTATTTGGCCTCATTGTCGCCATAATTTTCATACGTAATATGTGATTAGTTTGTTTTTCACTTATCCAGTTACTCGTGCGTCCATTAATATTTATTTTTATTGAGATTCTACACTTTAGTATGAAGATTGGTGCTAACATATGCAGTTTAATTTGATAACGTTTTATTCAGATGACATTCATTTTAATTGTTACTTTATCCGCTGGGTCTATTATATTTTCCTGACGGGTTTATATCTTATCCACCCATTCAGGCATTTATTTGTTACTTTGTCCACTGAAACTCTATTGTTGTTTTCAATTTTATTATGTATATTTAACTGTATTCGTGGGGGGTCAAATTTGTTTTCAGGACGAGTTTTATTCACGTACCCAGACATTATTTTATTTACTTACAAGTGTACAGTATTAATTTGTTAGTGGTTCACGACGGTGGGTGTAGTGAGAGTTGAGGGTCACTGCCTCCCGTTCATCACCAGGCAGCCGTCTTGTACCTAGTGTGTCAAGAGCGGAAGGGGGTGTAGCTTGCCAGGAGCGGCTGTCATTCGTCCCCCTCGTACTTACGTTTCGTCCGTAAGTCGTATTCTCGTTGCGATAAAATGCTTCGTGGTAACTCTCCCTCGTTGATCTATTTTAAGTGTTGTAAATCGCAGCAATTTTTTAGTATGATATTGAAATCTTTCTGATCTCGATATGGTTTGCATGAGTAATATAAAAGAGGATGTTGAGGCTGACCACGCCTTGTGGGATGAAGGTGTCTGGCAGTAGATAGGTAGATGGATAGATAGGTCGATAGATGGATGGATGGTTAGATAAACAGGTAGATAGATACAGAGATAAATTAAGGTGTAACGGGCAAAATAAATCGCTAGGGAACAACCTCTTGCAGCGGTCCACCGGGTTCACATTTCAGATGAACCTTGAGTTTCAATTATTTACTGCTGCGACAACCATTACTGCAATCTCCGGAAAATTATATTCAGCTTCGTTAATAATTTTCGAGCTGGAGAAGTTAGCAGTACCCTTCACATACCCCGTCACTGCAAGAGGCTTTCTTAAATTTAAAAAAAAAAAAAAAAAAATCTCCATTCCCCAAAAGGAGGATGGTGGACTGCAGAAAGGAAACTCCGATCTGTAGTCCACCGGATACACATTCAGATGAGCCTGGAGATACATACAGCTTCTATTCTTATTGCTCATTTGGAAATAACAAGAAAGCAGCGATAAAAACACGTCACCGCCTTAATGTAGACACAGCGAACTAAATCCTGAACTAAGTTTCTTTTTATTTTTTGCCCCTGGTGATTCGTGTTGCAGTCTTGCCTTAAAAGTTGATAATATGAAGGCTGGAAAGTTTTAAGGCGTTAGTTTGGCGAGGCTTTGTGCTCCGTGGAAACAATTTTAAAGTTAGGTGAGACTTGGACTACTGCTTCTAAGTTTCGCCTCGCTATTCGTTGGCGTATCTCTGGTAGCTGTGTTCGTGTTTGTGTCTCCTTCTGTCTACCATCTATTAACCACCTACAACTACGCACCACTCTCTACACACCTCCTTGCTCAGATCTCACCTAACCAAACCTCTATACCCACTCTTAGCTGTGTTTTCGTCGGCATCGCATATTTCGAAGCACTTCTTGTTTACTATTTGTTTTGCACGCCTCTGCTTTAATGTTTTGTAGTGTTCTTATTTTTTTTTTGTCATTTCGAAAAAACTTATATTAATAGCACAAGGAGGATGTTAAGATGTGTTTCGTGGCTGTGTAGGTGAATGGCCTTGTTTCCTAGGAGGTATGCATGCAAAGACTACAGTACAGTTTTAATCAGTGTCATAACCTCTTCACTACGAGAGTTCTTTCCTAATCTGAATAAAATCGTCTGGCGGTAGAAAAAATATAAGGAAGGTGTTATCGAGCTAAAGGGATTAATGTACACGGTTTCTTCTTTCTTTTCACTGCAGGGGGTTGAATGAAATCTGATTAAATTAAGATAGGCTGAAGAAATTTACAGTAGAGCAATATTGTCTTCCTTTTCGTCTCTAAACAATCAAGGAAAAACTCACCGTCACTATCTTCATCTTGAGCTGTATTGCATAAGGGTGCTATATTGACTCTCTCTCTGTCTCTCTCTCTCTCTCTCTCTCTCTCTCTCTCTCTCTCTCTCTCTCTCTCTCCAGTATTTTCTCTTCCTTCGTTATTCCGTGCCGTTTCCCCTTCATCTTCCTTCCCCCTCATTTTCTCCGTCCCTCTTCATCTTCTCTCCCTCTCATTCTCCATCCCCTTCATCTCTCCACTTTTTCGTGTCTCCCTTCTACCTCCGTCTTCTCCTTCATCCCACACACCTCTTCTTTAGTGTACTTCTTTATCTCTTCTTCGTCTCATGATATTCCCGCTTCGTTTTTTGCTTGTATGTTTCTACCTTTTCTCTTGCTTTCCCCATCCAGTTCCTTTCATCATCATCATCATCGTTCTTCTTGTCTCTCTTTTGCCTCAGCGTTCTTTTCCTTCAACTTCCCTAGGCCTAGACCATCAACATTTTAGTTGTCTCTCTTCTTCCTCTGTATTCTCCACTATCTCCCACTTCCATCATCGCCACCACTGTACTTTCTCTCCTGTCCTCTTCTATTCTCCTTCATTTTTCACTTCCCTTTTTCATCAGCTCCTCCTGCTCCTCCTCCTGCTCCTCCTCCTCCTCCTCCTCCTCCTCCTCCTCCTCCTCCTCCTCCTCCTCCTCCTCCTCCTCTGCACCTTCCACTTTCCTTCATTGTTCTACTCTTTCCTGGTTCTCCTTTTCTTGTGTCTTCCTCTCACACGTCTTTCACCATTAGCCTCCTTCATCTCTCTTCTTCTCTCTTCTCCATCCCCGACTCTCCATCTTATGTTTTCCCTGTCCCTCTCTCTCTTAATTTTTCCTTCATCATTAGTAGTAACTGCACCCCTTGCTGCCTCTTCAACCCCAACTTACCTTCATCTCTCTCTTGTTTCTCATCTCTTTCCATCTTCTAACTCATTTCCCTTTATCTTCTCCCTCCGTCCCCTCTCCTCTTTATCATCTTAATTAAAATCTTTCTCGATTAACACTTACCAGGGCAGTGGAAGTACTTTTTTTTTTTTTTTCGCCACAACTTAGGGAATATTATTTTTCTTCAGTTGAGGACCCAGTAAAAGATACCTTCTTGTCTTGTTCTCTTTCTGATTCTCTCTCTTCTTTTTTCTGTTTATATTTTTTTCACTTCATTTCATTCTCTCTCTCTCTCTCTCTCTCTCTCTCTCTCTCTCTCTCTCTCTCTCTCTCAGGTAATTGAGTCCTCGTTCCGGCTGTTAATTTGAGTGTTAATTACTCACACCTAGTTACACGTGTGGTGGAGAGTCATTAGGTGGCTGGAGAGATCTCATTCACTCAAGCCGCCTCCTCCTGCAACACTCTTTCCCTTCCTCTCCAACATTTTAGCTCCTCCTGCATTCTCCTGTTCCTCCTCCAACACTCATCCCAACAGTTTTCTTCTCCATCGCTCTCACTCCTCCTCCTCCTCCTCCTCCTCCTCCTCCTCCTCCTCCTCCTCCTCCTCCTCCTCCTCCTCCTCCTCCTCCTAAATTACCCTCATTTTATCTTTTTATTCCTTTTTTCATTAGTTTTGTTTATTTGGATATTCATTCCTCCTCCTCCTCCTCCTCCTCCAAAACTTTTCTTTTTCGCCATCACTCTCCTTCAGCTCGAATATAATTAACTCTTCTTCACATAATCCCACTCCACAGCATGCCTGAGGAGTGGGACAAGACTCACATTTCCAGGGAGGAGGAAGTTTAAATAGATACCGTCCCCTGCCTACAGGGAGCGTACCATTAAAAAAAAAAAAAAAAAAAAAAAAAAGTCGGTGGTGGAACTAACTTTCACTGTTACGTAAGTCTTGGAAGGGCTTACTGTGGTATTAATTGTACTTTCGGTGGGCCTGTAGGTTTGTAGGAATTTGCTGCTTTATAGTTGAGATGCACAGTTTTGCAGTGTTTGTTCCTTTGCTTTTCGCCATTTTTTCCCGTATATGCTCGGACATTCGCCCGTGGTCGTTTTTCCCTCGTTGTTTCTGTCTTGTTCTCCTCTTTCCTGCTTGAGTCTATCTCAGTTCTCTCGTCGTCCTATATGTCTTCTTATATTTTTCATCAGGTGTGTATATTAAGCATTTGTTCATGACTTTGAATACCTGCTAGCTCTTCTCTTTGTCGTTCTTGCTTTCTGATCATCTTTATGTGACGTGTTTTCATTTTTGTCTTTCGATCTTCAGACGTTTATATTAAGCTGTGGAGAAAATTTACATGTTGGAGAAATTGGGTTCAGCCTTTTTGCCTTTGAATGAAGGGACAAATGAAGGGACATATCTCACCTCGTCAGTTCGAAAAGCCTCTAATAAATCTAGTAAAAATACCCTAGAGAGAACAGTACTAAACTACATCCTTGGATTCAGTGGATTTACCTCTTGAATCAGGTGGCCTATTATTTCCTTAATTTATTCCACTTTGAGGTACTGTATATATATTCATTTTGCCTCATTAAAAGAGGTATTAGAAGAGTGTGTGTAGCGTCTCTAAAAAATCTCATCATATAGGTCAGTAAAATCGTCTCGTAATAGCAAACGTGAATTAACAAATGCATCATCGAAGTGACTAGATTAAGAACTCAAAAACGTTCTTTTAGTTTCCACTGCTCATTGATGCGTTTTTATTAACCCCTCCTTCTTTCATCTTCTTTGTCTCCCATTTAAGAACTTCAGACAACCCATTATAATCTTCCTTATGCTTACCTTCACATGTTTTTCCAAGTCTTTTAAGGTGTGTGATTAAAAGAACTAACAATGCTCATTTCCATTCTAAATTTTATCCTCATACCTCTCTCTCTCTCTCTCTCTCTCTCTCTCTCATTTCGGAGTTAGACATTTTACTTTTCTCTGGTCTACATTTCCTCCTTTTATTTCCTTAATTTCCCCTTCTTTATCGTCGTATAGTTTCATTTTGCGTCGTCAAAGAATTATGAAAAATTATTTTAACCCTGAATAGTCTTATTTATTTCCAGTTCCGTTCTTTGCCAGTTAGTCTTTTATCCCTCTCCTCTTGTACATCTCTCTGATTTTACAGTAAAGAATGTAAATAATTTGCCCTTTTTATCATTTTTTTTTTTATCTGACATTGTTTATATAATTTTCCATATTCCTTTTCATCATCTTCCTCTTCTCTAATTTGTGCTAATGCTGTAATCATTTTCCCTGGTGTATCTGTTATTAGTTTAGCTGACTGAGTAATCTTCCGCCTTTCCCTCCTCTGTAATTTACCCTCATTTTCTTCGTCATCCTTTTTTGTCGGCTTCGCTGCCGAACGTCGTCATCATTATATATCCAAGATTTCTTTATTTTTCCACCCTGCTCCTTTCGTTATTAATGTCTTTTATTTCTTATTTTTCTTTAGCTACCGCGATTCGTGAATTATTTACTTAATGTTTTTTGTTGGCAGTCTCAGTAGTGCTTTTCAGCCCATGTTATAATTTACTTGTGCTTTTGTTTTGCCAGCGGCATTTAATTTTCTCAGCATTAATTCGTACTTTACCATTTCGTCAAACTTGTCCTAGTTATTCACATTTCTTCAAATTATTTTTATTTTGTTTCGTTGAATTACAGTATTCTTATCAGATCCTGGCGCGCGCGCACTCGTGTGTGTGTGTGTGTGTGTGTGTGTGTGTGTGTGTATACATATATATATATATATATATATATATATATATATATATATATATATATATATATATATCTATATATAAATATATATTTATATATATATACACATATATATATATATATATATATATACACACACACACACACACACACACACACACACTTCATTCTGCCACACCTCGCATTCAAACCTCGCAGTCAAACATGGCAGTCATGTCATCTAGTAGGCTACCACACTTTATATTGACAAACCTGATACTACCGCATCTGCAGTCACACCTCATACTTTCACACATACTGCCACACCTCATATTCTCACAACTCATACTGTTATGAATCATACTGCCACACTCATACTCTCATATCCCATACTGCCACACCTCATACTACCATATCCCATACTGCCACACCTCATACTACCACACTTCATTCTTTCACATCTCATACAGTCGCACCTCACACTACCACACTTTCTGTCACCTGAGCCTGTTTTCAGCCCTCCATTCATAGGATCTCCTTAAGCTTAATGTAATCGTTTGAGCAGTAGCCATTAAAAAAAAAAAGTGACACTAAATCTTGATAGAGATTCGTTCGAACCCGTTCAGAGAGAGAGAGAGAGAGAGAGAGAGAGAGAGACCCTTCCGAAAGTAACGAAAATAATTGGATTCTTGTTTCCCCACATTCACAGAAATTTCCCCTTCCCTGCATCTGATGCGTAGGGTAAGGAGAGAGAGAGAGAGAGAGAGAGAGAGAGAGAGAGAGAGAGAGAGAGAGAGAGTTGAAAGGTGAGACTGAAGAGGGAAAGTGGTTTAGTGAAAAAATGATGGGGATTTATAATAACAGCAATAAAGAAGAGGGAGGTGTGAAAAATAAGGTGTGAGGTTGAGTATAGGAAGAAGAAAGAAAATAGAGGGGTAGGAAGTAGAAGGGAAAGAGGGAAAGGGAGGATGTACTTAAAAGGAAAAATGGTTTAGTGAAAAAGAGGGTGGATAGAAAACACTGATAAACCAGGAGAGGGAGGAATGGATAACACGGGGCGAGGGAACGGTAGGTGTAAAAGAGGAGGAAGTAGGGAAAGTGTGGGGGAATAGGTGAGAAAATGGAATATGCAAAACATAGGGAAGAAAATTGTTTAGTGTAGTGGGTGTGATATAATAGGTGTGGAAAATATAAGTTGAAATAAATAGGAGAGCAGGAGAACAATGGGGAGATTTGAAAAGGAAAGAAGAAAAAAAACAAGTGAATGTGAAAGGAGGAGAGAATGTAGAAAGGAATTACTGAGAAAAGGGATTTAGTACAAGATCAGGAAGAATGTAAGAAAACAGTAGAGGGAGGAGACTGAGATCAGAGAAAGACTCATGGGTATTAATGGAAGGAGGAGGACTAGGGACGCAATGTGTGGAAGAGAGAGAGCAAAGGAAGAAGAAAGAAAAACAGGAGAAAACGGCAAAGAGGGGCGAATGAGAGCAAAGAACGGCTTACAGTATTGATGGAAACAGTAGAATTAGAGACTGAAGGCTTGAAAGAAAAAAAAATGGGGAAGACGATAAAGAGAGGAAGATGAAAACACAGAAAGCCTCAGGGTAATAAGGGGAAATGGAGGATTAGCGGTGGAAGGTGTGAAAGTGGGAGGAGAGAAAAATGACAGAAAGACGACAGACAGACAGAAAGAGAAAGGAGTAAACGTAAACAGGAGGGCTGCGAAGAAAGAATGGCTTAGAGTATTAGGAGGAGAAGAAGGCTTTGAGAGGGAAGGTGTGAAGGACAGGAAAAAATAGATAGATAGATAGAGACATCAGTGGAAGGAACGGGTAAAGATAAGAGGATGGGAGTAAAGAATGGCTTGGAAGATTTAACGCACAGTGGGATCAGAAGCTAGAGTTGTGGAAGCAGGAGAAGAAGGAGATAGTAAGAAGAAATAAAAACCTAAAGAGTATAGAGTTAAAGAGAAGGAAGAAAACAACACCTTCACACGGAGGTCGCAATTTTCATTTATGTTACCGCTGGACGATTTTGTTTCAAGAGATTTTTCGTAACAGAGAAGTTTAATGAAATACCTAACCTCTTTATTGTCAGCAATTTTCCCTCAAATCGACTGCAGGGAGCATGAAGTAAAAACAGGCTTTGTGGTAGAGGATAAAGATGAAACACAACTTCAGCAACGCGAAGGGAGGAAAGATACCAAACGGACGGAAAACACTGAAAGTTTAGGAAAATAAGAAAAAGGTGGAAACTAGAAAGAACTCAGAGACTGCATACCTCCGCCAGTGCAAGTACCATAAAAAAGGATCAGGGTCCTTGGATATAGGACTCGGATACAGATCCGGATCCGCCCCCAAATTTAATCAGTTCTTTCTTGGTCCGTGGTCCACTTTCCCACAAAATTTCATTGAAATTCACTGAGAACTTTTGGAGATACTGTGCGGGATACTCCGGATCCTAATCCGTCCCAGATTTAATCATTTCCTCCTTGGCCCATGGCCCACCCTTCCTCAAAATTCTCATCAAAATCCGTTCATAACTTGTTAAGTAATCCTACAAAGAGGAAAACAAACAAACTCAGGCTAAAACGTAAGAAACAGGAAGTTAAAAGGGAGATGGGCATAAATGAGGTCAAATAGAAGATAAAGGCAGATAAAAATGGAATGAGAGAGAGAGAGAGAGAGAGAGAGAATCAGGTTGCAACAATAAGCGTCATCGTTCCAGAAAAGAATGTGAAAGAGATCTTGTTTCAGCAATAAGAGAGAGAGAGAGAGAGAGAGTGGAATAATGGCCTTCCGAATGACTGCCGACGAGGAGACAAAATGAACGAAAGTGAGAGAGAGGACAAGGAGGAAAGATTTGAGCGAGGGAGGAGGTTGAGTGTGTGAGTGAGGTAGGGAGAGTGAAAGGGAGAAAGAGAATAGGAGAAGATGCCTGATTGAGAGAAAATAAAAAATAAAACATTATGAATCTTAAATAGAACGACGTAGAGTTAGTGAGAGAACAAGGAAGTGGAAAATTGTGACCAGGAGAAGTGAGAAAGTGGTTCTATGACCATATTAAATGTGTGTGTGTGTGTGTGTGTGTGTGTGTGTGTGTGTGTGTGTGTGTGTGTGTGTGTGTGTGTGTGTGTGTGTGTGTGTGTGTGTGTCTGCTTGCCTGTGTATGAGAGGCTGAAATTAGGTTGAGTGAAGGAGAGTAACCAGGAAATAAAGCGAGCCAGAAAATGTAAGAGAATGAGAGAGCGTGAGTGAGTGAGTTTGGGTCGAAATGAAAGCGACCCAGTCACGTATAGAGAGAGAGAGAGAGAGAGAGACGAGTATAAAGATTTAACTGGGAGTCATTTACTGTGAGTGAATTTTGGGAAGACTTGTGCAGAGAGCAGTAGTGAGGAATGGAGTTAGGAAATGAGATAGTGTTAATTCAGGAATAGTTGTTCGGAGAGAGAAAGTGAAGGAAAGTGAGCAAGTGGGTTGAGTCATGAATATGGGTGAGTCAGTGTGTGGTGGCGTAATTTAAGTGGGAGAGAGAGAACAAAAGTGATCTCGTGAGTGTTATGAGTAAGCAATTAAACAAAGTGATGCTGACCGGCTAAAAGAGTATCTGAACGAGGAAAACAGAGTAATGGGCGAATTAAAGAAATTTAGGAATTACGATAATAAAATAAAGCCAAAAAGTAAAGATAATGAAAGGAAATGAGATGTAATCAGTAAGTAAGATTAGGTGAAAAATAATATAGGAAATAGATAATGCAGAGTAATACAAGTTAAATTATCAGTGAAAAAATGAGAGTAGACGAGTGTTAGTGAAAATGAACCAAGGAAAATCGGTGATTACCTAAATGTGAGAGTGTATTTAAAGGGATAATTACCGGCCTTGGAATAAATATAAAAAAATGAGACTGGAAGAAAATGAAATGAGAGTTTGTGGTGAGGAGTCTTATGGGCGATACAAGGTGAGGGTTAAGGTATGAAAGTACAAAAAGAGAAAAGTTAAGTCTTAAGAATGATCGTAAGAAAGTGATCGCAGAAAGTGAAATTTGAGTGTGAACAAATTAGTATTGTGGACGGAGAAAGTAAGTGAGGGTGAAAATGATTAATGTGATATGAATGCATAAGCAAATGGAAAACTATTGGCGATTTACCTTTCACTAACAGATAGTTTTGCTGGCATTGAGCAAACAAGTAAAACAAAAAAATGGTAATACTTTTAAGAATCTGTTTCGGGGACGTTTTGAGTTTGTGAAGTAAAAGAATAAAGGATCTGACCTGATGCGAATTCCAAGAACTAAATTATTTTTCAGTTCTAAATGCGTCGTTTGACAGTAAAAAGAAAAAAAAAAGAAAAAAAGAAAAAGAAAATAGTGGCACACATACACTGATCCCGCAGTTACAAGTTCGATTTCGGTGTCCTCAACCACTTCAGTCTCTTCAAACATTTTATTGATTTGTCTTATGTTAACTCCAGACGATATAATTCAGTTTAGGAAAGGTGTCTTGTAGAAAACGGATGAATTACGCCAGTATCTAACCCGTCCAGCTCGAAAAATTCTCCCCAAAAATAGATAAAGGTTTGAAAGTAGCCAGATTAACGTTAAAATGACGTCACAAGGTTCTTGGAGTTATCTGGATATAATTCTGAAATATTAGCACAGCGCTATCGACATTGATTTTGAATATGTAACGCGGCTTCCGGTCCAGAAAAATTAATAAATATATAAAACTGTGGGCCGGAAGTAAGACATCGCCCATGCATCAAAATTAAGGTCTCAATATTTCATCCACACTTGAAAATCCAGCCATCACACGTCATTACGTAATGGTTTAAGAGGCCATAAATACAAATTACTCCTTCTTTGCCTTGGAAAATGGCCCTCAACCTCCAAAGACGGCGTTTTGTACTTTACTCTTGCTCTTACCGACGAATTTATATATGTAAGGAGAGCCCTGTGATAGCAGTGTGATGAATGAAGGCCGTGTCGAACCTCCTCAGTGTATGAAAGTCACTCCTGTGCTGAATAAAGTCGTTCGGAGACTGCAAGTAGAAAACAAATAAGACAGTCTTATTGAAGGCGATAAGGTCCGGGAAAAAAAAAAAAGTCAAAATATAAGACAACAAGAAATAAGCCCGAATATTAACTTCTTGACAGAGTTGTACCATCAAAAGAAAAAAAGAACCAAAGGAGTAAAATTCAATATCCGTTCATTTCAAGATGCCTGAACACAGCGTCGGAAAGTATGGATGCCGGAGACAGAGGGAAATGTAGGGAGGAGAACTGCGTGACATGTAATCAATGAGTCGACGAGAAACTGAAAAGACCTGTTTATAATAACTGCTTTAAACATAGCAATAGAATGGGGATAATTGGGATGATAGTATATTTCTCTCTCTCTCTCTCTCTCTCTCTCTCTCTCTCTCTCTCTCTCTCTCTCTCTCTCTCTCTCTCTCTCTCTCTCTCTCTCTCTCTCTCTCTCTCTCTCTCTCTCACACACACACACACACACACACACACACACACACACACACACACACACACACACACACACACACACACACACACACACACAGAGGACAACCCAAACCTTATCTCGTACTCGCGGAACTAAGTGTCATTACCAGGGGCGTTAAGTGTGCCCCTAATAGCCTCACAGTCCCCAGTCTCATTAACTCTGTTGGGTACTTTACAACCACTACACCACCACTACCCTCAGCCCTCCAAGTTACCAGGACAAGGACAATCTGATGAGTGGGAATGTGTGTGTGTGTGTGTGTGTGTGAGAGAGAGAGAGAGAGAGAGAGAGAGAGAGAGAGAGCGTGTTTTATGCAGGTTTCATTCCTGGAGTCAAGGCGACGATTTCTCTGTCTTTTAGGAGGAAGGGTTTTTATGTTGGACTTTTCGTTCCTTGTGGGCTCTCGTCTTGAGGGCAGTTACTTTTTATGTGTAAGGTCTTTCTTCTGGAGGGGCTTTCTCTCTCTCTCTCTCTCTCTCTCTCTCTCTCTCTCTCTCTCTCTCTCTCTCTCTCTCTCTCTCTCTCTCTCTCTCTCTCTCTCTCTCGGGAATGAATTTTGTTGAGAAGAGCTTTTCCCAAGGAGAGCTGTTAGTTTGAAGAGAACTTTTCGTCCCTACATTATTTCTACTTTTGTGAGGGGCTTCTTCTCGAAAGGATTTCTTCTTGAGGGGTCCCTTGTCCTTAATGGGACTTCATTTTTGAGGGTGTTCTCATCAGGGTTTTTATTTTTATTTTTTTTTAAATTTTGTTCAGGTAGTGATTTACAGTAACACTTTTAGTACGTATTCGAGCTACTACTACAGCTATGTGGGGGATGTGGGCGGGGTGTCGCGTGGGGAGTGGGTAAACATGTTTGGCATTATCGTATTTAAAGACAAGCATTCCCCACTGGATGCTTAGTTATGTCCTCGGCCATTCCTTACCTCAGAAGGCTTAGAATTAATGTCTTTCGATTGCATGAGGGGCATCACTTAAAGTCGGTTTGTGCTGTCGCAGTTTTGCTCCAGAATGTGACCCACAGTAATCGATATTACAACCAGTTTCCCGGTTATACTGCTTTGTGAAGAGGAGCAGGAGAGCAACAAGCTTTCACCAAGAGTTTGGCCGGCCCGAATGTCGAATTTAGGTTGTTAGAGTAGGAAGTTGAATATTCTGACTCATGCATCACCGGTTCCTCGTTAGGGAAACTCATAAGCAGTCCACAGCACTTACTAATTCCTTCAGGCTAGGAACTTGCGTCTTACTATATATCACCAGACAACTTATCATCAGTGTAGTTTATGAAGGCTCTGTCTACGTCCATCAGTTATAAAAATCTATTCTAAGAAGTATAGAAATATCTGGAGGTAGCAAGAATAAAATTAAATAATACATCCTTGAAGAGAAGGGATTAAGATCACATTTTTCCTTCCTTTTTGTGCATTTTTTTTTTTTTTACCCCTTGAGTCGCGAGACATATTTCCTGTTTTATTCTTCTTACATGTGGACGGTTTTATTTAGGTTAGGGAGACTTTTGGAAGTAAAGGAGTAAAGAAAGCCATCATTGCCACCTTTAGAATCCTTTAGAATAAGTGGAATGGAATAAACATTTGTGGAAAAAAATACTGAAAGGTTAGCATATCCTCCCTGCTTCACTTCAGCACTACCCCGCTCCAGCACGACCTCACTTGAACAAAACTCCGCTACAACAATACCCTACCCCAACTCAACGCCACTCCAACACTTCATTCCAACACTTCTAGAGTTCAGCACAACCTCACCGACACTTAACCCCATTCCAACACAAACTCACTAACGTAACCCCACCCCAACACACCCCAACCCAACCTCAACATAACCCCACTCTGGCATAGGTCAGCCTCTTGTCTCTTGTCTCGGAAAACACATAACGTTACCTTGTTTTAAGTGGCAGAAAATTGTCACTAATGAAGAAAGAAATAACCGGAAATGGATGCTACTTGTTTCCTTCCCAGTTGATTAAAACGCAGCCTGATCACACAGAAGCAGAGAGAGAGAGAGCACCAGTAAACCAGTCCGTAATTATACACCCTTTCAAACGTAATAATACATTTGTCGATGACCATTTGCGACTGGGCAAAGCTGGCGATATTACTGACCTAAAGAGAAGCCCCTTGTTGTAGTATATGTTGTGACTTATTTTTATTATCCTTGTTACTTACAGAACGTTTTATTTAGCTTTAGGGGGACCCTTTGTAGTGAGAGTATAATTGATGTGAGAAAGATACCAGTTTATATAATGGGTATACGACAATTCAGAGATGGGTGTCAAGCTTGAGAGCATTTGAGGTCTACGGTTCAAACCACTTCGCTGCGACAGATCTCCTAAACTGTACACACTCACACCAGTGGGAGGGGAAGTAACATGCATGTGATGAGAAATATACCAGTTTATGTACTCGACATACAACACAAATCTAGGAAAGGGGTTCGTGCCTGTGAGTAATAAATGAGATCTACTGTTCTGATCACTTAAATTTTGGAGGTTTAGCCAAAGTTGAGCAATATTTGTCGGCGGCTTGACTAATATTTCAAATGCCAGGGCTGTATTGAATGGATACAAAAAAATCCCGGAATGGAAACGTGGTTGAGTGTTGAGGTCCACGGATTAGGTCTGGATTATTGGGCATGCCTGTGCGAGATTATCCGGGCAGGGGATGATGGGAGGAAGAGGGGGAATGTTAGGAAGGGGGAGGGGGTGAATGTTTGATGGGGGTGGCGGTGGTGGTGGGGGTGGGAATCTCTTAACTGGACATAAAGCTGTTGATGATTTGACTAAAAGAGGACGTTTGTATATTTTAAAGAATTATGTAAATTAAAGTCAACTAGGGAAAGACGATTTCTTGTGGCTGTGATAAGCGTAGGAAGCGTCTCCAGTCTTAAAAGATTTCTCGCCACCTTCCTTCTACCCTTTATCTTGCTCCTCCTCTTACCTGCTACTCTTCGTTGCATGTTTATCTCGAGTTGGGCATTAGGTTGTGTGAGAGTGCGGATAAATGTAGAGTGTGTGTGTGTGTGTGTGTGTGTGTGTGTGTGTGTGTGTGTGTGTGTGTGTGTGTGTGTGTGTGTGTGTGTGTGTAAGCGAGCGCATTCGTGCGTGAGTGCTCCATTTGATCTCCGAGGCAAAAAGGTCAAAAGGTCAGATGTGAGGCTGATGATGACAGCAACTACATTAAGTGGGATTTGACACGACGGGCTGAGTGGACGAGGGATGGGGAGGCTCTTGTTAATAACCAGTCTTTTCTCTTCATCCGTAAAATCTTCAAACAGTTAATGTATTTTAGTAATATTGGTGCTGCAATCTGGCGAATATCGTTGGAAATTGACACACCAGGCTGGATGGACGAGGGATGGGAAGGTTCTTTGTAATTATCCTCTTTTCCCATTCCCATAATCCATTAGCTACGAAAATCTCCAACCTGAGTAACATCGTCTGGCGGCACCAAGAATGTCGGTATGGCCTCAGGGTCATCTGAAATGCGAACCCAGTGGACTGCAGGTGTACAGTCCACCATCCTCCTTTCGGGGTTATGAAGGTAGTTGAACATTTGTATTACCAGGCAGTGGAGCCGCCCAGTTATATCAGTGCCACTGCTAGAAGGTGTTCCTGTCCAGCAGCTGGTGGCAAGAATAAAGAGAAACTGATTTAGTACTGAGTAGACCGACTTAAAGATCGTGTTATTCCCTTCGCTGTAAGAGGTTTTCACGAAATTGAAAAAAAAAATCTAGTGGTTGCAGTTACACCCACAGGTAATTTTGTTCAGATTATTAAGGCAGTTTTCTAAGTGGCGTGGGAGACTTCGTAGCACTTTTTCTTTGTTGTTTCTTTCATGTATTGGACTTTTGTATGCTCTTATGTTGTTTATAGATTTCGGATATTGACAGAGTTTGCCTTAGTGGTGTGCAAGAGGATAAAAAGACGTAACAGATAAATCGGTGAGGAAGAGGCGTTACGGTATCTCCGAAGCGACTAGAATCGCGCCTCCCCTCCCCCATCTCTCTCTCTCTCTCTCTCTCTCTCTCTCTCTCTCTCTCTCTCGTAGTGAAGGGGTTGAGCCTTTCACTTTCTCTCCCCTCCTCGTGATTTGTTTTTCCTCCTCCTCCTCCTCCTCCTGGGATGAGTTAGGCCTACATTCCCCTCCACATTCCGGCCCACGGCACTCTTTTATATAATAACTCTTCCACGCTTGTTGGAAACTGATGTTATTTCAAGTACAAGGCATTTTTGTTTCCCTCTCAGTTTAGGGTCTCGCGTACGCAGCTTTATTGTTTTCATAAATAAATACTGTCGTTCTCAAATGGTGCGTCTTTTTTAGGTGTTTTTTTTTTTTCATGTAATTACTTATAAGGATTAAGAGATTTTTTTTTTTGTTATTTTCTTGACTTCCATAAAATTTTACTAATTTTCTTATAACTCCTTTTGGAAATTGTCGTCAAGCCTAGCATAAGGTGTTTTTATTTATGTTTAGTATCCGGCACACACAGTCTTTATTAATGTACAACTTCTCATACGAATTTTTCATGAAACGTCCTCTTAAATGTCCACGTAATGCCGCTGATTTATAGAAAGTCTACAGAGCTCCAATAGTATATTTTTTTTTAATATATCCTACGTTACTTCAGACCTCTCTCTCTCTCTCTCTCTCTCTCTCTCTCTCTCTCTCTCTCTCTCTCACTGAACATTTTCCCATCTTCTTTGCTCTTATGATGTAACCTGCTGTACTCCAAAATTGTGCGTCGTCTTTTATTTTTATATATTTTTTCTCTCAAATTTTGTACCTTGGTGGCCTGAGTTTGACAGGGTGGGAGATAAAAGCGTGGTGAAGAGACATTATGGAGAGGTACTGAGGTAGGCGTAGAGGTAAAGGTATAGAGGGCGCTTGGGAGAGGAGGTGAAAAAGAGGTGAGGAGTGGAGAGGAGTGTGTCTGTGTGTGTGTGTGTGTGTGTGTGTGTGGAGAGAGAGAGAGAGAGAGAGAGAGAGAGAATCAAGGAAGAATGAAGTTACATGCTCAAGGAAATGTGTGTGTGTGTGTGTGTGTGTGTGTGTGTGTGTGTGTGTGTGTATGCGCGCGTGCGCTCGTATCTGTATGTGTGCGTTGGCAGTGGTAACAGGAAACCAGAGAGGAACACAACACACATTAATAATTTCTGGAGGGCAACGTGATGAGCTGTAGTGTGGAGATTGGAATGTGGGGCGCGGAGGGTAGACAGGGAGCGGGATGCGAGGAAGAGAAGTGAAAAATGTGGAGATGAGGAATGCGGAAATGAAGGGTGTGGAGATGAAGGATGTGGAGAAAAGAGATGTGGAATTTTTTATTTATTTATTTATTTTTTTTATGTGTCCGACTCTAGGCATAGGCTTCACCGCCTGCTCTCAAGCCCCAATAGTCCGCCTACATACCATACACCTCTACATGTCACCACTTCGGCGCTAACACCCACCGTCCATATTGAATACATGCTAGGGCTGTCTCATACAGCACTGGTGTATTGGTATTAGCGGAGGTATTTTTATGACATGACGGCGAGTCTTCTGGTAGATCAGTAAATTTTGTTTTATTAAATTCAAGTCCTTAAACTGTTCCCTGCCCCAACGGGGATTTGAACCTGGGTCCGATAGGACTGCAGGCCACCTCTCCACCGACTGAGCTACCGCCTCCCCCAGTGTAGGATGTGGAGAGGTAAAATGTAGAGATAGGGACCTGGAGAGGTATATAGGATGTGGGGATTATGGATGTGGAGATTTTGTATGTGGAGATATAGGATGTGTAGATTAGAATATGTTGAAGAATGTGGAAATGTAGGTTGTGGAGATGAATATGGAGACGTAGACTGTCGATATGATGGATGGTGGAGTGGAGATGATTTATCACACTGAATAGGAGAGTATAATGGAGAGATGATGGAGGCGTTCGGTAGGTAAGGCAAATGGACGTGAAGATGCTGCATTGAAAGGAAATATCGAGCATAGAGCAGGAACGGTAGAGAAATACAATGTAGAAGAATGATGATGGATGTGGAATGGGCTCTAGACTCAGTTAAAGCTCATAGAGAGTTGGTAGAGGCGTGAGGTGTGGTAGGCATGTGGATGACGTGGAGCGAGCACAAAGAAAGGAAATGAAGAGGAATGGTGGAGTAATAACACGAAGGAAAGGATGTAAATGTGTTGGAGACGAAAAATACGTAAGCTTGGCAAGGTTTAGAGAAACATGAGGTATGGAAGAGAAATAGTGGAGATGTGGAGGGGGAAGATTTTGCATATAGGAATGAACAGGTGGGAAATTGGTTGTAGAAAGAAAAATGTGAAATATATGAAAGTATGTGGATTCCGAGGGCTTGAATTGTAAGTAATTAAGCGTCACGCCTGTGCTGCCGGGCTCTCTTTTAATAGTTTTCCCTCTTTCACGGTTTTTCTTTCCATTCCTTCTGAACCTTACCTCACCGCCGATCCTCAGGGAGAAAAAAAAGTCGCGGTGATGGTGATTGGGATGGTGATGATGATAATTGTGGAGAGGAAAAAATGAGGGAATATGGAGAATTGTGTAGCGAGACGTAAGGTGAGAAGAGACAGTGAGTATATATGAATGAGGAAGTCCTTTGTGTGGAGGGTTGAAGAGAGTGGAATCTGGTTAGTAAGAAAGAGTACTAAACATGAATGTAAACCATAATGTGTTGATGAAAACAAAATAATCAAGTTCACTGTCTGCGTGTCGTTATTCTTTAGCGTCCTTTTTTTATCATCTCAATATTTGCTTAATTCTCCTCGCTCTTTACATTCTTGGCCTTTGTGCCCATGGCATCATCCATCTTAATCCATTCTGTCTCATTGCCTCTAAACTTAAAATACCCCGAGTTTTTCCACCTCTTCTTAGTTTTTCTTTCTTCCCTCATAACTCTCCCGCTTGACATTTCTGTTGGTACATTCTTTAGTACGACCTTTTGTCTGTCTGTTTGTTGTTCTCTGTTGTTGAGGATACACACTTAAATAGTATTGCCAGAAATATATGTACCAAACGGACTTTTTGCGTACGGTTTCTGTGCAGGGTACTTAGGTCTCAGTTCTGATATTTCGATTGACTAATTAGAGCCCACATAAGAATACGAAATACAGCTTTTATGTATGTCGTAAGGCGCTTTGTATAATAGTGGGACGTACCTACTTCTTGTCGCTCTTCTTGCTGTTATTCTTTACTTTCATTAGAGCTGCTTTTGTCTTTAGCTTTCACCATATCCATATTATCCAAGCTACAATGCTCATCTTCACAGGGGTTATTCTCCCCGTCCTGTCCCAGCGTACACCTCCGTTCCAGGCCGTTCCCGACTCTCACAGACCACGTAACTTATTCTACCCCATACACCAAACTTATGCGAGAGGTCCGTAATGTAAGCTCTTCACCTGCGCTACTGTTCCACGTTCAGTACAGCATTTATCTTACAGGGTGTACTATTAATAGGTTACTACTTACCTGCCTCATCACTCACCACCATCCCAACCGGTCCCTTAGGCTGCGGTTATGCCAGGTACGGAGTCGACGAAGGCGCGTCTTTCAGCAAAGGGCCTTAGGATTTTCACTCTTTCATTGCGAAGTTTAATAAAATTGCCTGCAATAACCAAGCATAAAAATACGTGACGTTACCGTATTCAAGGTGTTTGTGGGATTGTTTTTATCGTTTTGAATGCGAGAATTTTCTGTTGGACAAAATCTTTTGTCGATAACAAGAATATTATGACACCATTTTACTGAAACTTTATGGAAACTGTTTGTAAGCGAAAACAATTATCATCAGACTGTAACAAAGATGAAATATACAAAATCGTCCATATTCTGATTGTGCTACGGGTTATTGACGAAAAAGTAAAGTAGAAACGGTTACTCTTGAGTCTGTAGCAAAGACAGACGGACAGACTGACAGCGAGAGAGGATAAGGCACTTTTGCTTATTTCCTCCCATCGGGCAAACTTATCGTCCTCTCAGAAACTTGTCAGACGAAATGAAAACCGACTTCCACCTTCTTTTCACCTCTTTGCGAGTTTATTCCTAATTACCGCAACTGGTCCCGTTAAGGCGCATTAGTGGGGCCGAGGGGCCGAGTTTTAATGAGACCCGAACTCTCCAGAAGACGAGATGCAATTGGTGCGCCTCTCCTCCCTTTGCCTTGGATCGTACCCCTTCCCCCATCCTTCCCCATCCTTCCTGACTATCTCACCTCCATCTCTGCCTCACTCCCATTCTCATTCTTACACCATACTCTCACCCGCAATTTCCAGAGTGTCAGCATCCAATCCCTACCCCTCTCACTTCACATCCCACCCTATCCCCCCCACTCATCTCCTACCCCTGACTCACCTTCACCCCCATTTTCATCCTACACCATTCACTACACACATCATTCCACTTCCATCCCCCCATCTCACTCTTACCCATACTCCAACCCCTACCTCTCATCCATTCACCCTCACCCAACTCCTATCTCTCATCTTTCACCCATTCATCCTCTCCTCCACCATCATCCCCATCTCCACCTAACTTCCACGTATTAAATCCCCACGCCCACCACTGCCTGCAACCCCTCCCTTTTCCCCCCACTTCTAGTATTAACTGTTGCATGCCCAGCCTCTTCCCTCTCAACTTTTCTTACACCTTCCTACATAAGTATCTTTTTCAGAACATTTTTCGTGGTGAGTGCATAATTTGATTCAGTGGGTATAAATTTAACTTTAACCCACTTTAAATTTAACTTTCAGCTAATAACTGTTTTTATGCATGTATCTTATATCTGTACTTAGTTTGTTCAGTGTGCATGTTCATGTTAGTAAATCCATATGTATGTACTGAAGTGTGATTCGAAAGATTTTTCAAAATTAATATTTTTTATATGTACCCTAGCTGTTCAAGCTGTTCCCTAGTAATTTTAACACGACCCTCTCCCCATTCTACTAGACCTAAATTTACCTTTCCTTCCCTTCTAGCTGTCCTCCTCCTGTCCTGACTTATCCTTTCCCTCCTTCTCCTCTTCTTCCATCCCCTCTCCTCTAGGCTTCCCCTCCTCCCTGCCGCTGCCAACACCTGTCCAATTAACTGATTAGTGTGTCGTCCCTCGTCCTCACCTGATGAACACCTGGACCACCGTCACAGATAAGAAAAAAAAATCATATCGTCTTCGTCCTCATGATTTCGTCAGTTTATTTCGTCGTACGATTTTGTCTCTTTCCATGATAACGTTTTTCCGTATTTTTTTGATGATTTTGGTTCCGCTCACGTATCAGGTAGATAATGATGTTGGTCACGTCTGTGTGTGTGTGTGTGTGTGTGTGTGTGTGTGTGTGTGTGTGTGTGTGTGTGTGTGTGTGTGTGTGTGTGTGTGTTATAGGGCGCTAGCTATTGATCATGTCAGAGTCACGTTTGAATATGAAGGTCATGTCAAAGGTTAAGGTCACAGAACTGAAAATAATTCCACCCCAAGCTGCCGGTTAGCCACGGTCTAGTAGCATCCTAGTTATGTACGATACGCAAAGCCACTTGATAGACTTATATGCACCATTACATAATTCTCTCAGAAGTATAACAATCAAGTGCTTACAGCGTATTGTGTGTGTGTGTGTGTGTGTGTGTGTGTGTGTCATGAAATTAATTATTTTACCCCATCTCTTTTTCCTGTTAACTCCTATATTTATATATTCCGACCTGTTATTGAAGGCTATTATATTATCTTTTAAGTCCTTTAGCAAACATTCATTTTCATGTTTGGATTTTCATTTCACTCTCATATGGGTCTTTACCTTAATTTTCTTTTCCCTAGTAGGAACTAATGGTAATTTATAAGTTCAGTGGCTTAATAACTATCAGCTTATCCGTGCAACATGAAAGGATAAAGCCCAAAATACTCGTACAGATTAGTGTCTCTCTCACACACACACACACACACACACACACACACACACACACACACACACACACTCTCTCTCTCTCTCTCTCCTGGCACATATTTTTCCACGTCCCACAGGATGCCCTTCCCTGTCTTCCTTTTCTCCCAAGTCGCTATAAAAAATCATGTCTCTGGCTCTCTTTGGCTCCCGTCCTGAATAACTCATTCCGCCGTGGGTTGCTGAGCTGAATAATAGATTAGGGCGTGTATAATGAATGGCTGAAAAATGTATAAGCAGCCCTGTGAATAATTAGCCTTCTTGTTAAGGGAGAATTGAATGTTTCATGAAAGCAGGAGGGGTAAATGAGAGGAAATAGCTTTGGAATGGTTATTAGTCTGCTTATTAATATCCTTTTAACTGCGTCGGTTTCTCACAGGTAAATGAAATTCTTTGTTAGTGCAAAAACGGAAGCAGCGAAAGTGTTTTGGGAAAATTTAATGTTTTTTTCAAGACACGAAAAGTTGAGATAATACTACTACGTCCTGAATTAATTAAAATATGTGCTTGTATGAGGCGCGTAGGTGTAGATTTGTATGGCTGTGAGGTGAGTCAGGGTTCTGGATGCGTGGATAGTAGGTGAATGAGAATGTGATTTTATTTAACTGAAGCAGTCTCTGTTGTTCTCCCCATTTCATTTTTTTCCCTAGCTCATTAAACCCTGCCATACCCCATCTTTTTGTAGGAAAAGAGGATGGGATGATGATGATCATGATCTGTTGGATATGAAAAACCATTTGACTTGGATATGAAAAACAGTTGTCTGCATGTTTTCTTCCAGCAGAATAAAATCATCACGGGTTAACAACGAAAAAAAAAAAAAAAGGTATACCATTGCAGTGAAAGCTCAAGTTTATTGTGCTAATCCTTTGAACAGTTCTGGGATTCCCAATACTAAATAGAATCGTCTGGTTTGTGAGATTAAAATAACTACTTATGTTTGTCGCAGGGAAAGGGTTAAGGATCTAATTTGTCCTGAGTGACATAATTTAGGAGGGTATAATACCAGGCACATTACTGTTGAAGGTTCAATGTATACCGTATTTTGTGCCTTATCCTAAACTGTTTGTGCTGTAGGTTAAAAGTGATTGCATTTCCTCTGAATCTGGGAGTTGTACCTAATTCATTTTATTGACAGGTGGTGCTGTTAACATGTAAGTCCTGCTGACTCTTCCACTATCAGCAGGTTGAAGGTTGACCCTGGTAACCCAAACGCACCTACCCTGTTAATACTTTAGCACTTGGAACATTTTAATTTCTCTGATGATATAACTTATATGAATTATGCTGACTCTGGTACTTCTAATAGCTTGATGATTCTGGCTGGTACAGTATTTAACAAACCCTGATGTTTCTGACATGTAAATTCTTTTAATTTTCGCTACCTCAGCCACATAAATTCTGCTCACAGTTCCTTGTGATATGTAATTTCTACATGGAAATTCTGATAGTAAAATCTGGTGGTTGTGGCACTACTAGGATGTATATCCGGTTGACCCTTGTACTTTTAACATATTCATCGCTCTGACGTAACAGCCAGCCGCTGACATTATTATGCATCCCGCTGATTCTTGTACTTCTGACCTTTGAATTCTAATACATATTGCCGCGGACTCTGCAGCACATTCAGCGATAACCGTTGTTAGTTTTTTATTAATTCTTTGACTGTTAGGGGTATTCCTTAGTTTGGCAGAATCGTCTGGCGGTAGACAGATTATATACAGAAGGTGATCGTGCCGGCTAAATGGTAAATTGAAAGTTTTATCTCTGGTTGCAAGTGTAATTCAGTTTAATAAAATCGTTTGGCGTCAGTCATATTATTCCTTAGTCTGTGGAAGCTGAAGCGATAAGTATGTATGCGTTAAGTATGGGTGTATAATATAGTGTTTTAGGATGCTTTTTTACTATAGTGTCCAGGTGAATATGTAAAAGAAAGTATATACAGTATATCGTAGCTCACCGTAAAATAGGTCCGTTGGTGTGATGTCCCCTTTAAACTTTTCCCCACGCTCTGAAAAAGTGTACACTGTGGCGCTTGTTTGCTTGCTTGTTTACTGTGTTGCTTGTTTGCTGTTGCTTGCTTGCTTGTCCTGCCCTCGTCTCCTGTATCACGATAAAAGCACGCCCTCACTAAGGCCTCTTGCCCCCTGGCGGACGTGTAACAGGAGCGCTTGCATCAGCCTTCACTTTGCTTCTGGTAGGCCCCTCCCCCCCCTTTTTTTTTTATGCTTGTGCTTGTAGTTGAGGCGAATATCGTGTATTTGTGCTTACAGTAATGGCTTTATCATTACAGCTGCACACAGATCATTAATTTATACGTAAAATTCCATCTCCGCCGTCATCGTGCCTTCAGTCATGACTCCTTCGGGACTGTTCTTGCAATTATGCCTCAGTTATATTGAAGTCTTAGTTCCCTGCCTTTGTGCCAGGAGACACGATGCCTTCTTTGTGCCTGCATTAAAACTATCTTTGTTTATGCATTTAGCCTTTCTCCTGCCTTGTGCCTTCAATTGTCGCTCCTCAGTTCATTTTCTTGTAGTCATTATTTTTCCTCAAGCTCAGCCTTTGTGCTTGGTTGTAACATGTAACTTTTGCTCTTCTGTTTACCTCCAGGGCTTCTTCTCGCCTTGTGCTTGCTTTGTTGCCCCAAATTGATTTTGTATGCACTCATTGTTTTTAATATTACTGAGAAAGGCACTGTAATTCTTGTGCTCGCCCCCCCCCCTTTTTTTTTTATCCTTCCTTGTGCTTCCGATTCTCGATTTTATTTCCTCTTACTTGGGGCTATTATTCTTTGCTTTTCTGTGCACTTCCCATTCCTTTTTCTTGCAGTCGTCCCTCCCCAGCTTTGTGCTTTTAAATATGTCTTTTCCTCTTATTCCTCCGTCCGTACAAGCGCATGTGGTCATTGTTCCTCGTTGCCCTCACTCACACTACCTTGCATCTTCCTCTCTCCTTTCAGCACACTTGCACCTCCCCGTCCCCCAACACTTCTTGCATTTCCTGACCTCGCCTGCTTATTGTCCCAAGCGTTTCACCTTTTAGTATAACTCTTGGGATTTTTAAAGTGCATGTCTTTCTTTTGCTTTTAGGTATTCAGTGCTTTTACGTAGTACCTCGTAAGTATTTTTCTATATTCATTTGTTTCACATGCTTCTGTGTATGTATGTATGCACCGGGTATGTGTGTATGCGTAACTTTTGGTTGCTGTGTCAGTTCTGTTTGCACTGTTCCTTATTCACACACTGTTTACCCTTTGCCCCCCCCCCTCTCTCTCTCTCTCTCTCTCTCTCTCTAAGTTCTACGAGTATTCTTGCTAATATTATCGCCTTGTGTCTTACGGAATCTTGCTGTTATCCTGCTTTCTCCCATACACCTCTTAGTTCTCTCCTATTCTCTCCTCCATTTATCTCTTTCTTCTCCTGCTCTCTCCTCCATTTATCTATTTCTTCTATTCTCTCCTGTATTTATCTCTCTCTTATCATATTCTCTCCTCCATTTATCTGTTTCTTCTCCATTTATCTCTTTCTTCTCCTATTCTCTCCTCCGTTTATCTCTCTTCTCCTGTTCTCTCCATCGTTTATCTCTTTCTTTTATTCTCTCACTTCTCGTATTTTCACCACCATTTCTCTGCTGTTTCCTGTGCCTGTGTCCGTGCCTCAAACACCACCCAGGGACAGAGGGAGAAAATGTCCCGTGTTGGAGAAAAGTTTAAATGTTTTGTCGTCGTTCGCGTCAAGCTGCGGGAGAAGGGGGGTGGTGGGAGGGAGAAAGGGAAGTTTTCGCCTCCCATTTCTCCTCTCTCTCTCTCTCTCTCTCTCTCTCTCTCTCTCTGTGTTTGTCGTCTTTGTCGTCGTCGTCCCTACTCATCTCCCTGTTCCTTCCCATTTCCCTCCCTCCTGTCTTCCGCCCCCTTCCGTTCTCTCCACCCTTCCTTCGTTTTTTCCTCTCTTCTCCTCCACTCATTTTTCTCTTCTTTCTTCTCCTTTCCAGTCTGGTTTCAGTGTTTTGTCTTCGTCCGCGTCAAGCTGTGGGTGGGAGAGAGTTAAATTTCTCTGAAGTTCACCCCCCTCCCTCTCCCTCCCTCGTTTTTTCTTTCCATTTCTTCTCTCTCCTTGTCTTTCTCTTCTTTTCACTCCTCTTTTCTCTGTGCTTTCCCTGCTCTCTGTTTTTCTCTTCTCATATTCTCCTCTCTTTCTCCTCTTCTCATATTTTTATTCCCCTGCCTTGTCCTCCCTCCCCGTCTCTGTTTTTGTCTCTTCTCCTTTCGTCTCTTCTTTCCTCCCACTTCTTTCCTCCCTTCTTTTCCCCCTGTTCCTTATCATACCCACTTATGTTAACTCCCTTCTCCCTCCCCCCTCCACATTCCTTTCTCTCCTCTCCTGTCAACCCCCTCCCCTGTTCTATTCCCCTCCTCCCTTGTCTCTCCTCTTCTACCCTCCTTTTTCCCTCCTTCCTCTCCTTTACTTCCCGCCCTTCACCTCACCTTTCTGCTCTCTTCCTTTTCTTCTTTCCCTCCTCTTCTCCCATGTCTTAGTCCCCCCCCTCTTCTCCTCCCTTCCCTCACTCCCCCTCTCTTCGCCTGTCATGTCCTCTCTTCCTTTTTCTCCCTCCACTCCTCTCCTCTTTCCCCCTCCCCCACCCTCATCCCAGCTGGTCAAATCACCGACCTCGTTTGACGTGTCCTGTTCGTTCCATTTTCAGGTTTGCTTTATAATTCAGTTTTCCTCATATTTGGGGTTTTTTGGTATACTCTCTTGACTTCAGCCAGACGTAAAATTGCTACTTGACTTCTCCGTCTTTTACATTGAGGGATTACAACAAATTTAACACTAGAATATGATGCTAGTCACGAGGAATGGCCATAGAAACGATGTGGAGTTGTAGTACTTTATTATTCTGCCATTGACTTACAGGAAATAGAGTACAGAAAGACTAAAATCCCCGCCAAGTTAACCTCTTCAGTCCGATTATATTGTTTATTTTATTATTGCTACAACTAGACGATTTCATTCAACCATGAACTGGCCTCTGGTAGTCAAGGGATTATTGGAGGCTCTGTGTAACTCCACCTCTGGGTGAATAAAATAGTTCGATGTTAGCAGTGGTAAAATATAAAGTGCGTCACGAAGTGCAGGTGTTAAGGTGAATGAGCTATAATTAACCTGTTAAGCACGAAGGCTACCTGTTCTCTATATAAATTCTCCTGTTCGAAAAGTATATCCCAAGGTGAATAAAATTGTTTGATGTTTGCAATGAGTATATATAAAGTCCGTCATCGAACTGAAGGGGTTAAGGTGAATAAACTGTAATTAACCCTTTCAGCACGAAGATTACTTTTTCTCTCTATTCCAGCCAATGCCATAAGATTTTATTCAACGCAGGGGGGCGCTCTTGTGAAGGCGTTAGGGAAGGGTATATCAACTCCCACAGTACAACTAGTTTCTCAAAAGCGAAATAAAATCGTCAGGGGACAGCTCGAATGAAAGGTATAAATGACATTCTCGTAGTGAAGAGGTTAATGGCGTCACTCATTTCATTATCACTGTCTCTCTGTATAGCTTTATCTCGCTGTGGTTAGACGATTTTCATCGGCCCAAGAGAGCCCTTGGTAGTGAACGGGATAATCATTTCACCACTACGACGTCTTTTTAGCTGTGCCTTTGATAACCGGACGATTATGCTCTGCTTGGGAGGGATTTTTCGAATTTGAGATCTAATATATAGCCGTCATTAACACCTTCACGAGAGAGAGAGAGAGAGAGAGAGAGAAATACAATCCTATTTCCCCAACTATTAGTTTAATTTCGTCGACTGAACCAGAATTTTCATGGTCATGGTATATGCAATTTGTGGTGTCAGAATGGAATATTTTCAGTGATTACTTCATATCGTGCGCGAGTAGTGTCAGTAGTATGTTGGACGTATTTCGGGGTTGTATGAAGACGCATCTCACCATAGTTGTGTGTGTGTGTGTGTGTGTGTGTGTGTGTGTGTGTGTGTGTGTGTGTGTGTGTGCTGATTGCCATATTGCACATACTGTAGGCAGAGTCAGCTGCTGTAGCTACATGATCAGTGGCCGTGTATGAACATAGGAAGCTGGCTGAAGGTGAACGCTCGAGACACCTGCATACTAGCTCAAACCTCTGTGCGTGAGACAATGTGGGATGACGAAGGAGTAGCCAGGCGCTCCCCGATCTGATGACTGTGTGTGATGGGTGATGCTAGAGGGGGGAGTTGGGGAGTTGATGGCTCGTATCCCCCGTCTTCCCTTCACCATCCCCCTCACGTATTTTATCAGATTCCCTCCTCCCCCCGTCACCATCCTCCTCACGCATTTTACCAGATATGTATAGATACTGCTTAGGTGAATGTGTAGGTTCTGCTTTGCCAACACTTGCCTCATAGTACTTCGACGTGGTGGACGGGTGTATGACATAGAACATCAGCTTAGAGAGTACGTTATCTCTAGATCTGAAGCCTTGGAGATGAGGGGAGCTCCCTGAATTAGATTTAATTTTGCTTTGGATGCTATTACCATCACTCGCAGCAGTTGCTCATACGTTAAGCAACAGATGCAAAAATGCAGTACTTACCTGTAAACAAATCAGCCAGCAGTTCATGTAAAACTCATCCTTTAATTCATCTCGACGTTAGAAGTTTGTATTACTCCTGGTTGGCTGTACTCATTGACGTCACTTAACAAGCCCCGCCCACTGCTCTCCGTCTAATTTGTTTACTTCTGGTGCAGTGGTGGGTGTGTGAGTGACATCGGGTACGCGGTGGTTTTGGCGACGTTAATTAGCGTTTATTATGTGCACCTCTCTGGTTGGTCTCGGAATTTTAAACTCTAATAATTACGCAAGTTTCTGGGACGAGGTGGACGAATTGGTTGGAGTGAGGCTGTCATCATCATGGGAATAATGGTGAGTTAGCGTGTGATTATACGGCAGTATTTTGAATTATTCCAATTTTAATGTTCACATGGTGTTTTGAATTGGAGCCACGATTCTGATGCTTGAATGTTGAGTGGTTGTGCCATGTGTTATTCCAGTAATTACTTAGCTTGTAGATGGTGATGCGTATGAATGTAGCCAGGATTCCTAAGGCTTGAATATGGTGATGCGTGTGAAGTGTAGCCAGGATTAATAAGATCTGAATGGTGTATGAGTGATTGTGTCGCTCGTTTCGTTGGGCATACGTTTGTACCAGGATTCAACATTACCCAGTCTTTTTGAGGTGGAGGTAAGGGCTGGGATAATGATGATGATGATGATGATGATGATGGTGGTAGGCTATTGGCTCCAGGTTCGTAGCCATTTGGGAAGATGAGTTAATGAAGTTATCACGCCACTGGTAGTTGGTATTAATTATATTATCTAATTAGTTTACCAAATTATGTTCACTCTCTGCATGGTGAGGAGGTTGAAGTTGTAAGATTTTAAAAATAATGACCATTGAGAGTGATGAATTAACGATGGCTGAAATACAAATGGATGCGATTGAAATGTTCCTAGTCATAGATTTTTGTTTTTTTACGTATTCTTTTGACCGTAATACTTTTCATTGTCACAGTCATTGGCATGATCTTGTCTCTGTGACATAAGACTGACAACAGTGAGAATGATATCATACAGAGAACCGAAATATAAATGGATATAATAAAGATGTGGTGTTGCTTGGGAGGCCATGATGCGTTGTCGTATAAAAGGCGCATGATTTTTTTTTTTTTTTTCCAGCTGGACGATCTGGATAGTTTATTTCCAGGAGGGCCAGAGTTAGATGAGACGTTAGGTACAGTAAAATTATGACGGATCAGGATAGCTAAGACTGGGTTTAGTAAAGGGTTTAATATGGTGCTGAAATATCCAGCTTCTAGTACGGGAACGCGTGTCCGGGGCCATTCATCAAACCCGGTCACTTAACGAACGTTATCTTGTAGTAGCAGAGTTTTTACGTGATTTTATGCTGCGAAAATTGTCAGTATGAGTGTGTGTTCGTCCACCAATTGTGTGTGTGTGTGTGTGTGTGTGTGTGTGTGTGTGTGTGTGTGTGTGTGTGTGTGTGTGTTTTGGGGGAGTGCAGGGTAGTGAGGTGGATGGGAGGAATGGAGAAAAGTGAAATATAAAAGTGGGTGGGGTGGTGCAGGGTGGATGAAGAGAGTGAAGGTGGGGGGAGGGAGGCAGGCAGGAAGGGATGGTGTGAAGGTGGAGGGAAGAGGGTATCTCTAGGCTGGGGAGGGGTGGGGGGGATCTGCACCTACCCAGGAAGTACACCATAAAATACGGTATTATATTTGTGGGGATTTATTATTATTATTATTATTATTATTATTATTATTATTATTATTGGGAAGCATTGTGATGTTTTATTAGTGGTAATTACGGTCAGTATTATTTTAATTATGTAATACTTTTTGCAGTTTCTTGTATGTACTTCCCTAGTAGCTTATACTGTATACGATACTATGGAACTAAAAGAGTGTGCAGCCAAAGCCGATATTCTTTGTCACAAAAAGTCTCTCTCTCTCTCTCTCTCTCTCTCTCTCTCTCTCTCGTTCTGCGCCATTAGAATTCCATTGATACCAAGTCGTGAATATTGTGTAATTCATTAGTTCAGTAAGTCAGTGTTGTTGAGAGAGAGAGAGAGAGAGAGAGAGAGAGAGAGAGAGAGAGAGAGAGAGAGAGAGAGAGAGGAGGGTGGATGAGAAGGAGGAGGAAGGAAGGAAATGCAGGAGTAAAGGAAAGATTCTCTATTGACGTGGAATTAAGGAGTTAAGACACTAGTTAATTGAGAGAGGGAAGGAAGGAGGGTTGATTGGAAGACAGGGAGGAGAGAAGGATTTAATGAAAAGGAGGAAGGAGGAAATACAAGAAGGAGATAGAAGGGAAGGAGGAGGAAGAGAGGAATGTGAGGAGAAGGAAAGGGGAAGTTTGAAGTGGAAAAATAAATGAAAGATCACAATATTGAAAGGAAAGGGGTGGAGAAGGAAGAGTGGAAAGAGAAAGAAGGAAAAGTGAAAGAAATGAGAGTATGAAGGGGAAGAGGGCCAGTAGAAGGAAGTGGAAGTGGGAGGAGAGGAAGAAATTAAGAAAGGAACGATTAAGTAATAAATATGGGAGGAAGAGAGGGAAGGAATGCATAGGAATGAAGGAAGGAGGAATGAAACGAAGGAGTAAGGCTTATGGAAAGGGAAGTAGGAGCAGGTTGAGGACAGAATGAAGAAAGTGTGGACGAAAATAAACTGGAAGGAAGGATAAGATGAAGGAAAGGCTGAGAAAATGAAGAGGATGAATGAATTGAGAAGAAAGGTCGAGTGAATGAAGAAGAGGATAAAGAAAAGATGGCTGAGAGTAGAAGGAAGAAAGGAAGCAAGAGAGAGAGAGAGAGAGAGAGAGAGAGTCAGAGGAGACGAGAGAAAATGAAAAGAGTGCGCGCGAAAGTTGAGATTAAGTTTAAGATGGAGGACATGAGAGAAAGAGGAGAAAGAAGCCAGAAGAGAGAGGAAATTAAGACTGTGTAAGAACGAGGACATGAGAGAAAGAGGAGAAAGAAGCCAGAAGTGAGAGAATATAAAGACTGAAGGAGAGGAAAGATCAGGTTTAAGACTCGAAAAAGAGAGGAAGGAGGAAGCCAGAGGAAGAGAAGATATTGCCTATGAAGTAGATACAGAGATAGATGGATAGATAGGTAGATAGATAGATAGATTCAGAGAGAGAGAAGGGGGGGAAGAAGCCACAGAAAATACACTGTGTGCGCGAGAGTAGAGAAGGAAAGAGTGGAAGAAAACCCAGAGGAGAGAGGAAATATAGAGTGCATGAGAGGTTGCGGAGAGAAAGAGAGAGAGAGACGGGGGGGGGGGAGATATAAAAACGAGAGAAAGAGAGGAGGAAGCCAGGATAGAGAAAATAGAGATTGTGTGCGAGAGGAAAGATAAAGCTGAAGTATGCAGGAGGTTAGGTTAGAGAATGTAAACGTCAGGAGAGAGAGAGAGAGAGAGAGAGAGAGAGAGAGAGAGAGAGAGAGAGAGAGAGAGAGAGAGATAGGAAATTTGAACTTGAATGAAGCAAGAGGTAAGGTAATGCAGGTAAGTGTCATGGGGAGAGGAGTGGGGTGGAAATAAGCGCCTCAGTGAGAATAAGAAAAGTGATGGAGGTAGATGATGCGTGGAGTAAGCAAATAAATGCCGGTAAATAATGCATGGCGTAGAGATGAAAGATAATGGGTGGAATACGGTGTGAAATACCACTGAAATTAGTAGACATTTTTTGCCATTTTCATTAATATAAATTTTTCCTTTTTGACTAGAACTGAATAGTTAGGAACGTAGATGATAAAACAACAAAAATCATATGCGAAAAGCTAAGTGCCAGCCAGTAACGTAGTGAACTTAATACGAAGAACGTAGAATCATATATGGAAAACGAGAAGCAAACCAATAATAAAAAAACGAATCCGTAGAAAGAAATACTGAATCATTTTGAGGACGGCACAAAAATTCTGGTGGACTTCGTTTGCAGCTGGAAAAAAAAAAAAAAAAAAAAAAAAACTTTATTTTTTTCCATTGTTTTCAAAAGTTTTCGGAAGATCTGATTCATGTTAGGGCATTTTTTAAAGAACCGTTCTAGCAACTTAGCACAGAAGATGGGGTGTAGGTTGGCCAGATCAGAGAAAAATTGTCAAGATTTTGCATTGTTTTGTGTTTGGATGAGAATATAAAAGGACGGGGTTCCAGCAAAAGTGTGGTTGGGTGAAAAGGAAATGTGTGGAGGAATATGGTTTTGAGTGTGTGTGTGTGTGTGTGAGAGAGAGAGAGAGAGAATGGGGGAGGGAATGGGAAAAGATTAAAGACAAACGACGACACGAGAACAATTAGGATTTGAATTAAAAAAAAGAGAGAGAGAGAGGAAAGAGAGAAGAGAGTCTGAAAAAGTGAGAAAGAGAGGAAGAACCCCAAGGGAAGAGAATATAGACAGTGAGTGCGAGAGCAAGATAAGAGCGACGGAAAACCTCGGGAGGCTTAGTTTAAGATACGATAACATAGAGAAAGAGAGGAGAAAGCCAGAAGAGATGAAGTAAGGAGTCTGTGTGCGAGAGGAAAGATTAAGCTGAATAATGCAAAGGGGTGAGGCAGGAGAAGGCAAGTGTCAGAGAGAGAGAGAGAGAGAGAGAGAGAGAGAGAGACAGACAGACAGACAGACAGATAGAGAAGGAGAGAATATATATAAGCTTGAATAATGCAGGTGGTGAGACTAGGGAAGACAATTGTCAGGGGAACGAGGAGTGGTAATCAAGCCACGGCGGGAGAGAGTGAATGAGATGGAGAATGAAGATACGTGGAATAGAAAAAAAAACGTGGGAAATTATTAAATGTTTAAAAGAAAATGGCGAGAAGTGTGCAATAGAAAATAAAATACCATCGGAGTATACAGAGAAAGACGCAGTTTTACTTTTGACGAGCCTTTTCCCTTTTCATTTCTGCAATAAAGTAGCAAGCATGTAACAGGGAGTAATAATGATTATAAAAAAAAGCGACAAGGAAAAGCTAAATACCAACCAGTAACAGTGAACGTAGCCTACAGTATGGAGTAAAAAGTCATCCTGGAAAAAGTGACTTACCAAACAGTAATAAAGGTAACATAAAAAAGAAAAATCGCTGGAAAAAATTGCTGAAATATTTTGTGGACGGTGAAAAACTCCCGGCGGGCCTCGTGTACAGCTGAAATAAAAAGTTTTCGCCCCTCGCATTCTTTTTTCTTGTTATCGTCAAAAGTTTTCAGAAGAACTTATCCGTATTTGGGGTATTTTTGAGAGAACCGCATCTCCTACTGAGCACAGAAGGTTGGATGTGGGTTGTCTGATTAGATATTTTTCTTTCTGTTTCATTCCTTCTTTCTTTCTTTTGAAGTTGATGCGGGAAGATTGGACTGGGTTTAAAAAGTGCGTTTGAATACTTGTCTTTTCTTTTACTGTTTGTGATTTTGTTTTGTATTTTAAAGGGAATCTGAAAAGATTGAACGGTGGTTAAGCGACTTTTAGATTTAGAAGGAAAAAAGTGTACGAAGCAGTATGGTTTAGAGAGAGAGAGAGAGACGTACCAATATATATATATATATATATATATATATATATATATATATATACATATATATATAAAGGGGGCAGGTGATGGAGAGGGAAGGTAACGGCGAAAGAAATTAAGGTGCATTGCTAATAAATCATGGATAAGTAGGACCAGTCTATAACTCTAAGGGAACAAAACAGGCAATTAGGCGAGATTTATTGAAGAGAAGTACAAGATGCAGTGATTATCGTATGCTAGAGAGGTGGAGAGTGCCGTGGAGTCAGAAAGTATAGTGTAAGAAAATAGAAGATATTAAGGGGAGGAAAGAGAGGTTGAGAATCGTGTATTATAAGAAAAAAGAGGAAGCAGGTGCGAAAGCTGCGTGCGTATCGCAGAATAAATTCTTCTGATGAAAGGAAGACCGGAAAAAGGCTTCTTAATGAAGTGAGTCAAAGTGGACTGTGCCTAAAATTTTTCACTGCCTGATCTCCCTCGTGCTGTCAGTGAAATAGCTTCACTTGCAAATATTTAGTCTGATCGTGCTGAAAGGGTTTAATGTCAAGGTGATAAAATAGGACCTTTTAAAATGGCTATGAATTATTTATCATAAGTTAACTAATAGTACTAAGACAGAAAAACATTATTTGGATAGAAATGTTGCAAGTACAGAGAATAAAGAAAAAGAAAATTAGTATGGCAGAAAGAGGGAGAAAGGAGTGGACGAACCTCTGCTCGGAAGAAAAATTAAACGAGAACAAAGAGGTAATCGGGGTAAGAGAGGGTATGATAGTGTTTACTGAAACGAAGAGAGAGAGAGAGAGAGCGGCATTGGAGAAGCTAGGTTGGCTTAAAGTATGTTGAGAGATTCATGGGAACTGTAAATATTAAAGAAAAAAAAGACCAGAAGGATGCAAGAAAGTCATATAAAAGAGGAAAGACAAGAGAAAGGAAAGGAGAAAGAGGGAATGATGGAAAGTTGGATATTTCACTGTAAAAGGTGAAAACAGGAGAGAATGTGCAGGGTGTTCCATAACTTTTCGTACTAACTTCAGGAGGAATTTCTAGGACCCGTATTCTTATCGGTTAAGGAAGCTCCCTAACACCTTTTCTTAAGCGATTCAGTTTTCTTATTGCACCTGACTGTCATGTTCTGTGTTATATAAATCCTTCTCACATCGCCATACTCCGCATAAGCTACTTACAAAAGAATAATAACCACCCATATCCAGAAATAAACCACTAAGGAAGAGGTGCTAGGGGAGCCTTCTAACCCGAAGAGAATACGAGGTTAGGACTGATTTTGATTAAGAAACGGTACATGAACGTGGATTCAGTTATCAGTTATTTCGGAGCTGCAGTAACTGGTGGCCTTGTGGGTGCATTATGAGGGAGACAATTTTACCCCATATAGTCATCAATAACCGTGGCTCCGTAATGATTGAAATTGGAACTCATGGTGATGTACGATTTACTACATAAAATTAGGCCAAGAATTACATGCTGAGGTTAGTACGTGGGGTCCCGGAACACCCTAAGAAATGAGTTGATAAGAAAGGAAGTAAGGACGGGTGAAAGGCAGGAGGGAAGGGATGATTAGAGGTAGAAAAACTAAGACGAAATGATAACTGATTCAGAATTATAATTGGTGAATTGAGAGAATAGGAGAAAAAAAAAAGTGAAGAAGATAATAGGAAGATGGGAAAAATTGAGGGTTGGCAAAGAAAAGCGAATGCCGTAAAAAGTGAAGGGTAACTGAAAAAAGGATTTAAGAAAAAGGGTGAAAGACATGTAAAAATTCTATCAAAGGGGATCAAAAGTCTAGAAAAAGATATAAAGAAAAAAAAAATAAAATAAAAAAGAGGGAAATGAGAGAGAGAGAGAGAGAGAGAGAGAGAGAGAGAGAGAGAGAGAGAACAGTATAAATATGGAAACGAGACCAAACAGTTCTATGTAAAATTGATAAAAATAATTTTTATACCCTGAATGTAAAATGTTTAACCTTTTGGAAGCAACAGTTTCTGCGCGAGCCCGGCATTGGCATTTTCCTCAGCTGACTATATCCTCACCTGACTAAAATTGTCTGTTTTAAGTCTGAACAGAAAAGGTATTCAGTTCATATTGGTGAAAGTTATAAGAAATCGTCGTTTAAAAAGTGGAAACGTTTTAGGACTCTTCATATTTTATTTTAGAACAAATAAACATAAAATACACAGCTAAAAACATTGCCACGGATGTGTACAATGCTATACGCACACAGAACCACACATAAATACACACACACACACACACACACACACACACACACACACACACACACACACACACACACACACACACACACACACACACACACACACTAAAGATCAAAGGGCTGTGTGGTTGGAGCGAGGGACAGATGTTTAGGATATTAATTAACTGGCGTCCACTATGGGCAGAAGCAGGAGGTGAATGGAGTGAGTGATGCAGAAGAAGTGGTTTAAAAGTGTGGGAATGATGGGGAAGGTAAAAATGAGTGAGTGTGGAGCAGGAAGTGGAAGGACATGGGTTGTGAGTAGGCTTTTTGGAGGAGAAATGCGGATGGTAAAATGAAGACTATATTTATATGCTTAAGACAGTGGAAATAACTCTGAATTTTTATGACTAATAAGATGAATGTGCAGAGTGAGTTTCGGTGGTGTGGATTATGGGGATGGTTGAGGTTGAGACTGGAGTAGGCTGTGTGGAGGAAAATGTGAATGGTACAGTGAAAAGTGGCCATTGATGATGTCTAAAGCAGTGGCTCTCTTCGTGGGCCATATAACCCCTCAGGGAACCATGCCATATTTCTGGGGGGATAACGTACAAAAAATGCAGCATCAGGGGGCCGTAGTTAGAGTCTGAGGGGACCACCCAAACTTCATTGCCAGGCGTATGACCAATTTTTCAAAATCCTTACGTTTCATTCTCTGCGCTAATTTCAGAAGCATAAGTACTGAAAATTACTAAAATTTACAATACATATCTCAGTGTAAAAGGCAGTTGGTATTAATTGAAATTTCATATTCATGCGAAACAAACCGTAATGTTTTAAACTTCACTTTGACACATTCAAGTGACGTAAAGTTAGTCGCTAAACTGCTTCCAACTTGGAACTCTCCCAACACAAAGTATGATTTGAATGTTAGATTCATATTTCACCATTGCTTATACAACTGACAGTGACTGCGAGGGGGTTTCAAGGGTACATGATGCACGGGAGGATGCCATGAATAATAAAAAATTGAGGAACCATGGTCAAGGGTACTGTATATGGATGATGTGAAGGGTTTATGTTGATGATGATGTGTAGAGTTAGTGTGTATAATGTAGTGCATAGCACATAAGGATATACCGAGGGGTATATGTGGATGGAAAGTGTGGAAAAGCGAGATGTGTGTGGACGTGGTTAGTTTGAGTTGTAAGAGTGGAGGAGGGAAAAAGTGGTGAGGTAGTGGAGGGAAAAAGTTTGCAGGTGAATGAGGTAATGTAGAGTAAATGTGGATGAAAGTTGTGGATGGGTGTGGCACAGGTGGTGTGGTGTTGGCTGTTAGCGTTGATGAGGTGGAATATGCTGAAACCGGAGATGGGCAGGGAAAGGTTAAAGTGGATGAGCTGAATAATTTTTGAATGCGTTGCAGCCAGGAGAAAATGTTTTCACATGAATACGGCCATTTTTTTAAATCGGATTTTGCAAGGGGTGGGGGATTGTTCAGAGGATCATCGTGCATTCCTGTACCCTATCCCTCTCTTCCTTTATTAACTCCGTCAGCCCAAGGACGTATATATTTCTTTCTGCCACTAGAATTGTTAAAAATCTAAAAGAGCACTAGCGATGAAGGAGTTAATGAAGGCTAAATCTAATCACTTCATTTCGAAAATTATCTCAGACTGAATAGTTGCATGAGTACAGCAAGAATTAAATATAATATATCCTCGATCTGAATGAGTTAATTGCACCATGTCTTTGCCTGCAGTTCATATGCAGGTTTTATCAATAACATTTCTGTGGTCCACCACAAGATTATTTACCCTTTTCAGTACGATGACTTCTTTGACAATTTATATTTACTTCTGGCTGATGATTTTACTCTACGAAGCCGAGATATCGTGATTAACTAGATTAAACTGTTTCATCATCGTCATCAGTTAGATAACTTTTATTTAATTCTTACCACTAAGACACGACAGATCTCTCATAGTAGGTGAAGGATGAAGGTAAGGTGAGTGGATGTGTTAAGGGTGTGAGAGGAGAGAGAAGGGTTGCATGATAGGAGAGTGAACGTGGGTGTAAGTGATGAGTGAATGTGGGTGTGGGTTGAGAGTGAACATGGGTGTGAGTGGAGGGGGTAGGGTAAGAGTGTAAGGTGGGTGTGGTGGAGGGCGATGTGTCCGTATGAATGGTGAGAACAGATATGAGTGGATGGTGTGGATCATGGTTCTTTTCGGGCCATGATGTGGAGTAAGGGTGTGTGTGGTGTGGGCGGGAGTGGAAAGGGTGTGGTGAGGGTGGGGGTGGGAGGGTTAAGATAAAGCCTCATGTTTCGTGGCTCTCAGGGGAATGAGTCTGCCAGGGGGTATTGATGCCTTCCTTCCCACCCTTACCTCCAATGTGGTTCTAAAAATAACAATCCACGGAAAAATAGCTCACAGAAAAGATAATACCGGTACACACACACACACACACACACACACACACACACACACACACACACACACACACACACACACACACACACACACACACACACACACACACACACACACACACACACACACACACACACACACACACACACACACACACACACACACACACACACACACACACACACACACACACACACACACACACACACACACACACACACACACACACTAGTTCTTCATCACCCTTGTTTTTCTTTATCTTGGTTGTATTTGAAGCACAGTCCCATCCTCTCTCTCCTCGTATTTTTTTAAATCCCTCTCATCTCACTTCCCTATCCTTAAATCTATCTCTTCCGCCTTATATATGGAAAGCGAAGGAGGGGTGGAACAGTATTATTGCGGAGAACTGTACATACAAAGGATGTTAAAGATACAATAGAGAAGAACGTTCCAGCATGTTTTAACTACCTTCATAGCTGTAAATATGTAAGTAATGTTCGCACAGTGGCACACAAAACACGAATTTATAAGTAGTGCAGCAGCAGTCTCCTTGTGTAAGCATATTTATCAGCAACGAAGCAGTCATCCTTAAATTATTGTTCAAGCAGCAGATGCAGACGGTTACAGAAGCGAGTGTAATACATAATCACAATCAAAACACACAAACAACGATAAATAACATCATAAGGAAAAGAATCAGTGATTAAACACCCTGAAGTTGACTCTCTAGTAAGGGGACGTCTGTTGGATCTTTTTTTTTTTTTTGTAAATCCAAAACGTATTTTTCAACTTCGAGAGAGAGAGAGAGAGATAAGTATTTTATCTATGTCCATCAACCCAAGCATCTGTCTGTCAGTGTACCAGTCTATCTGCGTATCTGTACGGCAGTGACCTTTGATGTTTTGCTGCCAAGATTTTTTTTTTTTGTAATCAGTTGGTATAGCTATGTGTCGCTGTTTTTGAATCTGTCTATCTGTCTCAATGTCTGTCTTTTTGTCTGATTGTCAACATTTATTATTTTGTATCTGTGTGTTAGTATCGATCTGTTCTTTGTGTGATTCGGATTTATGGTAATTGGGGACGGCCATTGAAGTGTCTCTGGTGTAGTTGTGAAGTGGGTGGCATTGTTAGTGTCTGGTGTGGGCGTATGATGGAAGGTGTCCGCAGAGGCCAGTATGTGGTCCGAATTTGCTTTACGGACACCACTGACCCGTACTCTCGGTTTATTGGATGCAGTAGTATCTCTTCTTCAGCGATTTATTTTTCTCATTAATCGTACTTATTCTGTAGGACGTAATTGATGTAAACTGTGCTAGTGTTAAGAGCATATAAATTACGCGAAGACTGATAATAAAAATGTAATATGAAGAGTACATTGCTAAAGAAGATGTGCTGTACGAAGTCCTCTGAGCCAGTGAGAATGCGGCAGAATACCTTTACTATTGAATGCAGTCGTTTTGTAGTTATTTTTTATGTACTGTATATTTCTTCTAGGGGCGCTACAATTATGACATGGTAGTCTCATGCCATCTACGACAAGAGGAGAGTGGCAGAACACTTTTTTTTTTTTCTTTCTCAGACTTTCACCGACTTTCAATCAGTGTCATCAGTGAGATTCTCCTTCCCAAATGAATATGGGAAAGTAAATGACGGTGGTGGTGTTGAAAGTGATGGTGGTGATGGCGGTGATTTCTTTGGGGATGAAAGATTGTGTCTATGATGATTTTGGTGATTAGGCTGGATTTTGTAATAGAAATCGATAAAAAAAAAAAAAAAAAAAAAAAGACAGAGGCTGCAGAACATGCCCCTTCCAAATACTGCTAAGGAAAAAAAAAAAAACTAAAATATCCTTTAAGTTCAACACATATGAATACAATTGGCCCTTATTAGTCTGTCAAGGAAGCCACCCAGCACCTCATCCTTACCCATTTAATTTTGCATATGGTGCCTTGATAAGCTACTGTAGGTTAGTTATGCATAAATGTCAGTTTTACGAAGCCATAAATAGCGCATGAGCGAATAAGAAAGTGAAGTATGTAATGTAAATGACAAAGGATTAGGTGTTAGAAAACCTCCTAAGCTGATGAGAATATGGGATAATGTGTGACTGACGACGCTACTTTTGTGATTGGTCCTATGCGTGATGACATTTGTGGTGCCTATCCAGTCCTCTAAAAGTTTGTATTTTCTGCAGGACAAGGGTTGACCTCACTCTCTTTTTATCCTGCCGCGTATAATCCCTCAACAGTTTTTGTCGTTCTCATTCCATTATATTGCATTGTAATAAATATTGTAGTTGAGGATTTTATTGGAGATCCGGTTTTTAGTAACGAAATCCGACCGCACCATTTTTCAAAACATTGAATACCTCATTGCTTTTGTGCTTTTTGCTAGGCTTTTAAATTCGTTTCACTAAATCTGTAATTATATATACCCGTGACCCAGTGTATATTGCATGTTAAAGCCACTCCCAGTAGTTTATTTATACATAAAGCCTCTTCTGCGTATTGCCGTCGTTGCTCTGTGCGATAAATTGTTCGAGTTTATTTGGAGAATACCATTTACTCATTAAAAGAAAGAATAAGAAAAAGTAAAATTCCCGATAGGCATGTAATGAGTATCACTGTGTTAACTCCATCAGTCCGATGACCTATTCCCACTACCTCCAGACGATTTTATTCAGCTTAGGGAGTGAGACCAGGTTATGGAGTTACTGAGAACTCTTTCTAACCCCGTCACCAAAAATGGTCTTTCCAAAGGTTAACGGTATCGTCTAGAGGCAGCGAGAACAAAACGCCTCATTGTGTGAAATAAATTACCAGGGTGAGTAGCGTCCACGAACAGGAAGTGACAAACATAACACTAAGATTATGCCTGACGAGTGAAGAGATGAACATAAAGTACATTTGTGATCAGTAATTCCTTCCACGTTTGAGATCCCATATCAGTGAAGCAGGATTACAGCCTTTCGAAATCGCTTGAATATCACTCGGTAGTTTAACAGGATCCTTTTAGCCATTGATACAGTTTCTAGGCACTGTAAAAAACTGTAGACCCTTAGTATTCGTGTGAGTGGGTGAGATTATCAATGTGTGTGCCTCCATATAACACAGTTTCCCGGTTGTATGAAAAAAAAAAAAAATAGTGACCCTAACTGTACATGTGAGGAAGTGTGAACTGTGTGTGTGTGTGTGTGTGTGTGTGTGTGTGTGTGTGTGTGCGCGCGTGTGTGTGTGTGTGTGTGTGTGTGTGTGTGTGTGTGTGTGTGTGTGTGTGTGTGAGAGAGAGAGAGAGAGAGAGAGTAGAGAAGTCTCTTTAAGTATGAAACACCAATTAGGTTTCTGGGGTTTCGGAGGGAGGGAGTCAATACAGTTTCGAGACATTGTTAATGAACTTTAGATCCTAACTACGCATGATCTTAAAGGAATGTATACGTGTCTGAGAGTAATTGAAAGTGTGTGGGGGGGTGAGTTTGTGAATATGAGTGAATGGATGAGTTTGTAAATATGAGTCAGCGGATGAGTTTGTGAATATGAATGAGTAGATGAGTCTGTGAATTTGAGTGAAGCTTCGTAGGCAAGGGTCCAGAGTGTCACCTGTTAACTATGGTAATGAATGGAGGGATGGAGCACTTTGATCCTCCTTATCTCTTTGAGTCCTGAAGCTGGTGAATTGATGGGGAGAGAGAGAGAGAGAAGAGAGAGAGAGAGATGCTAGGATAAGGCAAAAGAAAAAGTATTAGATAGCGTCGCTGAGTGATGGAATATGGAGATTTGGGTCAGCAGTGGTGAAAGGGGAGGGAGATTAGATAAATAAGGGGTGGGTACTGGGGAAAAAGGCCAGCTCAGGGGGAACTGTTTTTGAAGATGGGTATGGATTTCAAGGGTGGTAGGGAAGTTGAGGATTTGTTTTTTCCTTCCTTTATTCATCTAATATTTAAAAAAAGGCACAGTCACAACCTTCATCCACTCCACCATAGTGCCTCCTTTCTATCCGCACAAAGATCCCTTACCATTTCAGTTCAGTTAATAGCCAAGAGTAGTCAGATTGGAGAACTGAATTGACCGTACTCGTTTTCAGTTTAACTTGGCCCAGATCTTCGTCCCTTTGTAGCCGGGTTCGTGTAACTCATGTGGCAGAATAATACAATAAGGCAGTTCTTTCCATTTCTTCAAGACTAGCATAATTTTCGGTAGTTATTCTGTTGTAAAACTAAGCATTGCAGATGGGGAGAAGACAATTTTAGGCCAAGTTAGAGTAAAACGAATATACTAATCTTTGAGACTCCTTCCATATTTTCTGAGACTCGCTGACTTATATGCAAGAATAAAGTGAAGAGGAAAAGCTACTAGGGGGCTTTCAAGACCAAGGAAAATTCAACGTAGTTTATCTAGACAGCCTTATCTCACCAGAACTCATCCTGCTCTCTTACATTTCACCTATAATAAATAAATAAATAAATAAATAGCTGATAAATAAGTGAATATAAGGGAAAACAGTTTAGCCTAAATATCTTATCCTCCTTACCGGACTGGGCTGAAGAATTATCGATCAATTTGATAGTCAGCCCGGGGACATCACTTGAATCTTGTCTGACTATCATGAGACGACTTTATATTGCATAGGAGAGATTTCAAACAGTAGGGATTGGACATATTTTCCTTCCTTCAGTACGAGAGGTCTTTTCCCAAGTTTAATAAGATCGTCTAGAGGTGGCAAGAGTAACTGGAGGAAAATGTCTGTGGGTTGAAAGGTTTAACAAATTAGTTTCTAGCCATCTTCACGGCGATAGGTTTGGCGGTTGAAACAAGAATTGTAGTAGTCGTAGTAGTAGTAGTAGTAGTAATAATAATAATAATAATAATAATAATAATAATTATAATAATAATAATATTTAATTAAACATACGGAAACGATGAACGTAGAGATGCAATAATTTTCCTGGCAGACGTCAGTTTCTAACTCGTGTACTACGAGATTCCACCCATCAGTTAAAGAAAATCAGTAGGTGGTGGCAGGCATAAATATATAAATAAAAAAAGAAAGTTGTACTGAGGAGATACCATAAAAGCAAGAGGAATATTGGTTTGGAACCTGCGGCAGGGTACTTGTTTCAAACAGTTTGCTGTAAAAAGTAACAAGCCTTAACAGAGTGATCCATTACTCAGATTCTGGAGGTTTGCACCACCACAGGTGTCAGCTGACAGCAATTTTGGATTCTTCTTGTCAAATAACCTCATATGCAACCACTTTTATGTCTCAGTAGGCTTAAATTAATCAAGTTTACTAAAGTTGTCGCTAGATGGCGCCAACTGAGGTGTCATCTGATGGCAGTTTTGGATTCTCTATGTCAAATTACCTAATATGGTACCACTTTCATGTCTCCAATGGCCTCCTTTTAACAAATCAGCCAGAAACAAAAGAAAAAGAAGAAGAAAGCTGGCCACTCACTGACCTACTGGCTATCGCTGCAGGTAAAAAGTAAAATTTTTGGAGCCAAACCGTGCCCCAGTACAAAATTATTTTGCATCCCTCATTATTTCATCCTTAGTGCTGAAGGGGTTCACTTTAAAGGTCGTATTGTAAGTGGTTTTAGGAAGGAGGTAACACCCCATACATAGCGACTTATTCTGAACCATCCACCCCGATATCCTCGATGCAAGCACTGTCGCTATGAAAATGATGTAAATAACATATAAGAGATTAAGAAGCAATTTGCAAAATAAATAGTCAAGGAGGAGGCGCTTGAAGTCTCCTGTTCCTCCTAGCATACGGCTTTAAAAGAATGATACCTCTTTTAGATATCTCACTCTCGATAAAATGCAGAGTATGTTTTATGTATATATATACACATTGGTTTCAAATTTTTTCATCTCCATCCGCTTACCGTCCTTCCTACTGATGGTTAAAATAGATTTTTTTTTTTCTTGGGAGAGTGGTTAATAATACTCCTAATCCCTCCCCCTCCTTTTTTGCCTTTTTTTCTTTTTCTTTTTTCTGTTCTTTTTTTCCTGCGTGTCTCCCTCCACGGAAGTGTAACTGCGTAGCTCAGGGTTTCTTTCTTCCTCTCCGACACTGAAAGTACACTTCGGTTCCTCCATCCATTTTTTTTCTTTTCAGTCTCGGTCCATTTTTTTTTCTTTCAATATCTGACCCCCCCCCCTCTTTCTCTCTCTCTATATTTTTTTTCTGACACCTGTATCTGTTCCTTCGTTCTCTCTCTCTCTCTCTCTCTCTCTCTCTCTCTCTCTCTCTCTCTCTCTCTCTCTCTCTCTCTCTCTCTCTCATCTACTCACCTTTGTTTATTTCATTCCTTTTTACTCCGCCAAGGACGTTATGTTTTTGCCGGCGTTGGTTTGTTTGTCTGTTAGTAGGATCACTCAAAAAGTTATGAACGGATTTTGCTGAAATTATTTTGGAGGGGTAGGGTATGGCCCAAGGAACAATCTGTTAGATTTTGATGATGATCTGGATCATCATCCGGATCCAGGAATTTTTTAAAATGATTCCCTACCATTGCGGGATAGTGGCAATTTCAACATTTTTGCTTCTAACGATAAATAATGCCTACAATGCTTGCACATATATCACAAGATAATATATCCATAAGATCTACCATACACTCCGCTTTGGCGGAGGTTTGCAATTTCTGATTGCCTTTTTCTTTTTTTCTGAGCTTCCTACATTTCTGCCTCCCTTCTTCCCTTCCCCTCTGTCTTCCTTCCTTCCTTCCTTCCCTTTGTTCATCATATCTCCCTTTTTTCCCCTCTGTTTTTTCTTCCCCCCAGACGTTCCCACAGCGCACCTGCCACCTCAAGACTTTCCCCTCACATCTCCGCTAATCTTAAATTATAACTCCCGTCTTCTCTTCATCTTTTTTTTTTTTTTTTTTTCTCAGCTTCATATACTTTTCATTTTCTTGTGTTCTTTGCAGACCCCTCTTTCCATTTTTTTTTTCCTTCTTTTTCCTTTCGTCTTTCACTTTTGTGTCCATCTTTAATTGACTATATTTTCACTCCCTTTTCCTCTTAGTGTTCTCCTGTCCACTCTTTGTTCCCAACTTCTTTTTAATTAGACCTACTCTCTATTCTACCTTTCACGCTTTCTATCTCCCCTTTCTGTTTCTTCTTGTCTTTGTGAAATATTTACTCTTGGTTTTCTCATGTTCTCTCCCTATTCATTTTCTTGTCTTCATCCCCCTTTCTTCTCCCTATACTCATTATCTCCCGACTCTCCTCATTCCCTCTTCTTCCCTTCTCCTCTCTTCTCTTTCTCTGCCGGATTAATCGTATCACCATTTTTTCCGATTTCGCGATCTTATTTCTCTCCTTCGCCTACCTCATCTTTCCGCTTTTTGTTTCTTCTTCATATTCTTACACCATTCCTTATGTCGTGTTTATTTTCCTCCAGCCATTCTGTCGTTCTCGTTTTTCTCATCTCATTTTTCTTTCCCTTTCTGTTTCCTTTCTCACCTACTCTCATTTCCATCTGCTGTTGTATCCTTACCGTCTAGGCTTTTACTCCTTTCAGCATCCGCTGTCAGTTATTTTCCCCTTTCCTTTACCTTCACTTCTCCCTTAGTTTTCCGTTTTGTTTTTCTTTCATTTCTTCCCATACTCCATTTTTTTTTCTCTTGCCTTTCATAATTTTCTCGTCTCAGCTTTTCTTCCTGTCTCTCTTCCTACTCCTTTCTGTCCCCATGGCCATTCTCTCCAGTTGTTTTTCTCCCCTACCCTATCATCTTGCCTCGGTTTCAAGCCCTTACCCTCATCCCCTTCACGCTCATCTCTCCTCATCTTCATCCCCCTCTCACCCTCATCCATCCCCACTCTCATCCCCCTTCTCCCTTCCACCCTCGGCCTGCCTTACTCTCTACCCCAACTTAATAATTTCAGTCAATCTGTATTCCAAAACTTTTTCACACATTCCTCCCCTTCCTCCCCTTCACCCTATTTCTCCAATAACGGAAGGGAGGAGAAGTGCCAGTGGAAGAGGAAGAAGAAGTACCCAGGAAGATTTAACAGATCTAGCAATGAACAAAGGAAAAACAAGCGACAACTGGAAAAAAGTATGTTTGTGAGAGTGAGAAAGGGAAAGGAAAAAGACGAAAAGTAGTAGTGTTGAGGAAACTGGAAAGAAAATGAGGAAATAAAACGTGTCAGTGAGAAGAGATGAGATAAGAAGCAGTGGCGTTAGTGAAAAGCAGTATTAGACAAAGTTTGACTGTTTGGTAAATGGGAAAACAAAGGACAATAGGGAAAAAATAAAGTAAAATTGAAATAGGAAAGAGGTGATTAATAGGGAAAGCAGTGAGAAGGAAGGAAGGAAGGAAGGAAAAGACTGGGGGAGAGGTGGAATGAGAGAGAGAAAAGACTAGGTGCAACAGAACAGCAAAGGGAACAGATAACGGAAGAAGGTGAATAGCTAATGAAAGGAGAATGAGCAGAGAGAGACAGAGGAGTACAGGAGGGAAGAGATCCACCTTACAAATGACACAAATGATGCAACCAACGTAACGACTTCATCAAAGAGTACTAAAGATAGGGTGACAAAGAGGATATGGGTGGTTGGAAGGACATAAAGAGGGCGGGCTGGTAGGAAGGGCTGGGTTAGAGATGAAAAGCAAGAGCAGCGGGAGGGAGGAGGAGGTGGGGGACTTTTATAGAGAACATAAAGGTGAAATATTTCTCTCTCTCTCTCGCTCTCTCTCTCTCTCTCTCTCTCTCTCCTTTCATTCATTCATTCTCCCTTCCTTCCCCATCTTTCTCACCCTCTTGACCGTACCCCTCAAGAAGATCGCTCATCTTAGTCGGCCGTACCCAGAGACTTCCATTTCTGTGCTGATTCTGTGCCTCTTCAGACGTTTTCCTCCTTACTGCTTCCCCTCACGCACTCTTCATTAGGTCCTTATTGACTCTTCTGAGGCCTTTCAGGTGCTGAAATGCAGTTTTTATTTTAAGATATATTTATTTTTTAGTACTGTTCCTTATAGAATCTTTTCTCATATACCGTGTGTGTATATATATATATATATATATATGAATGTATGTATGTATTAAAAAAATAAATGAGCCTTCCTGAAAGAAATTTTTAAGTTAAAGAATACAAAAAAATCATTCTCCTTCACTCGAGCAGTTGTCAGCGAACGAGACGATACGCAATCAAGTGTTTTCCGAAGCATAGAAGCCCGTGTCAGGTCAAACATCGGGCGAGAGAGGTCACAGCCGCACATGAAATGTCAGGGAGGGAAAGTGTGTGAGAGAAACACAGAGCTGATGACAGAGGAAGTGTGTGTGTGTGAGCGAGCGGCTGGTTGAGATGGAGAAGTCTGTGATGTGTCTGTGTGAGCAGGAGACCGTGATGTGTGTGAGTGAGACTTTGCGTGCGGGATGGAAAGAGAGGAAAATTAATGTGTTCATCTAAACAGAGAGAATCGTACGATGAATATATTTATGTTTGAGTGGCTGGTGGTGAGGGAAGAAGGGCAAGAGGTGAAATAGCGTAGCTGTATCGGTATTCCTTTTTCATTTTAAATTTTTGTCAGCTTTACAGATTTGGTAAGAACCTCTTGTTATATTTAACTGACTGCATTATATGTTAGTGATGCGGTATTTGATTAGGCGAGAGAAATATATACATCCTTCATCGTCACAACATGCATTTTGGTAAAAGTGAGGTATGATACTGATTTAATCCACACGGATATGAGCGGCAGAGTCAGTTACAGAATTTTCCCAGTTCTTAATTAAATTTTGTTTGACTTCTCACTCTTTTGAAACCTGCTGGTAAAACTGAACGATGTTTATGGAAAAAATGAACAGTAATTGAACTGAGTGTTCGCACTAAGGTAATCACCAAAACTTGTTTTATCATCTTATACTTGCTATTACTTAATCTGACTGGCCACTCCTGTCTGCTTAGCCCCTTTTACGTATACATTCCTACCTGCGTTTCCCTGCCTGACGGCCCTTCTTGCGTACTAAGTCTTGTCTGCTTACCGAGCTACCTACCTACATCTGGCTACCTACCTCCCTGCTTACCTCTTGCTATCTACTCACCTACCTACCGACCATTGGCTACCCACTTACCGATGAACACTCTCAACAAAAAGTAATTGAAAACTTGGGGACGATGGATTTGAAAATGAGCAGAACTTAGTTTACCTTCTTGGAGATGTTTGCATACTTGATTTTGAAGTAACGCACTCTGAAATCTTAAGACAGGTATTTGGTGTACTGGCGTGTGATGCAATTTCCATTGACAGTCTTGTTTTTCAGATTCTTTGGTCATATATTTCAAAACGCATGGTGCTTACAACGTTTGGATGGTTTTTGTGAGACAGTACCTACCTACATAAGTCTGTCAGCGTACCAAACTACCTACCATTGTCTGTCTACCTTTGTCTGTCTACTGGTGGCTCCAAACGATTTTATTCAACTTATGAAAGGTGTGTAGTAGTGATGGAGTTAAGGAATCTAAAACCACCACATCGAGAAGCCTTCTTTCACCAGAATGAAATCGCCTAGAGGTCCCCCCTCCCCCCCCAAAAAAAAAGCCGCCTGAGTGAAGGGATTTAATAAATAACCGCTCTACTTTCATTATTATTATTATTGTTATTATTGCAGCCTTTCGTTCTCGCGTAGGCAGCAGTGCGATTTGTAAGCGCGATAGTGCTGTGTGGACAATTGTGTTGGTGGAGTAGGGGGGAAGTGGGGAGGGAGCTTTACCGTTCATAATAACATCAGCGGCATTTTCCATACCATAAAATTATACCTGAACAGTTACCATACTTTAAAAGGGACTGGTCATGCAGAGAGCCAAGTGGATTGTGGATTATGGTTGTTTTTCTGTACTGATAATGATGTGTGGGGAAAAAAAAATAGCAGTATTTTTTCTTTCTTTTTTTCCATGTTGATGGTATTGCAGTGTGGAGTAAAGAGTGCAGGAAAAAGTTATTTTTTTTCCTCCGGTGATGAGTTTTGTAATTTCTTAAGAGAAACGAGAGAAAAATGGGGATTTTTTTTTTTTCCTTTTCTTTGGTAATTATCTGACCTGATGAGAACGTAGTAGGAAAAAGTAGTGCGATTTATTTCTCTGGTACTGAAATTTCGAAAAAGTAACATTGTATTTTTTTGGGGGTGATTGTATTTAATGGTAGAAAAACCATTATTTTGAAAGGTACTGATCATGCGGAGAGAGGAATGGGAAAAATGTTGTGGATAATTGTTGTATTTCCGCAGGTGATGATGATGATGATTTTAAATCTGGTCCCAGGCTTATCCGAACGTGAACCTAGTGGACTGTGGGATGAAAATGCTCTCCTCCAGTCCACCATATACCCTCAGGGAAAGAGGGAGGGAGGGAGGGAGGGAGTTGAGAACCGTCTGAATAACCGGGCAGTGCAGCCGTCTGTCAATGCCACTGCGTGAAGGCGTCCCTCTGCAGCCCCTGATGATGTGTTAATAGGGGAATGTGAAGATGAGAATGCGGACAAAGGGCTAAAGGTTTATATTCTGCCGGTAATAATGTGTTGTCACCCAGGTAAAGAAACGCTTAGGAAAAACAATGTGAAATTTTCTTTCATATCTCTCACAGTAATGACTCTGGGGTGATATTCGGGTGTAGCTCAACGAGTAGGAAAAATAATATACATTTTTCTTTTATTTCTCGCGTTATAATGACTGCGGTGATACCCTAAAATAAAAAAAAACATGGGGGAAAGTTATTTTTTTTATACGGGGACATATTTTGGTAGTGAAATTTTAATCCAGGATGGTCAACCCCTTCACTACGAGAAGTCTTCAGCTTAAATCGCTTGACTGTATCGATAAGAGAATAAAAACAGACATCGAACTGAAGGATAATCTTTTTCAGTACGAGGCGTGTCTTCAGATGAAAAAGAAAAACGATTGGCAGGAGTAGGAGTAAAATAAGTACATCATCGCACTAACTAGGCGAAGTATAAGAAGTACAAGTGTTCCAGTTATGATACGAGAGTACTGCACTACGTTTCCGAAAATCCTTAGCGAGTGATTGACGGACAGGCTTTTTTCTAAGAGATGTTGTCTGCGAATAAAAATTACTTCAGTGCAGGAATGACTTACGGGGATGGATAATATTTGAAAGGTGGTGATGGGGATAATGGTGATGTTGGAAATGATAGCAGCAGTGTCAACAGTGGTGGTAATGAAGGTGGAGGGTTGTGGTGTTGACATTAACGGAGAGAGAGAGAGAGAGTTCGTGTTAGTCTCTATTTTGCTTCTATACACTTTCTTCCTTAATTGTGCTGGCTTTTATCCTTCCCGTCCCTCCATTCATCCTCCCAAAAATCCAGCTTAATTTTTCGTCAAACTTTCTATCAACATGGAATGGAACTCGGCTGAAAATAGGCCCGGAACTCCCATGTATGGTACTCTGATAGATACATTGATAGATAGATTAATAGATAGGATTTATTAAGGGTGGTAGAGATACGTAAATAGATAGGTGGACCGAAAATGAGGTTAGAGAGAGAGAGAGAGAGAGAGAGAGAGGTGTTATATAAATACACAGACCACACATATCCCTCCATTTCTAGTTGGTGGTCTGGCCTTAATGTTATCAGCAACACTGATTTTCTAATCAGTGACATTTAAGCAAAGGGCACAAAAAGCTGAAGGCTCTTTCCCCACCCACCAGACCCTCTGTAGATAAGCATGCAGAAAATGTCATAATACCTGCTGGTAATTTGATAACGGCAGAAAAAAATACTGAAAATGAAGCGTCTGTGTTATTACTACTACTCGGGCATTAAAACACTGTGATTTAGACTTTCGTCAGTAATAGAAAAAAAAAGAGGGAAAGCTACACAGAAATGAAAACTTTGGGATATGCCTCAACGTGCAGTTTCCGTGCTTTCAGTGTCTTTCATCATTTCAGCTTATCCATGCCGATGGCTGACAAGTAGTAACCTAGTTCATTCTTTAATATGAGAGTAATTGCACTCTCATTAACGCTTTCCTGGAGTCCGTTTCACTCATTTACAACTTCCATGATAAAGAAGTTAATGCAAACATATTAATTTTTACCTCCTGTTGATTTTAAGCCTCTTTGTACATTTGCCGGGACCGTTTCCTTCGACGAGTAGCTTCAAGATAACAGCTTCCATTTTTTTTTTTTTTGGTCCCTACTCAGTAACAACCTTCCCTCCCATGTCACACCTTACACATCGTGTGAACGGTACTTCTATTTCCCGTTTTGTTATGACTTCAAGATAAATGTACTAAATGCTGCATTGAGGGGAAACATGCACCATCAGAATCAAGGTTTCAGCTCCTTCAGTACAATGTCATATTTTACTCGTGATTTCGTTCAGCCTTGGTGAAACAGGCAAGGAAAAGCGTTGGAAAATATCTTCATGAACCTCTTCAGTACGGTGGTCTTTTATTGTTATGACTTTAATTATTTTTCAGTCATACTGGACCTCATCTTCATCATGATGATGAGAGGAGGAGGAGGAGGAGGAAGAGGATGATGAGTGGTGATGATACCTCCAGACGGTTTTGTTTGTCTGTTGTGACTAAATTCTAACTGTGTGTGCGTTTGTGTGTGTGTGTGTTTGTGTGTGTGTGTGTGTGTGTTTCCATGTGCGTACTTGTAGATCGTGGTGGTGGCTGTGCGTGTGTATGTATGTGTAGACGCGCTAGGTGAGTGGATTACGCTGATGAAATGGAGGGATAATTAGGCTTTTTTATTAACTGCATCCTCTGGCGCGGCGGGTTTGTGTCGGTCGCTAATGTCCGTGTGTAGCAAGAGCCGCTGCATGTTTATCTCCGCTAATGAGGCCTCAAGTAATTTTTACCGCTAGATGGGTCTCATACTGCGTTATAAGTGGACTGTGTGTATGTATGTGTTTGGGGGGGTGAGGGGCCGAGATAAGAAAAGGGAGAGGTAGGAGTATAAGGGAGCTCTAGAGAGGTGTGTGTGTGTGTGTGTGTGTGTGTGTGTGTGTGTGTGTGTGTGTGTGTGTGTGTGTGTGGACATAGTTTTGCAGTGTATGAATAAAATCGCCTTTTGACCTACTTCTTGACGAGTTATTCAAGATAGGCTTAATAGAAGAAAGGATGTATATGATATGAAGCGCTACTGAATTGGGGGTTAGTGATGTGGTAATGATGTGGACAGCTCTGTAATCTTCAGTTTTTGTGTATTCCATTAATTTCACATACCCTACTCCTGTGTTTAGTATTATTTAACTCTTCATCTTTGTTCTTGTTACGGTAGACAATTTTTTAGTTAATCATTTACTACGTACTTAGGTGGATAATTGTCATATTCCTCGGATTGCTTGACACTCGTTCTTAGTATGGTTAATTCAGATTCTTTTCCTGTCTCTTCACTACCTTCTTATCCACCTACTTTCTTCCTCATTTTCCACTTCGTTTTGCTTCTTCCCTTGCATTATCAGTAAGTACTTCCTCACATTTCTTCCCTTTTCCCAGCTTCCTTTTGTCCCCCTCCTTTTTTTTTCTCTCTCTCTCTCACGCAAAAATATTTATTTCTCTCCCAAGCTACACTTCTTTTCTCCCCGACTCACTCCTTCAACTTTCCTCCGCATTTTTCAGTTCCCACTTCCACTTTAGTTCTTTCCTCTCACATCACAATGGATTTACACTCTCTATGCTGTGCCTGTCTCACTCCTCCTAATGTATCTCTCTCTCTCTCTCTCTCTCTCTCTCTCTCTCTCTCTCTCTCTCTCTCTCAAAACTGTCTTCTTTCTTACTTCCTCTATTATTCTTTGCCACCGCACTTATTTTTCTTATTTCATTCAAGTTTCGCAACATCCCTTTCTGGATATTTTCTCTTTCCTAGTTCCCCTGTTCTTCACCACACTTTAATGTCCCTCCCACTTTCCCCTGAGTTTTCTTGCCTCACATTAAATTTCGTTTCTTGTATATTTTTTAACCAGTTTTTGTATTTTTTGAATTCACTTTTTCCTTTTTTTTTTTAATCCAATTCTTGCTTCATAGTTTACCTGTTCCTCACCATTCGTAATAATTCCTTGAGCTACGTTTGATTTTTTTTTCTTTCTACATTCCCTTTAAATTCGTTTTGCTTTTCAGTTTTCCATCCTGTCCCACGCTTTTGTCTTCCACACTTTCATCCACATTTTTCCTTGTCATCCATTTTCCACTAGTCTTTCGTTACTCGTCCACCCTCATTCGTCATTCTTTCATCTTTCCAATTACAGTGTCTTATTCTTATATTTCAAAATATCACACCTCACACATCTCACGTCGCTGTCCCATCTCACTAGCAGTCCTCTTGTTCCGTGAGAGAATTGGTATCTCGCAAGCAAATTCCCTCTTTTCCACACGTCACATATATCCTCGCTGGCTGAGGCCCTCCCACCTTCTCTTCCCCCCTTCTCTTTCTCCCTTCTTTCACCCCCTTGTCTCCCCCCTTCTCATCCCCCCTTCTTGTCCCCCCCCATCTCTCTCTCTCTCTCTCTCTCTCTCTCTCTCTCTCTCTCTCTCCTTCTTTTATTTTTCTGTGGGGCTCCTCTTTGTATTCCACCACTTGTATCTTTTTTTTTTTTCCTCGATTTTCTTTCTGGCACCACTGAACTTTTTTCTGCCTTTTCTCTCTCTTTTCTGCCGCCTCCTGTCTGTTATTTCTGTGATTTGGATTTCCTAGACAACCCCCATCCAGCATTTTCTTTAAGAATAATCCTCATTCTTCCACGAACTCCAGAAAGTACCCTTCTTCTTCACATAAAAATCCACATATCGCTTTGCATCATCACACCTGGCCATCCGGCAGGAAAGTCTTGGCAAACTTCTAATCATGATGATACGTTGTTTGTCTCGTACGTTTCATTCTTATTTGTTTTACCTTCTGTTTTCTCGATGTCACCGGCCATTCCTCGTAGTAGGGGTTTTGTGGTTTGTATTTTGACACGTTATATTGTAGTATTTCTTTTTCATATTTTCTTTTCGGTTTTTCATTTTGCTGTATGTTTCTTATGTTTTGGACTCATCAAGTGTTATTTGTTATTTTCCCCGCCAACGATGTTGAACGGAAGTTAAATATTTATCCGTGTCTGTCTGGCTGTGTACAGAGCACCTCATAAAGTTTTTATTGTATTTCAATGAAATCTGGTGAATAGGTGGGCAGTGGGTCAATGAAACGTTTATTCGATTTTGAAGTGGATGCAGAATTGGTTGCAGGAGTCGGTATATAATAAATTCTACTGACCTTGACGGAGGTATGAGCTCAGAAATAGTGTAGCAGGGCAGACTTAGACGTAGAGTTAACAGTCTGTTCGCTTCGTTTGTAAAGGGTCCATCATGCTTGTGTGTGTCGGTCTAGGTCACTTAATGGCGGCTCTCCATGTTCCTCGATCTCTAGCAGCCTCTCTATACTCACTCGTAACCTAGCCCCCAGTGTTTTTCAGATAACCCTCGCAGCTCTGCCCTCAGCGTTCGCACCTCTCACTTTCCGAACCCATTTGTCGTTCTGCATCCATTCCATATGTCCCAAATCTCTGAATCTACCCCTACTCATCACAACACTAAAGCATTCATGTCATCCTTCCTCCCAACTCCTTATTTGCAATCCTAAGCTCATCAGGCCTGTCATTCATCCATCTAATCATTCACATCTCTATACGTTTGGGCAAATGCATATCCTCCTCCTGTACTGCCCAAGTCTCGCTGCCGCATAGCATTGCTTCCTAACATATACTGCCTACAAGCACTCCATAGCATGGAAGGAAAGCTCTCTCAGTGTCAGGAGGGGCAACAACTTCTTAAACATTTTTAAACCACTCCATACCCATGCCACCTAGCTAGTTCCAGCCCACCTGCAGCACATATCCCCCAGATAAAGCTCCACCACAGACTCAAGAGACTCTCCAGCATGATTAATCCCTTCCCGGCTCTCTGCGCCTGTTTGCCTTCCTTTACATACACACAGTCGAAATCAGCATTATATGCGACCGTAAAAGCATTTTTCTGTTAGGAAAGGAATTACAACAGTAAATCATAAATTTTATTGTCATCGGCGGAGGTATGCCGTCTCTGATTGCTCTGTAGTTGTAATTTTCTTTCGTTTGTTTATGTATCCCATGTCTGGGACTTGCTCATTGTGAAGTATTCCAAGTATATTATGCTTGTCATTTCCTTACTCTTTTCCCATGATGTTTGTTTTCCGTAAATGTTGTTAATTTTCCTCCAGTTCTCACCACACCTCTGTCTGTCACACAGTCTCCTTGCTATTAAATACTAGGATGCATCACCATACTTCTCACCCATCATACCTCCTCCCCTACAGCTATTTCACCATCCCGCTCTCCGTCACCACCGTGTCTGCATCACATCACTCATTCTTCCACCTGCACCACGATCTCCTGTACATTTTCACCCTCCTCCCTCACCACCACCGGTCACCATCACACCACCACCATTCCCCGCGATCATTACACCTTTGTTTTCCTCCATCGCCACCAGTCTCCACCAGTCCACCAGTCTCCTTGACAGTTCGCCACACCAGCACATTCTCCACCACACAAGCTCACCCATCACCAACATACAAATACCTACCACACCGCCACACCTCACCACGCTACCGCACTTCATCACACCAGCATATTCACCATTACGCAGCCTTATTCACCCTCAGGCCAAAATTTTGTGTACACCACCACAGTCTCTGGCACACCACACATGTCTCGACCTAACTCCCCACAACATATTTCCAACACACTATACCATCAGTTCCACCTATACAACCGCAATCTCCCCCACACCTCCATCTCTTTCCCCCCTCCCCACCCCCCAAACGCACACACACATCCTCACTCTCCACAACACCTCCTTTGTCTCTTCCCCACCACCACCTCACTCAACCCCGTCATTATCTCACCGCCCCAGTAACTGCCCTCTTGTATTTTTCCGCCCCTGAAACTTGTCCTGTTGTCCTTGGGTAATTGTGCTGATAAAAATTTTAATCTGGGTTTTCACATATTTTGTACACGTAAATTTTTTAACACAGTATTTATGTACTGTACATTTATAACGCTTTTTAACATTTTCAGTACGGGTATATTTTTGAGTCTTGCTGTCTGCAGACGATTTTTGTTCACTTTATGATAACTCTTTGAATTGATGTGGATCTTTCCAGAGATTAATATAATCATTTGGGGCTAACCACGATGTAATAAGACGTCATCAGATGGAAGTAGTTAAAATGTTGAAGATATTGTGCATTTATATAACCTTTTTAGTGGTCGTAGAATAGAAGTCTTAAAGCTTTAAAGATATTTTGTTCTTAACTTTTTACGGGTCGGGGAGCGTCGTCCCCACAATACATTATTCATTCTGTGTCTTCGAAACACCACCTGTCCCTTTTTCCATTACCGGTGCGAGTTTTTTCCCACAACCTTGTCATCTTTTCATTTTTGCTGTGGTACCTTGATATTTTTTTCTGTTTCCTCTAACCAGGCTTGCTGCTGTTTTTCTTGCCTTTTTGTTTGTTTGTTTGTTTGTTTGTTATATATGCGACTTGATTATAGAATAGACAGTTCATCCTCCGAGACCCGGCGATCCTCGAACGCGCACCAGATAACGCCACACACCTTCACTTGTTACCACTTAGGCACTAATTGCCCCTAATACCGAATACATGCAAGAGCTTCTTCATGCAGGATTAGTGTGATGGTGTTAATGAGGGGGAAGGTATTTTTATGATAGGTCAGTAGGTTTTGTCGATCATTTAAGACTGCTTCAACGAAATTAATATCCCCAAAGCATTTTCCTCCCCACCCTGGGATACTCGTACTTTGCCACTTGACTACCACCTATCCTCGCTTTTATTTAGTTATTTTTTTTCCTAGTTTTTCTGTAATTTTGTCCCATTTTTAGTATTTATGATTTGTATGTTTTCTTTGACAATATTTTTTCCCTTTTTGTTACCACAGGTTTTTCTTGTACTTTTTTCCCTTTGTCACTCCTGCTATTATTGCACTTTTTTATTTTATCATTTTATTTTCACGTGCTAGTTTTCTATTCCTCGCGTTTCTCGTGTTGTTATTTCCTCCAGCATCACCCATTTTTCTCCCCTTCTTTCATCTCAGTTCTTAAATTTCTTTCTTGTATTCAAATCTTGGCATTTCCTAGTTTTCTCCCTTGTTTTCTGGTTTTTTACTTAATATTTTGTTCTTTATATTTAACCTAATTTTATGTTTGCTGAGTTTTTTCCTCCCTCTCTTCTTCCCTACCCTGTTCATCCAGTCCATTCCTCCTTCATGCCTTCAGTTGTTCTTCCCTGCCACCTTTTTCTGCCATTTCTCAGTTTTCTTTCCCTCTGGTTCTTATTCTGTTTCTTTTATAACCGCTTCCCCCACTAGGGTCAGTAGCTTTTTCAATTTCTTTTTGCCATCCCCCATTTTTTTTTTTTTTTTTGCATCGTTCCATTCGTTACCACTTCCTTTACCTTTTTCATTTGTCAGTTATTTTTGGGTCTTTTCCATTTTAATTTCTTTGTATTACCCAACCTTCTTTACCTGTTTTTTCAGTCACATCAACCATCATCAGTATCGTTTTCTCTTTTTCTTTTTTAAATAGCTTCCCATTATAGGCCTATTACCCTTTACTAATTCTTATTCTTAGCTGAGAAGTTATCAGTTTTTAGCCCCCTAGCGGTCAAACTGGTCGGGGACTATAGGTTTGCGCGGTTCCGTCAGTACGTCCGTCAGTCCGTCCGCAATTTCGTGTCCGCTCTGTAACTCCCAGATGCATGGACAGATTTTGATAGAACTCCACACAATATTGTTCCCCATACGTTGACGGTGTGTCGCGCGCAACAACCAGCCATCTACTCCTAAGCGGGCACAACCAAGGTCGGGTGCTGTCGTACTTAACAGCCATACCTGCATTCGCGTCCGCTCTGCGTGTTGTCTAAGATCACTGAATGGCTGTACATACGTATTGCTATCACACCCACATTGGATATACAGTACGCATGTATGGTTATCATCCGGTAGGGAACTTTGTATGGCATTGCAGTGCTTGGCAGGGACATGTTTTCATTTATTTTGACCATTTTTTATCAACCTTTTCCGATTACCAGTTACCCAGATTATTTTTTCCTTTTTTAGCATTTATTATTAGCCTTTTCTGATTACCAGTTTTTGTACTTTTATTTCATACCTGTTTATGGCATTTTCTTTTGTTCTATTTTTTTCCCACTTAGGTCAATAACATCTCAGTTTTCATTTTTCCTTTTTTTTTTTTTTTTTTTTAGACTACCAAACAATTACCTTTTACTCCACTTTGGCTACTAATGATTTTTCATTATCCTTTTATCCTATTTTTCCTTCGTTCCTTTTATTGCTTGTTTCTCCTTACCATTTTTCATCTCAGTCAATAGTTTCTTGGTTTTCATTTTCCCATTTTTATTCCATCAGTTTCCCATTTCTCCTCCTCTTCCTCTCCTGTCACCCCCTTGGCTTCACTTCGTCTGTCACACTTTTTCAACACCCAACCTTCTGCCTTTTTCGCATATTTTCCGCATCTTTTTCGTCCACTATGCGTCTTTCATTGCCTTTGTGTCGCTCAACTTTCCATTTCGCCCTGTTTCCCTTCACTTGTATTTTGTTCGCATCTTTGCCTTCATGGTATTCTGTTTTCTTCTCTCTCTCTCTCTCTCTCTCTCTCTCTCTCCATTCTCAGTTAACTTTTCATTTCTTTTGGTTTTTGTTTTCAGAACCTCTTCTGTGTTCTTCTTGCTTCTGTTTTTAAATCTATCCTTTGATGCCTCCTCAACTTTTGTACACGTTTTTGTAGTCTTCCCTTGGTAACTTTCATTTCTTCTCTTTTTCTTTCAAGTGTTTTCCTTCCGTTCTCTCCTGCGCCTCTTCTATTTTCTTCTTGCCTTTTTCTCTATTCCATCGTTCCATTCTTTTTATTTACACCTCTTTCCCAGTATCTTGCCATTTCTTCCTGTCTCGCCAGGTGTTTTCCTTTTCTTACTTTCTGTATTTTTTCTGTCTTTAATTTCTGCTTTGACTTTTTTCCTGAGCTTCCCTACACCTCTTTATATTCTTCCCTCTGTCTTTTCCTTCATCATTTCTTGTTCCCCTTACCTCTTAGGCTTGTTTCTTCCCAGCAGCTGTTCTGCATTCGTTTTCCTATCATTATTTCATTCTGTTCTTCCCTCCGTCTTCTTCTGTGTGTGTTTTTTTTTCTCCCAGTCTTTCAAATCATTTATGCTTTTCTCTTTTTTACGTCCTTTTATATTTGATCCTTTGTCTGTATTCTCTTTCAGCTTTTACCTCCATTTTCCCGCGTCCATATCCCCTCCGTTCTTCAGAGCGTCCTTTCCTGGTCTCTTCGGGTGGTCTTCCCTGTCTCTCTCTTCTGCATCTCCTCTATTATTCTTACGTTGGGGTTCTTTCTCTTTTAGTTTTCCTTTTTTCCGTTCTCTTCCTGCATCATTTCATCTCTTTTCTCTGTAAGGTCAGTCTTTCCATCCTTTATTTTTACCTCATTCGTATATCTTTCCTACGCTTCTTTTTCATTCTTCCTCTTCTCCCACTGCATCATTCCTTTATCTTCACCCTTTTTTCTTTTGCTCCCCATTCTTCTCTTCCTGTCTTTTCTACTCTTCTTCTGTAGTCCCCATGCCGTGCTTTACTCCCTCTTTACTCCCACCTTGCGTCATTTCTTTGTTTTCTACCTGTGAAGCCATTTTTTCATCCCTTTCTTTTTACTTTTCATTTCTTCAATCCCATCTTTACCAACAGCTCTCTTCCAGTCGTCGTGTACCTCTTCTTTTATTTCTTCATTCTGCCTCTCTCGTCTTCTTAAACCCATCTTCCCCTCTTTTTTTATTCACTATTTTTTTTTTCTGTGCTTTCCATGCCCTTTTTCTTTGCCCCGTCTTTTCGTTCCTCGCTCGCTCACCTCTTACTATAACATTTTCTTCTGACTTTCAAGCAACTCTTTCTTCCTGCTCTTTTGATAATCTTTAACTTCTTTCTTATCATCCTTCCTTGTACCACTCATTCCTTTCTTTGTTTTTTATCTTTCTCGCTTTTTTCTTTCCCATCTTGCCCATCTTTTCGAGCAGGCCATTCTGCGTTCGCATTCCCTTGCATCTGTTCAACATTTTTCTTTTCATTTTTCTCCTTCCTTTTTCTCTTTCCATGATCTCCCCCCTCTTCCTTCGTCTCTCTCTCTCTCTCTCTCTCTCTCTCTCTCTCTCTCTCTCTCTCCACCCAGGACCAACCCGTTACAAAACATAAAAAGCGAAAAAAAACTGCCTTTGTTGCCAGCGCAGACGGAATTGAAATAACCCTGAGCAAATTGAAAGAGAGAGCCGCAGGTTTTCGTCTGTACTCAAAGACATTATATCTTTCCCCCCAAGACGTCTGGGCATGGCATACGAAAGCCCCACAGCTCTGTCTTCCATTTTGCCTGGAAATTTCACCAACTAGAAAGTTAAATTTGAACCCCCTTCCACCTTGCCTCCTTGGATCCTGGAAGAGACAGATTGTAACTACTCGGTGTTTTCTTTATTCCTTGCCCATTGAGGTTGTTGTTGTGATTGTAAGTGGTTTTGTTTTTTCTGTTTCCCTCTCAAAGCCCCGGAACTCTAGTATTTCATGTGCCTGGAAATTGGACACAGACTAGACGGAAAGTTAAATAAGTCCCCCTTCCCCCCGCCATCTTTTTTGAGTTCTGAGAGAGACATAGTTACTACCTTGGATTTTCTTATGTCTCCCATTGTTGTAGTTGTAACTGAAAGTGGTTTTGATTGTGTGTGTTTTTTCCTCTTATTCTTCTTGTTACATTTGTGGGTGGTTTTCATTTTCCACGTCCATCTCACAATCTCGTCCTTTTTACTGTCCCAGGAAATTGCACGGATCCGACAGAAAGTTAAATACGCTTCCCCCTTGCCATCATGTTTCATTGCGTCCCAAAGAGGAAGTGAGTGGCAGCGTTTAGTGTTTTGTTATGTCCTTTAATTTGGTAGTGAAAGTTATTAATTTTCGAGTTTCTCTTTAAAGCACTTGATGTTTCCATACATTCCATTTTATGCTCTTTAGGCTCTTTAGGATGTGATTGTGGAGGCTCTTGATTTTCCTCTTTATCTGGAACTTTACCTCATACTTTGCCTAGAAAATTCATCGACCAAAGTTCCTTCACCGTAAATTGGCGGATATTTTCAACATTTGCATCGTATTTCCCGTAGCGTGGTGCATCTCGACACTTTTCATAGTACTTCTTCGTGACTAGCACCATATTCTAGTGTTAATTTCTTGTTCTAGCTGAGCATTCAAGATGAAGAGATGGCAGTTCTAAGCCAAATGGGAGTGCAAGAGTATAGACAGATGCTGAATAAGTTTCCGTTGCTACTTGGTGCTTTCTTATTTCTTTCCTTTGTTGTCATCAGTTTGGATAGTGAAAGCGTTTGATATTGGATTTTTTTCTTGACATTCTTGACCAAATCCGGATAAAAAATAGGTGTGTGTGTGTGTGTGTGTGTGAGAGAGGGAGAGAGAGAGAGAGAGAGAGAGAGAGAGAGAGAGATGAATGATGATGGTTGCTGGTGCTGTGTGGATGATGGCATGATATAGAATACATGCATCAAAAGGAAAACGATGTATGACGACGAAGAAGCCAGTGGGAATGTCAGTAATCAAATTTAGGTTGTTTATCATCCGTCGTTTTGTAAATGATGGATGGATTATTAAACATGGTGTGCAAATAGAAGTGATAGGCTATGTCAGTTCCTCATATCTATGTGTGCTCCGTCCTTTTCGCCTTATAACCCCTAGAAAAAGAATTTCAAAAAAGCACACGGAATATTTTAGGTCAGTGTTTAGACACCTTTAAAAATGAGAAAAATTGGCAAAAAATCGTACGGTTAATGATTATAAGTGAAGTCACAGGTGAGACGTTCTAAATTGTATCGACATTCGAATATTTTTAGCATTTGGAAGTTTATCATGTGCAAGAGGTGCAGCCATTGGTATAAACCAAGGTGATAAAGGGGTCAGGTTGTGGATATTTCAGATCTGCTTGGATGTACATCGTTAGGGTCATTAGGCGCATATACGACAGCTGAGGTAATGAATGCGAATGAGTGAGATTACTTTCTACATCAATGTTATTATTGCTGGTGTTAGTTTGTTTTCACATTAATAATTCTATATTTTTCCTTACAGGTGAGTCGTGCTCTTCTCTTGCCGTACTACAAATTTGTAAGTATAAGAACACTTTGTGTATGCACGTAGATACTCATTTTAAAGTTTTTGGAAAGTTAATGTATAGCCAGTACAAATGTACCGGTACGGTATCCTTACTATAGTTTTGTTTACCTTTTAAAACACAGGATCAAGAGCGTTAAATTATTGTACTCTATGCCCAGTTTCAGTACACATATAGTATCAACCCTGCCAATGAATGGAGAGGTGAAGTATATATTCACAGCCACACCCGCTCAACATCATCCACATGGATTCAGGATATCTGATGTTTTTCTGCTATGAAACCCGTAACTGGCTGGACAGATTGTAATTAAATTTAACTTGCCAGCGGAGTCAGACAACTGCCCGTAAGAAATTTAAACTGTTGACGCACCTTGAAATTCTGTTCCCAAGTTTAGAGAGACTTCGTATATGTTCTGTGCCCATAGATGATCCCCTTTTGTAGATGCGTCAGGGAGAAAAGTGACGGACATATCTTAAGTGTGGAACAGATGGAGTGGAAAAGTTGGTGATTTTTTTCCCCTGACCGTGCAACTGAAAGAGAGCCTCCTTCCGCCCTACCTGGGGAGCAAGAGAGGCCGTGGCCATTCATCATCTCCCCCTCACCCCAAGGGAATAAAAAAGGGGCCGAGTCTTGAGAGAAATAATGGAAAACTGGGGCGAGGATTGTGGTTTGTTCGGGCACCCAACCAGAGGGTCTTACAGAGAAGGTAGGAGAATATATATATATATATTTTTTTTTATGGCTTGAGTGGGAAGGGAAGAGTTTAGAGAAGGAAGGTTGATCTAGCCGGTAGTTCAGCCCCTTTCCCCCTTTTCCTGTCCATCAGTTTATTTTCTCTGGTCTTTCTGGCTTGTTTTTCTTTCTTTGAAGGTGTCAGTAGGAAAGGGAGAGGTAAGAGAAACAAGGTGACTACGTAGACAGTGATAAACCTTCCCTCTCCCTTCTTGATTTTCCTCTGTCCTTTCCATTAAGGGGCCTTTGCATCCTCTCCCATTTCTCTCGGCTATCGTGTTTTCCATTTCCTGTATCATTTCTTTTTAGTTCATATGTCTCATTTCGTTTCAACTGCCCTTTCTTTTTGTTTTCATTTTATTATCTACGCCTTATATTTCCTTTTATTTCTTTTCCTTAAAGGTTTGGGTTTATTACTCATAATGCCACTCACGGGAAAGTGAGGCTGGTCATTCTTGTCCTAAATGTCGAGACAAAAAAGCCTAGCCTCGAACCACCACGTTCATGATAGGGGAAAAAATACTGGATGATAAATGGAAATTTTCGTCTTTTCTTTATTGTTCTCGCCGTCTCTCATGTTATCGTTTTTTTTATCATCACATCTTTCTTTGTTCGTTCACTCTCCCTCCTTTCAGTTTTCTTGTCCATTTTCTCTCATATCTTTATATATTCTTTCTCCTGTGTTTCTTTTCGTTGTCCGCATCATCCTTTTTTTTTTTTTTTTTTTTTTTTTTCCCCCCCTTGCTTTCTTCTTCCCCTTCCTTAACCTTTCTACCTCATCCCTTTCTGTTGTCGTCCTTTCTTCCCCCATTGTCTAGTCCTCTTATTCTCGGTTCCGTCTCCCCTCTCATATCTTGAATTTCCATTATGCATCTCTCTCTCTCTCTCTCTCTCTCTCTCTCTCTCTCTCTCTCTCTCTCTCTCTCTCTCTCTCTCTCTCTCTCTCTCTCTCTCTCTCATATCTTTCCAGCACAAACACACATATACCCTAACAGCAGTGCACCTTATCCAAATCTTGACTTTCCATTAATCCTTCTCTTGTTACATTTCCTTCTTACCTGCAGGCGAAGGGAATTAATTACCTTCAGTTTACAGGTGAAAAAAATTACTGCCTGTGATTTCACCCAATGCCTTCCACAGTGTCAGGATGAAATTATCTCCCCTTCTCACCTTCACCCAGAGGACACCTTTTTTCTGTTTTATATATATTTTTTACACTTCCAGACGATTTTAACACCTTGACGATTTTGTTCAGTGCAGGAAAGCCCCAAGGAACGAAGTTAACACCATTAATCTGATGGCGTATTTTCTCTTTCATTCTTGCTACCCTCAGACGATTTTATTCAGGTCAGGAAAGGCCTCTCAAATTGAAGGGGTTAATGAAGGCCATATCTAACTTCCCTAGCTCAGTAAGTAGCATAACATAAGCTGAATAAGAACGAAAGTGGAGAAAAATAAAACGAACATTAAGTCGTTGGATTGAAGTGGTTATTGAAAGTTGGCTCAAACCATTTTTCAAGAATATTTATTCTAAAGGTGAATCAGATAATCAGGAAATAGCAAGAGCAGGGTTCCGGGGTAGATAATCTGTCTTTGGAATAAAGGGAAAACAGATTGGAATATCAGAGAGAGTGTCAGTTTATCTGGGTAATTTGAGTTACATGTAGCCGGCAGGAGCGGTAATTATCATGCCAGCGACGCTCACACAGTATATTCACACATATGCATACACACTTGCGGTACATTCACTTACACATACGTGCACACACATACAGTAGTTTACATTACACCTACACACACACATTGCTTCAAATATAGTTATTTACATTTACTGATTCAAGTACATTTACATATTGTAATACACACCTAAAGATGTACGTACATTTACAAACATTTATACACACCTAAGGATTCGCGTACATGTACACACATTTATACATCCCTAAATATTCACGTACATTTGCACACACTTATATACGCCTAAAGATTCACGTACATTTACACACATCTACACATTAACACTTATACACTCTTGCACATCCCCCCCACACACAGATACCCACCGCCCCCTCTGCCATGGCGTTATTAAATACGTAATTGACACCTGCCCCAACACAGCACCAGGTAATATTGAGTCAACTGCCTGACTAATATAACCGGGTCATGTTCTCACCTTTTTATCTCCCCACCAACACCCCCCGTCACTCTACCTGTCACCCTCAACTCATGTTTCTGTGGGGTTTAATTTGGTATAAATATGTGCTGTTATCATAATTCATACCCTTCCTACATTTCTTTATATCGAAAATATGTTAACAATTTCAGTTCGATGATTTTTTTTTTTTTCTGATACATAACGTCCCTTCTCGCTAACAAAACAAACCATAGCATAAAATCGTTTTGTAGATGAAGTGGAGCAAAGTTCAATTTATGCCCAGCCAAAGTAGATGTTGTGGCTATAACCCTAAGAGTACGATTCTTTCTTTTTGTATGCTGCTCATGCTTTTTCCAGACGAGTATATTTAGCTCCATAAGGATCACGCTTACCGAAGGGAATAAGCTTATCTTTCTTAAACCCAAACACTACGAGATATCTTTCGAAAACAGTATATAATCGTGCTACAGCAAGATTAAATTATAATGGAGTCGTATCGAAGGGGTACCAAGAAGACCGCATTTAATAAATACAGTTACCTTCCATTGTTATTGAATTATGCCATTGCAAACTCAGGGAAAAAATATTAAACATATTTGTGAATATTTCATACATTCATCTATCCATATATATCCATGTATGTTTATGCCAGAATACCTATCAGTCTGCTGACCTATACACACATCAGTCAGTCTATATACCTGTTCATCAATTCTGTCACTTATCAGTCCATCTGTTCATCCATTCTGCCATCCATTCGTCCATCCATCCATCCATCCGACCATCCATATCTGAACCCTTCACCCCAACAGCAAAAGATCCTTTGTGACCTGACTCATCTGTAACCTTTCATGCCATTGCAGTTCCCCCTCTTTTATATCACTGTGAAAAAGCCTCTCTGCCAACAAGCCCACCTAGCTTTGGTGCACAGGTACCTTTGCCTCCCCCCTCCCTCTCCCCTTCCCACCCATTTCCACTCCCCGTCTGACCCTTTTCGCCCAGCAACCTGTGTTCCACTTCACTTCCGCCCCCTGTCGTCCCTCTTCGCCCCTTTCCACTCCATCTCAGCACCCCTCCTCGCTCCGCCACCCCTTCCCATTCCCTCTCACCCACATCATGCGTCCCCCCTCCTCCCCACCCTTCTACTTTTACTCTGTCCCTTCCTCCGTCCCATGTTCTCCTCAACCTTTCCCATTCTGCTCCTCCCTGCTCTCAGTCACCTTCTCATCCCTTGGCATTCGCACTCCCTCCCCTTGGCACTCACCCTCCCTTCCTTCCAGTTCCTCTCAACCCGTTCCACTCCCTCTTCCTCCTCTCTTACTCCCTCACCCTTTTCCAAACCCTCATCGTCCCTCTTCCCCCTCTCTCCTCTCTCCCTGACATCAAAGACACGTTGGGAGTCGCAGTAAAAGAAGCCTCCCTGATCCTCCCCTTGACTGGTTGGTGCGCTGACTGCCTGTGTGAGGCGGGTGTTAAAGGCTGAACAAATAGCGCTGCATTATCAGACGAGGGGCGGCCGGATGGGGTTAAGTGGAGCAGAGAAAGGTTGGGAAAAGGGGAATAGACTGGGTGGAGCAAGGTACGGTTGGGTGTTAAGGGACGGAAGGGATGAGTTGGGTGGATCAGGGAAAAGACGGAAAAGGAGGGATAGGCTGGGTGGCTTGAAGTAGGGTTGGGTAGGAAGAGGTGTGAGGAATATGTGATCATTGCAGGGTTTGGCAGAAATGACGGGGTAGTCGAGCAGGGAAGTGACACAGGAGTAGTGCTAAGCTGGGTGGAATTGAGTAGAGTTAGGCAAGAAACGACAAGGTAATCTTGTGGAGTGCTGGAACAACACAGGGCAAGACAAAACAAAGAATAGGAAAGAACACGAGGACTGTGATGTGTCAGTACATGACAGGGCAGCCAGGGCAGGGTAAGGTAGGGCAGGGCAGGTCTACGTGGAACAAAGTAGTACAGAACAGGACGGGACAGGAAAAGTTACATCAAGTTAGGGTAGGTTAGATTAGGAGAGAAAGGTTAAAACAGCAAGGTAGAATTAAGCAAAATTCTCAAAACAAGCAGGGCTGGGCAAGGTAGACAAGACCAACAGAACAAGACTAGAACGAGGAGGGAAAGTAAGGCAAAACATGGCAAGGCAGAGATGGCAGGAGAGCGCCGCAGGGAGTTGGGAAGAGCTGAAAAAAATCGAACAGAACAGAACAACAGACTAGGGTAGGAAGAGATGGGACAAGGAGTAAATTGTAGTAGGGGAAAAGGTAGAAGACTGAAAGGAAAAAGGCAGAAAAAGACAGAACAGACCAAGGACAGGCCAAGCAGCAGTGTATTGTAAATTATATACCACTAAATAGGGATCTTTCTTCCTTTGCTTTCCATATCTTTGACTCTTGAATTGAATTACCTTAATTGTAAAATTATAGTCGTCCCCAGTTCAAAGTATGGAACGTGTTCAAGCGACCAGACTTAATTTTTTATTTTTATTTTAGCTTTCCAATAATGTGTGTAGATGAGCTATACCTTTAATTTCATAATTTCGAAACAATTCACTTTGGTGCCCAGTTTGGCGCTTATTTTTTTTAACAGTATGGTGGCCAGTTTTTTGAAGGCACTTAAGTAACAACTATTATTTTTCCGTAAGCTTTCTAGTGATGTGAGTAGGTTCTCGGTTGTTTTAATAGTTTTGGGGATAAGCAGAGTTTTGGTGCTGTGCTCCACCACCCTGCTGTGTCTGATAGTGTTCTCGATAGATTCGTTCTCCCAGATAGTAAGCTGCCCTCTAAAAAACGGCTTCGAAATAACCAGTAGATTTGTCACCGTTAGCTTTCCATTATACTCTTTTGTATTCATCAGATAGGACATGACTAGCAAGGTTAAACGAATCAGCTCACGGAAGAGTCAGGCAGTACAGGTCAGTAGGGAAGACAATTTCAGGGGAGTCTGTGATGGAAATGCGAAGAGTGATGATACGATTGTAAAAAAATCAGTTCAAGCCAGTGTAAGATGTGACTCGAACCAATAGAAATACGTTGCTTTAGGGAGAGTGACAGAAAAGATGGAAGACGAGGAAGGGGAAGAGGACTAAATGGAAGTTAAAAACAGTGAAGGAAGATTTGAAGAAACTGGAGGGAAAGACTGATCCAGGGTAGATTGAGACGAAGAGATGGAGGCATGGCAGGATTAAACTAGAGCAAGGATTGTGTGTGTGTGTGTGTGTGTGTGTGTGTGTGTGTGTGTGTGTGTGTGTGTGTGTGTGTGTGTGTGTGTGTGTGTCAGCAGAACAGCATGAAGTTAAGAAAAGAGAAACAACAGGGAGGACTGATGTGAGAAATGTAGGTCGGGGAGGTAAATGACAAGGCTGTATTTAACAGTATAGTAGACAGTGACGAGGGGATGAGTGAAATACAGGTAGGAAAGAGGTGAATGATGTTACACACGAACAGTATGAGAAGCAACGAGTTAGGGGAGATGAAAACCATGGCAGAATACAACAACACAAGGGAGAGACACGGAAGTGAAGGATAAGGCAAGGTATAGCGCAGGGCTGAGGTGAATAACGTGAATTGAACTGAACAGGACAAGAAAAAACGGGAAGTCGAGAAAAAGGTAAAGGTAACAAAAAAAAGCATTTGAAAAGCAGGGAGGCCGCAAACAGAGAAGAAGAGAAATGAACAGAATAATCCAAGGGCAAAGGAGCCATGCGAAAAGGGTACAGTAGGAAGACAAAGGGGAGAAGCAGATCAAACATGAGGCAAGACAGGCAGTGAAAAAGGTAAAAGAGGTGAGAACATGGCAATCCAAGAGCAGGGCAGGGCAGGCCACGACAGAGCAGGCGTGAGTAGGGTAGATGAGGATGGAACAGGGGGAAGAAGCAGAGTAATCCAGAGGCAGGGGAAGCAGTGATATATTTGCATCTGTTTGCCTCGGCTGGTAATGCATGTTGACGTGTGTGTGTGTGTGTGTGTGTGTGTGTGTGTGTGTGTGTGTGGAAGAGAAAAACACAAGGAAGGAGGAGGAAGCTACGGATCAGCCACAGGAAGGGAAGAGGATTTAGAACAACATAATGCATAACAGAGTATGTCAGGGAAGAAATGGAAGGATTTAGATTTAGATCAGACCAAAGAAGAGAGAGGGGATGATTCAGAAAAATACAAAGCAAAATGAAATAGCTTTAAGAAGACATAGAGAAGGATATGGAGATGAAGCAAAGTCAGTGCAAAGGAGAAGAGGACAAAGCAGAACATCCAGGACAGAACAGAACGGTGTATTCTAAGGACTGGACAGACAACGACATATTTGCATGGGTTTGGCTATCGAGTTGGGTGTGTAGGGGGGGAGGAGGGGGCAGAGTAATGCAATGTTGACGTGAGTTTGCAGAACCCCAGGAGTTACTGCAATGGCCTGGCTGCCGGCACGATATATTGGCTGGCTTTTCCTGGTTTTACGGACGCTTGCCTTTGTTGACTTTGCTGGTTGCTTCGTAGAGAATGCTTGCCCTCAAACGAAAACAGATTATTCGGTAGTAATAGTAGCATCTTTATAATGTCGTCATTTTGAAGGGGTTAATGGGGAGTCTTTTCTAAGCTGAATAATATCGCTTGGTATTAACGATTCTAAAATTTAAAGGACGCCATCACACTGCAGGAATCACAAAAGGTTTTTATCGCTTTCACAACGACATTCATTCCCGTATTTCAAGAAAATCTTCCTTAAAAAAAAAAAAAAAAAAAAAAAAAAAAAAAAAAGGTTTGTGGGGTAAGTTAATGGCTTCAATTCTAACCTGTTTTGCAGCTGTCATACGATTATATTTAACCAACGGGAAACTTCCTGTAGTTAAGGAGACAGTGAAGATATTTTTGAGGGTCGTATTCTAGGTGATGTTAAGGCTTCGTAGCACCTGTTCTCTAGTGACGTATTCCTCATATTACACCTCATATCCCCTTTCATATATTTAATGCATACAGTGTCGATATAAAAACGATATACAGTAAGTTACGTACAAGGAAAATAGGTGTAATATGCAAAATGAAGAGCTAAGAAAGGTGCCACAAAGCCTCCTGTGCCGACCAGAATATTACTCTTAGCCCATCGCAAGAGTTCCTTCATATTATAAGTACCTTTGTCTTCTAGTAGCCAGAAAAAAATAATAATGACATCGTGCTGAAAGGGTGAAATATGTACTACGCCAGTTTACATTTTCGAAGCACGAGCAAATTTGTCGCTGATTGATGTGGTGGCGAGTCCAGGCGGTAATGGCTGAGTATTACACCCATTATGTAAATTTTGTGAAATGGACACAGATCATTTTAATTTAGTTCCACGTGTCTCTCTATAATTAGGCCGAGCGTGTGGTTGATTAATCCACCCCCAGATTCTCTCTCTCTCTCTCTCTCTCTCTCTCTCTCTCTCTCTCTCTCTCTCTCTCATTAAGGTACAAATTGTGAGTCCCTTGTAATAAAAAAATAATGGAATGAATGTGATTGCCGCATGACGAATGGAAGGGCAGTAATGGAAGGAATGTGAGCACCGCGTGTGCCCATTGAAAGGGAAATACCGGAATGAATGTGAATAATATATGTGCCAAGAAATAGCTTTTGTTGTTGTTCATTAACCCAGATTGACTCGCCGAACAGACCAATCAACTACAAGTAAGCAACTGCCTCTGTAGGGGGACGTACGTGTACAATATCGTACAGTACATACACCCTGTAGGCATCCGGCGCCTCCTTGTGATCGACAGCACTTTATCTGGGTCGAAGTATGGTCCTTCCCACGGCAAGGAACAGGGAAATATGGGGAAGTTTAGTTCCCGGGTGGTCGCTGCAGTTGCTCCACCCAGCGTGTTCAGCGCCACCACGTGTAGGCTTCCCTTCACTGCTGCCCAGTGTGTGTGTAATGGTGAAATGAATGTGAATGCAGCGTGTCCCTAGTGAAGGTGAAGTAGTGAAATGAATGTAGAACTTCGTGAATGTTTCGTTTTTGGGGGGGTCCCAGATGAGGAAAAGGATTAGTATGATGATGATGATGGTGGTGGTGGTGGTGGTGGTGAAGTATAATGACAGAGATTAATGGCAGTCCTTCCCAAAAGTAAAGTACAAAAAGGTGATTCCAGGTGTGCCATGGTAATTGAATAATGAGATGAATGTGTAATGGAAATTCTACCGTCGCTTCTCCGTCATAATTATTTTGGTGTGCATACAATTTAATTTATTATATTTTTTGTCGAACAGCGTGTTTAATTAATTACCACAGTACAAAGCAGCGGCATCCTTTTGCCTCATTTTATTTTTACTGGAACGATCTCATCCTGTGCTACACAAATGCTCTACTGCAAAGAAAAAAAGTGAAGGTAAAAGAAAATAGCGAGGGAGAAGAAAAAAAGTCTTGTGGCTTGAAACTGATGTCTGTTACGAAAGAACACCTTTAATCTGAAAAAAAAAATCGTCTGGGGGTAGAAAGAGCAAAACAGGAATGAAAGTTATCTCCAGTCTCTTCAGTACAACCGGAGATATCTTCATAATCTGGAGAGAAAAAAAAAAAAAAAAAACTGGCGGCAGCAGTAATACCCGTACATTAAAAAGAAAATACTCGGAGGATTAACTGTGATCGTCCCTAAATCCTTCTCAATGAAAGATCTCTCGTTGAGCTTAATAAAATCGTCTGGTGGTGGTAGGAATGGAAGAAAAGGTTAGTACTGAATAAATGAAAGGAAACTGTTTCTTCTACGAGCAGGATTAACTGTGATCGTCCCTAAATCCTTCTCAATGAAAGATCTCTCGTTGAGCTTAATAAAATCGTCTGGTGGTGGTAGGAATGGAAGAAAAAGTTAGTACTGAATAAATGAAAGGAAACTGTTTCTTCGACGAGCAGCCTCTCCCAAAGTTAGGTAAAGTCGTCTGGCGGCGCAGAGCATACAAGAAAAAATATATTCTGGTTTTAAAGCGATGTGCCACTCCGATGCCATTGCCTTTAGTTGATTCCTGCAACTCAGAGACGATTTAATTACTCTTCCTGGAGACCTCTTGCAGCGAACGAGTCAATTAAAGCTATATTTTGACTCCTATAGATCGAAATATGTGTAGCAGGCTAAGTAGCAAGAATATAATATGAAATACGTCAGGAGATTGAAGAGGTTAATAGGTATTGTTTGTTATCCTTTCACCACTACATGAGGTCTTATAAGCTAAATAAACTCATGTGGTGGTTGCAGGAATAAAATAAAAAAGTGGATGGAATTATGGTGGAAAAATGAAATATCGAGAAAATAAAAGATAGTGTCTCAAGTCCTTCACAACCATAACTCATCCTTTAAGCTGAATAAACTCATTGGATGGGAGAGGAACAGAATAGTCATAGTACTGAACGAGGTCATTTGAAAACGTAAATATAATAAACGAAATTAATAATAAATAGTAAACTGGTACGAAGGGTGGGTTGTAGAGCTTTCCCCTCATCAAAGAGAGCCTTGGTTAGCTGCAGTATTGCCAATCAGACATTTTATCATAGACGTGGATGAGATCTTTTGTTCGGGCAGGCGACTTGTTTCTGGAAGCAAAGAGTGGTTATTTGATTGTGAGAGGCTGTGAAATATAGGGAGGTTGGTAGGTGGACAGATAGATAGATATAGATATACAGGAAGAGAGACAAGCTAGATAGATAGATACAGATAAATGGATAGACCAATAGATAGGTAGGTAGGTAAATAGATAGATTGATACATGGATAGACATTGATAGATAGGTAGGCAGGTAGGTAGGCAAGAGCATACGTAAATAGACAGCGAGATAGACATAGGTACGTATACAGACAATAGTAGATAGATAGATAGATATAGACATACATGGATATACATCGATAAATAGTTGGGTACGTAAGTAGGTAGATAGACAGGTAGATAGATATACTTGGTTAGATAAATCCTTGTACAGTATGTGGCCTGAAAATAGACAAATAGATAGACAGATATGATAAGCAGCGCGCCAAACCATCAATTTATCAAGTATGAGATAACCAATAGCCCAAAGGTCAAAGGTAGCGCGAGCGAGAGCCAGAGGTGTGATAACTGTCTTGCCAGGTAATGTCAGGTGTCAGGCTCATTATCTCTCTCTCTCTCTCTCTCTCTCTCTCTCGTTATATTGTAATGTGTGTGTGTGTGTGTGTGTGTGTGTATGTGTGTGTGTGTGTGTGTGTGTGTGTGTGTGTGTGTGTGTGTGTGTGTGTGTGTGTGTGTGTGTGAGAGAGAGAGAAACACGTATTCACCCCACTGCATTTGTTTGCACGCACATACAGGTAATGGGCCAATCATACTATTTCAGGCTAAATTAAGTATTCATTATTACACCTCGCCTCAACGCCCCTGGTAACGCCCTCAGTATCATTGCACTCAGTAGGTGCCATTATACGATCCAGCTTCATTCTGCAACTGTCTAAACAAAGGGAGGAAGGGATAAAGACTAAATTGGTATGCTGTGCCAACGTGACTGACCTAGCCCTGTGACACTGACCTTTGACTTAATGTAGTAAAAAGTATATAAGTTAAATAATTGGCTGACCTTCAACCGATCCCCAGAATTTTTTTTTTTTAAGAAAAGTTTGAAAGTTTGTTTTTTTTGTTTACACACACACACACACACACACACACACACACACACACACACACACACACACACACACACACACACACACACACACACACACACACACACACACACACACACACACACACACACACACACACACACACACACACACACACACACACACAACTGCTCAAAACATAACATCGTACCTTACTGTCACAGCCGTAAAAACACTTCCTTGGACCGCACGGGCTACTCGCTAAATCAGCATCACCACTAAATTAACCCCTTCAGCGATAACAAAACCACATTAGCGGGAACAAAAATTAAAAAGAAATCATCCGAAGAACACAGGCTAATCCCTAAAGCATCCTGAACTATCCACCCGAAGAGGACAGGGCAGTTAAGCTAGGGATAGTCCAGTTACACTCCCTGGATTAAGACCACTCACGGATACACAGTGATCACGGCTTGGGGGTCTGATTGTGTTGCCTCGCTTACAGCTGGTCCGTATCCCTCTCAATATTATGGCTGATTGCGTATTTGAATGTGTGTGTGTGTGTGTGTGTGTGTGTGTGTGTGTGTGTGTGTGTGTGTGTGTGTGTGTGTGTGTGTGTGTGCGCGTGCGTTTGCTAATCTGCATATGCTTTCGGTCCAATTAATCTCTGTTTGTGTTGGGGCTTTGTTGTTCAGTACTTATGCTGAACTGTGTGTGTGTGTGTGTGTGTGTGTGTGTGTGTGTGTGTGTGTAAGCTTTGTTGTTTTCTGTGTGTGATGTGTGCTTTGTGTTTGTGTTAATGTTTGTGCTGTGCTGTAGTGTAGGTGTGTCGTGTTATTTGAAGTGTAGTGTATGGTGTATTATTGTGTGTGTGTGTGTGTGTGTGTGTGTGTGTGTGAGAGAGAGAGAGAGAGAGAGAGAGAGAGAGAGAGAGAGAGAGCGAGCACTGTTCGCTGCTTGATATATATTCACAGCATATTCTGGCACGGTAGCCCTGTCATCCACTTGTAGCTGACGAGAGGGCATATTTAAGGCTACAGGCCACTACTACCCAAGGAGGACATAAATCAGGTGAACTAGAGCGAGTCCAAATATCACTCACGTAGCATTTTTTGTGGGGGGGGGGGGGTAGGAAGGAAAAATAATTCACGATTTTTTTTTTTTCCCTAAGGATCTGGCAGGAGGAGGAATGGATAGATCGCTGGGGATTTTGTCTTTCTCATCACCCTCCTGAGTAATTTTTTCCGTGGTTTGTTGGCGTGTGTGTTTGTGATATACCTGATTTTGTTTAATGCGGTCGTGTAACATCTTTAGATTATGATGATGGAAGGACAGATTAATGTTGTAATAGTTTAGTTTCTGGCTACCACCACGTGATTTTCAAAGTACTAGTAAAAAGGCAGGCAGACAGATATTGGACAGATAGATATAATTGTGTAGGTGGGTAGATATCTGTTCTTCTGCAACTCCCTAGTTTTCTATAAATGAACCATAAAAATCTATCAGTGCATACATACATACATACACACGTGCATACATACATAAGGCAGGTAGATAAATTATAAACTGAAATAACGAGTAGGAGAACAGAAAGATCACCATTTCGTGTACCCTGCCACTCTACTCTCATGATGCCTTTTTTTTTTTTTTTTTTTTTTTTTTTTTTACGCAAGCTCTGTTTCGGAATCTGTTTCGCGTCTGAACGCTGTTTTTCATGCATTTACGTAGACCTTTTACCTTTTTATCAGTCGTAAAAGAATATTGCTTCATGAAAGTGAGTCGACTGGAGGCGCTGGAGAGAGTAGGGAAGTGGGAATATGGGAAGGAGGAAAAGAGAGGAAGCAGTAAAGGTAGGGAGACAGAGAGAAGGGTGAAGTACTCGGGAAGTGAGGAAGGAGAGAGAGAGAGAGAGAGAGAGAGAGGCTGTAGGGTTTTATAGGTAGCACTTTCAGCCCCCGTGATAGGCAGAGGTAGGAGGAGGTGGATGAGGAAAAAATGTAGAGGATGAGAGAAGATAGAAAAGGAAGGAGGAGCAGGAGCAGGGGAAACAAAGAGAAAAAAGTTAAGAGGAGAGGCTGGGAGCAGGACAGAAAGAAGTGAGGAAGGAGACCGGAGGAGTAAAAACAAAGAAGGGACGAGAAAACAGTGAAGAGAAGGGGAAAGATAGAGACATGTAAAAGACGTGGAAGAGAGAGAAAAAAGAGTGTTTGATGAGAATTAAAATAGAAAAGGAAGTGAAAGGGTTGGAGAAAGGAAAGAAAAAGTTTGTAAAATAGAAAAGGAAGTGAAAGGGTTGGGGAAAGGAAAGAAAAAGTTAGTGAAAAGAAAAGTGAAGATGAAAAGGAAGATAAAGGAGCCATGAACAAAGAAGAAAAAGTATGATTAGAGAACACGAGAAGAAGGAAAGAGGGAGACAGTCCAAGGAGACAATTAAGGGACATGGCTGAAAGAAGACTGGGGAAGAGAGTAGAAATAAAGGAACGGGAGAAAGCAGAGTCTAAAGAAACAAGACAATAACGTTATGAAAGTACGGTTTTTTGTGTGGGAGAAGAGAGGGAGAAAAAATAGATGACGAATAAAGAAATGGAAGCTGAGGAAGCGACAGAGTTACAATAATAAAGATTCGTTAGAGAGTGAGAGAGAGAGAGAGAGAGAGAGAGAGAGAGAGAGAGAGAGAGAGATTTTTATTCACCGATCATCCACCATAAATCGTAGACTCCTGAAGATATATTTGTTCCCTCTTGTGTTTTTTGTACTCTACAGTAGTTCTGTTACCACCTGCCGCTTGTACTGGCCTTAGGAGAAACTGTTTCTTCCCTCTTCTCTATGCTGATTTTTACGATATTTACACGCGGGAACATCACTAAGAGCGGCTTTATCCGTCTCTCTCATTAAGGATTTTCGGACGCGAGGTGCTGCACTGCCATAGACTTCAGCGACTTGGTTCAAGCCACACCACACCACACCACACCAAGGGCTCGGGGCTGTTCGCCCAGACTGACTAGGGAACAACTACTACACCATGGGCATCCGCAGGGCCCTGAAGCTCCCACATCAAGTATATTTGTTACTGTTTTTACCTCTTTTACGCCTTCACCTCGTGAATATCCAATTTTTAAGCTTGCTGTCTTTAAATTGTTTTATTCATCTTAGGAAAAATATTTTGTTCCTTCATCGCCCTTTTTTGTTCCCTCATGGGTTTAATGAATCATAACTTTTAATTCCTGTAATTCCTTCTACTCGAGAACATCTTCTCGTAGATTAGTTTTGTTACCATCTTTATTTTTTTTATTTATTTTTTTTTAGCTTCAAAAATATTTAATGTACCCACTTAATCTTCGGATTTTTTTTTTTTTTTTTTTTTGTATGACAAGATTACTTCTTCAGTTCATGATGCCCTTACAGTTTCATCAAACTACCTGCAAACATTGTTATTCAGCTTAGAAGATTTTTTTTTTTTTTAGAAGTGCTAGGTTAGACATACCCTTCATTAAACTCCCACTCCCTAGAGACTCTCCAAAGCTGACTATCAATAATGCATGGGAATCATAGAAATTCTCGACAGAATGGTAATGTTGTGTTCCCATGTGACGTGAAGTTCTGTAAATATATTATTTCCAAATGGTGGAACACTGAAATTAAGCAGTGTATGTCAGAAAAAACAAACAAAACTTGTTCACCCAAATTATAATGACACATGGAGTGAGATAAATACAGTATATAAATAAATATGATGCTCTTCGTTGTAAAAGCTAAAAAGAATAACAAGGTAAGACAACAGTTTGAAGGGCACGTTACTATTATCATCAAATCTCATCTTTTTTTTTTTTTTTTCAAACGAGAAACTGGATGGTATGGACAGCAATTTTAGATCCACAGTAGTTCGTTCATCTGAATGTGGCTCAGATTTCGTCCTCTTACAGCATATTTTAAGTAGCTCAGTGGCAGGAAAAGACAGTGCCACGGCTGTTCATCCTTTTCATAACATTTCTTCGAGACTAGAGTCATATTCTAGTTTTAATTTATTACTACGACTCAGCATGCAAGATTGACATATGTTAGTTTTAGACTAAGTCAGAGTGAAAAGGGTGTAGTCATTGAATGAAGGGTTAAAAATACAAAACACATTGGCCTGCAGTATTGTTTTTTAAGGGGCAATAAAGAAAATGCACTGTCAGGAAGACTTGCTCGAGAGCCTTCTAAGCCCTTGGGAACATCGGCCCAAGAGGTGACAGAGGTTTTGCGATCCTGTAATGCCAGCAAGAGAAGTAGCCTGGTCATATGTTCCGTTAATGTGCTGGACTGTTGTAACGTAGGCTGGGCCCCATAATCTTAGGGGGAGGGAGGGGGGGATGTGGGAGTAGGTTTAAACTTTTTTTTTGGAGGTGGGGTGTGCATTATTATTATTGCTGCATCCGTTTTCTTCTTTGTGTCTTTCCTATCCCATGTACTTAGTGACGAAGAGGGTTTTCATTATTATTATTATTATTATTATTATTATTATTATTAATGGTGGTAGGGGTAATTATATATTTTTCTTTCACTACACTATGATAAATTATTTTCTATATACGTCAAGTGTGTGTGTGTGTGTGTGTGTGTGTGTGTGTGTGTGTGTGTGTGTAAGGCTATAAATTTTTCAGTTTAAGTAGTTTGTTTTTTGTTTTTCTCTTTATTTGCATTAATATAACGTTCGTCTATGAGTAACTTGCCGTAGTAAGGGTATGTATAAGACCAGATTTATTTGAAATAGAAAAAGGGTTTTACAGATGGAACCAAGAGAAATGGAAACGCAATGGCAAACGTTAATTGTAATCAGAGATGTAACTTGCAGCAAGTGAAAAGTATTGCGAAAATTTTTTTAGTGGACAAGAATCTGAGTTTCAGTGCTAGAGAAAATTACAACGTAAAATGAAAAAGTGCCAATCAGGCCGAGAAGAACAGAGCAGTAAAAAACCTGGAAAAAAGGGTAAAGGACCAAGAGAATGTCAGACCTGCCACTGTCCTCAAAAATAAAAATATACGATGTTAATTATATTCTGAGAGTTAGAGTCTCATAGAAAAAGGAGAATTAAAGAAGTTCGTTATTGAAGTAAAAAAAATATCAAGTAAATAAATAGTCGTTGATAATAAGATAGCTGTATAAAATAGTCTGACCATAACGAGAGTGAAGTCAAAAGTTGCCCTGCTGAGTAAAATCGTCCGGAGATGACCCGAAAACTATAAGAATGGCGGAATCGTCGTGAGGGGGTTTAATCAGAAGCCCTCATAATGGTAGTCGCTTTCCACTCCTTCACCCCTATGTCCCTCTTACCCTCCTTTCTCATTCATCCCTCTGCCCTTTTCATCCCTTTCTCCTCCTTTAGCCATCCACTCTTTTGTCCCATCCATCTTTCCACCCCTCTCACCTCTACACCCTGTTTTCCCCTGCACTAAATTCACCCCCTTGACCTCCCCACCCTTTTCACCCCTTTGACCCCTCCACCATTTTAACCGCACCCCCACCACCCCTATCATCCCTCCACCATTTTAACCGCTCCCCCACCACCCCTATCATCCCTCCACCCCTCTACCCGTCTTTCCCCTCCAACCCTCTACCTCCCTTTCCCTTCCAACCCTCGTTACCCTCAGCCTCTCTTTTCCTTCCACCTCATTTTCCCTCCCACCCTACTTTCCGCTCCACCGCACCACCCTTTCCCTTCTTCCTTCCCTTCGACCCTTCATGTCTCTTCACCGTGATGGGGAGTAATAAAAAAGGGTGAAAAAGTTGCTGAAGAAGGCATTTAGAGATTCCCGGAAAGGTCAGAGCTGCCAATCTTCCCGGGAGGAAAAACAATAGACCCCGAGAGAGAGAGAGAGAGAGAGAGAGAGAGAGGGACAGACAGACAGACAGACAGACAGACAGACAGAAACAGACAAACAGACGACTGAAACTGAGACGGGGTACTTCAGAGAGGCGCACCCTAGTCGTGTATTACCATGGCGTTCCGGGGAGCTGTCGACGCCCCAGATGGTAATGGAGACGAATGGGCGTGGTTAGAGAGGCGTGCGTAGTAATGGATGGTGGTATGAAGATGGTAATGTTCATGGTGGAAGGGTGGATGTAATGGTGGAAGGTGGGATGTGGATGTGATGGTGGAGAGTGGGATGTGGATGTTAATGGTAGAATGGTGGATGTGATGGTGGACGGTGGTATGTGGATGTTAATGGTAGAAGAGTGGATGTGATGGTGGAAGGTGGGATGTTGATGTTAATGTAAATGGTGGAGGGGTGGATGTGAGTGGAGGGTGGGATGTGGATGATTGTGTACGTTAAGTGATGGGAGGACTTGGTATTTGTGGGTGGTATGTGGATGTTAATGTTATTGGTGGTTAGGGGTATGTGGAAATTAATGTTAATGGCGGAAGGCTGGGTGGGGTCGTGATGCGCTGGAAGGTGGAGAGGTGAATGTGTCATGGAGATGGTGATGTGGATGATGGTATTAATTATCTCAAGTACTCTCAGCGCTTATGACAAACGATATTGCTCAGAGATAATCCATACTACTAAGACGACAACATGAACTTTACTAAACCTTTTCCGGATGTGGACTCACCAAGGAATTTCTTCAGTTGAACTCCTTTCAGTTTCGCTTAGCTTAGAGAAATCCCACCACTCCCAGTTAAACTCTCCTATGTGCCATTAGCGAGGAAAATGAAATAAACATCGCAGTGAAAGGTTTAGTGGGAGAAGTGAGGAAGGACGTCTCCCAGAACCCAACTGAGAGATTGTGAAGATAATCTGAACTTTTTAACCCTATCAGCTGAATCAAATCGTGCGTCATAAACGGGAACACACCACCCAGATCCAGCCATGACAGCGCTAGAGTTGACAGTGCAGTCCCGGAACACAATAGCTCTCTAAAGTATTGATGGCTTCGGATATTACACTGGTTACGAGCATCGGGTAATATCGGTGTGTCGGTGGGTGGATGGGTGGGGGTAAATTGCTATCTCGGGGGGAGGGGGAGGAGAATGTCAACAGAGTGGGCGGGTGGGTGATCTGTTATGAATCTGGGGTGATCATGTATTGTATCGGGAGACTGAGCAATAAAGGGATGGGATAGTGGTTTTGCGCACTTGTTAATGTAACTCACTGATTTGAGGTTGCTTGTTAATGAATTCCTTTTAATGATATTTGTGCACATTAGCCCATAGAATCCAGGTGACGTCTTTGTAAGCCTGTTCTTGCGGCTACCAGGTGATGTTATCGGAAGTAGGCATCATCACTCGTACGAAGGGGGTTTTTGAAGGCTGTATTTATTCCCTCCAGTTCGAAAAGTCCATCTTAATCTGAATAAAAATCACCAAAAGAATGCAAAACTGAAATGAAGAAGGCATCCTCGAGATCATTGAGTGTAAAAGTACCAATAATATGATTCTGATATAATAATGGATCCGTTTCAGCACTTTTGATACCCATGTTAATGTTACTGAATTCATTTTTTTTGGACCTTTGTTAATCAGTCATCTAAGTGTTTTTGTTTATATTCGCTTCTAACCCAGTATATGTAATAATGAAATTTTGTAAGCTTTTCACAAGCCAGATGATCATTACATAAATATATATTTAAAATCTCATATGTCACGTGTTTTGACAGGATTGAGCAGCCTAGCCGCGGGCCTCCACGCTACTGATGGGAGTTTTTAAAAAAAGGAGGATTAGATAATGGTTGACATTTTAATGTCGGTCGATATATATATTTGCACATATTTTCCTTTTTTTTTTTTTTTTGCCCTTTTATTTTTCCTTCCTGCAGGCTCTTGCTTCGGTGTTTTCCTTTCCCATTAACCCTTTCACGAAGCTAACGTCATCATGTAGTTTAATGTATTCTTGCTATCTCACTTTACACAGGAGAGTTCCGCAATGGTGAAGGGGGTTAGTGATTCTCTCTCTCTCTCTCTCTCTCTCTCTCTCTCTCTCTCTCTCTCTCTCTCTCTCTCTCTCTCTCAAGCCGAATGAAATCGTCAGGTGATAGCAAGAATAAAGAATCCTACGACAGCAATTAAAATTATAAAGCGAGACCAAAATTTTCGGTTTAGTTATACCCCTGTCCTCTTAAGTTTTTCCTTCAATATTTTTGTGACCTTTAATATTTTCTATCGCTATTTTTCAGTAACTTTTTTCTTTTTTTTCCAATAGCCTAAATTTTTTCCGCTGTCTTTTAGTAGTCCCAGATTTTCTTTTTCAGTAGCCCAAAATTTTTCTCCTGTCTGTTTCAGTAGCCCCCCATTTTTTCACTGTATTTTAATGTCCCCAGTTGTAATTTGTCTTAGCAACTCCAATTTTTCATTTTAATTATTCAGTTGCTTAATAATTTTTTCTCACCTATATTGCAGTAAGCTCATTTTTTTCTGTTATATTCGAGCTGCACATTTGCTTTCCCCTTATTTGCCACCCCATTTTTTTTTTTTTCCCTTTTCGCTGTCCATATTTTTCCTTTCGCTGAATTTCATTAGTCCTCCCCTCCCCCCTTTTTTTTTTGCTATATTTCAGTGTCCCAGATTTTTCCTATAGCTATATTTCAGGAGCCCCATTTATTTTCCCCGCCATATTTTTGTGGCAGCTGAAGATTTTTCCTCGTACACGTTGTTGCCGGTCTGCCTCACCTCCTCCATTAATATTTACGCCCCATCACTTCCTTGCCCGCGAACTTCCTCCATTTTTCCAACGTTTTCCAGGGAGGTCTAAACCCATCTGCGTTACTTCCAGCGGCCGGTTACCTCTGTCATTCAATTTACTCCTTTGTTAAGCCCGACACCGCTTATTCCCTGCGTTGTGTTCTATTGTCTGGGTTGATCTTGGAAGATGGTGTCTCAGGGTAATTTAGTGTGATACATAGATTTCTGAGCCTTTGCGAACACACTCACACATATTCTGTTGGTGGTTTGTGCGTTTTTCATATGGTCAAACACATTATAATCACCAAATATATACACAGAGACAGACAGACAGACAAAGAGACAGAGAGGGGTAGAGAAATGAGAGAAAACACACACACACACACACACACACACACACACACACACACACACACACACACACACACACACACACACACACACACACACACACACCGTTACCGCCATTACCGCATGGAATCAAAGACAAGCAGCTCCATGAAAAGAGGTAATTATCTCGCACCATCACACACGAAATGCGCACACGAGGAAACAGTATTTTCTATGAGTTTTTCCTGCACTGCAACCTATAATCATCTGAGGGAATGCATATACAGAGAGAATGCATTAACCAAGCACTGCATAGTTTTCCAGACTATATTTGGGACATATATTAAGAAGCACTTCATATTTTCGTGACTAGAGGATGTAAGAGCAAGCACTCCTTTTTTCTTTTTCCCTGTGGCTTGGATATGTATGAAAATAATATAAATTTTTCTGAGAATTTATATAAAACAAACATGGCCGATTTAGTTTTTATTTGTTTATTTATTTATTTATTTTGTGGTCTGAATTTGAGTTAAGGTCACCAAATGTTCTTTTTGACAAATGTATATAAAACCTTTTCACCCTAGTAGTGACGAATATTTATACTAAAGGATTGCTACATTTTCAGTGACAAATGTATATACAAAAAGAACAGAATGCCTGTGTTTGTGACTAGGTTGTGTTGTGTGAAGAGTATATATGCAGCTGAATCAAATATTTACGGTTTTTCATAATATTGGGTCAAGTTGCGTGTCAAAAATAATTTGTCAGCGAATGACGGACTTTTGAACAATTTCCCTTCCATCTATTGGTGAGATGATGATGCTGATAATATTTAACTCCTTCGATAAGATGTAGTCATTTGTATTTACCAAATTAGTAGAGATGTGTTAGTGAAGGCTTCAGAAACGAACTCCATTAATCTTGTTTTCCAGAATCAGTGTACCCTAACCTGAGTAAAATCCTATGGAGACATAAAGAATGAAATAAAAATTACGTCCTCTTGCTGGTTAACCCCTTTAGTCCGATGATGCATGTTTAAGCCCCTTCAGTACAGTGGTGTACTTTTTCAACTTTATTCTTGCAACTACCAGTCCATTTGAATAAACGTAAGACCTTTATAAACTCTTTTTACTCTAAATCGGCCTGAAATTCCTATCACTCCATCTTGAATGCTGAGCTGTTAGAGCAAACTGACACTAGATTATGATGCTAGTCACAGAGAAGTGCTGTGGAAAGTATGTGAAGTGGTAGCACTGTCTCCTTATGCCACAGAGCTATATGATGTAAGCAGCAAAAGGAAATCTGGACCAAGTTATAGTAGAAACATTACAGTAGGAAAGGATTCAGTGGAGGCTGTATCCAACCCTTCCTGGTCGAAAAGTCTATCCTCAGGTAAAGAAAATCGACTGGAGATAACGAGAATAAAATAACACATCATCGGACTGAAGAGGTTAGAATATTCATGGTACCTTCAGACGATTTTTTTTTTTTTTCCCTCCAACTTGGGAATTATTTGTACTCCTGGTCGGGTTAATGAAGGCTGTATCGAACTCCTCCAGTTGGAAAAGTCTCCTTTAATGTGAATTACGTCGTCTGAAGTACAGAAAATTACCGGAAAAATACAAGTGAATATGTAGTGAAAAGTGCGAGATTGAGAAAGAAATTCAGTTTCTCTATTGTGTCATCGCCCAGACCATTTTAATTAGCTCAGGGGAGACCATTATATTATCTGCACTTTAACTTGGACTGAAGTTGTGTCTGTTTTGAATATTCATTAGTACCTTGAAATCAAGAACAGAATACGTTACCAGACTTAAAGGTGTGTTATTGAAAACATGTTGAGCCGTAACATTACCTTATTCTGTGTTTGAGCACCATGAAACAAACCGGAAAGGACTGTAATCTGGGTCAGTTTAAAGCGAAGGAACTATAGTTATGAAGGGGTCAGAAACATTCCCAGTAACCCCGTCAGTACGATTACCGATATTGTTTTATCATATTCAGGCTACCTTCAGGCGATTTGCCTAGCTCAGGAGAGGTCCCGTGTCGTGAATGGGTTAAGCCTAAATCGCCCATCTACATCTCAGGTTGAATAGGTGAAAGATTTAGGGAAGAGTAAAGGAACTTACGGCGGTATGCTGTGAACTTAAATTGCAAAGGGTAAAGGAAGTCCTAATGTTTTACTGTAACTTCTGGAAGACGTAAATGGAACGTGCCTGGTCTTCATCCCTCTTTTGCTGACAGCACTGTCTAAAGTGGGAAGCAGACTAATCACATATAACAACCACAGTCGCTCTATATATCCATAAAAAAATGGGGTTGTCCTTCCATAGCTCAATTTAAATTTTAAGAATTCGGATTATTCGACTGCCAGCCACCCCTTTCTTTGATGTTTATATGGTATGCAGCATCTTATTATCTCATGTATCATTTTAAGGTTGACGTGTCCGTATATAATCATTTAATCATAAGACGTTTTTAGGCACGTACACTTGCGACCATTATGTTGCAGTTCACCTAGTCCTGCCACTTGTTGGAGAGAAGGCGTAGCACACCGAGTTAAGATCTGCGGGTGGTGGTTGAGTTTATCTTGAGACTATACGACTAACTGTATTACCGCGAACTGTTCCTTGTGTAGCCTAGCAAACTTCGGCCTGCTTCCTTAACACTGGACAATGAGTCTTTGTTCATAAGAAATCCTGGCCATGATATCCCTTCAGTTTGGGGGGTTGGAGATTGAGGATGAGCAGAAATCATGGCTGAGTTTACCATCGCTGAAATAAACTGGATTGGAAGACTTGCTAGGGAGTCCCATCTACCTAAGAGATCACTGTCTAAAAAACATGTCTGAGTATACCGAGGAAATACAAGAAAATTACTGACGCCAAAAATATATTCATGGTGTCAAAACACGCACATAACCCAACGTAATTAACAAAAACTTTCAGCAGAGCACAGTATCACCGTGGCGTTATTGCATGACGGTGATGATATTGGTGTAATTAGCTTTAATGACTGGGGAGAATGTATGTGAAATGGACGGGTCTCATTTAATCAGACCGATTGTATGGAAACCTAATTGGCTAGGTATAACCCCAGCTGATGTGCTCGTCTAATGTATACTTGGCTTGCCATATAATCGTCGCTTTTCGAATGAATTCTGACAATTTTTATTTCACTTAAAATAACTTTGATTGAAATTTTTCTTTTCATTTTAAAATAAAACATTCAGGATGTCACATAAGTGGTCAAGATTGAATAAATAAAGATAAGCGTACATAAAGACAAACATTATTTTAAGTTTGAAATTTAACATCAGAATGACTCTACCATACTGTAGCAACGATTAGGGAAAAATATCAGATGTCGAATATCAGCAGGCACGATTCCACTTGACTATTGTAAAATACTGACTTTACAGTTAACCCGACATGTAAAATAATTTCTTAGGTATTTCTTCTTTCAGTGTAACATAGATTGACAACTGCAGTATAAGGTAATTTTAAGGGTTGTAATATGGAATCTTTATTAAATCTCAAAGATACTGAAATGAATATGATGATGGTATACAGTCTTGGTTGTTGAAATTTTGACTTCCTTAATCATAACCATAATCGAATCCCGACTTTGATATAATTTTGACGTCCTATAATCTGAACTAATTTAATATAATCCTGAATGCTGTAACGTGAGCTTAACTGATGTACCTTAATGTAATTTTGACTACCAGCATGAGAGGCGTGTTCTGGCGAGGGGAAGTGAACAGTGAGAGAGGGGAATGCTAATGATGGGCTGCAGAAGGGTGTATGTGTAGAGAGAGAGAGAGAGAGAGAGAGCAGGAAGACATAACGGTCGACTATTTACATCTTGACCCGTTTAATGATATTTCCTTGCCAAGTTACACCATGCCAAGACCTCCAGTATGTTCATCACCACCATCGTTTATCACTGTCATACCCATCACCTCCATGCTCATCACCACTTTTTCACACCACATTCATCACCGCCATACAATTCGTCATCACAACACCAGATTCATCACTACATGCACACCACAGCCCTACATTAATTATCACCGTCATTACTGTAACCTGCTCATCATTATTCATCATCACCACATTCTACACCACCGTATTCGTGTTCTTAAAATCACCACAATGCTACTTACCATCACTTTCCATTGTCCTGCTTATCAGCTTACTCATCACCAACTTCTTCACCACAATTACCACCACCACAGACCCACACCACTACATCTAGTACCACACCATCGCCACTATACCAAACCAACATCACCATCATCACACCACACGGCCCTCCCACACTAGGACTCTCGTAACAGCTGGTAGTATTATTTTACTGTCTCCGCTTCCTTGTTTTTCCTTCTTCGTGAGCTGTCAAGTGTATGAGAGCAACGCGCGCTTAACTTTCTTCCTCCTCCTTCTCCTGTTCTTCGGCGTCAGTTTATTATTGTTTTTTCTATTGTTATTGAAGAAACCACCAATTAAATGCTAGATTACTGAACCTATTTATTTTTTCACGACTGGAATATATCATAATTCTAGTCTTCATGTATTCTTTGTCTCTCATGGCTTTAGTTAAGGGTAAATGCTGACCTTGTGGAAAAATATTGAACTCTACGTTGGGATGGGGCTTTGCTTTCATCTACGCCATTGCACAAAAACACAGATTAACTCAGGCACGCACAAAAGAACATACACACACACATCCTATCAGATACAAATAAATAATCACACACACACACACACACACACACACACACACACACACACACACACACACACACACACACACACACACACACACACACACACACACACACACACACACACACACACACACACACACACACACACACACACACACACACACACACACACACACACACACACACACACACACACACACACACACACACACACACACACACACACACAGGAACATACGCATAATACACATACAGGGTGTCCCGGAACCTGACATACTAATATCAGATGATTCTTGCACTGAGTTGAATAAAAAATACAGTATCAATAAGAGTCTTAAGTCTCAACTGTTACAGCGCTACAATTACCGTTGATCTTGTGTGCAAAAAAAGTCACCCTCTTAATTCACCCATAAGGATATCAGTAATTGTATCTCCATAAGGGTTAAAATTGTACCCAAGATAATGTAACTTTACCTGAAGATCGATGGACAGATATGAATAGATAGATAGATATAAATAGATATATATAGATAGATAGAAATACATACATACCTACATACATGCATTCATACATATAGATAGATAGATATATACAGATAGATAGTTATTCCAGGACACAAAAATAACTTCCCACAGTCACAAATGGACAAGATAACTCCACGATTAATGACTTGACCTTCCCCTCCAGACGAAGACAGAGGCAAGAAATAAGTCCCTGTGTCTTGAGAACGGGAGAAAATCACAGGGTAATCCAAGGCATCGTCTGGCAGTCATTAGTAATTAGTGGTGCAATTAATGTCTTCAGTGTTGTCTTGATAAGGTTAGGGAACTCTCTCTCTCTCTCTCTCTCTCACACACACACACACACACACACACACACACACACACACACACACACACACACACACACACACACACACACACACACACACACACACACACACACACACACACACACACACACACACACACGAGGACTGCTGTATAACTTCAAGCACTGATAACATATCCAATTAAACATGTGAATGCGTAACCCTTGACAAGAATTCCAGATATGATTAAGACTGGAATCCTTATCATCTGAACTTGTACACTGAAGTCTGTAATTCAGTTGCACTGTAATTAACTTTAAATGTATTGATATTCTCGTATTTCTTGCCAACACCAGACATTTTTATTCAGCTTAAGGGAGTATCTAAATGGAATATTTGTTGACAACCCTCACTAATACCTTTGTGCTGGAAGAAGATGCCTTAACGTGATGACAGTAATATAACAAAAGCTGCGCTGCCGCTCAGTTATACAAACGTCCATCTCTCTCCCCATTCACCGAAAAGGAGGATGGTGGACTGTATGAGGGATGAGGGGGGGGGGTATCAGTCTGCAGTCCATTGGGTTCACGTTTCAGATGAACAGCGGGCCACAACAGCTACTACTAATACCAACATCTTCGCTTCAGTAGGTCTTCCCTGAGCAGGATAAAAATTGTGGAGGTATTAAGATTAAATGAAAATAGGCGCCATCGTACTGCATGAATTAGTGTCCATGATTTATAATGGCCATGTCTCAATAATGAAAACTTTAAAATATGTCAGTTCTACCGCCCAGCACTTCTGTCGCAAGCATCGTCATACGGCTGTGGATAAGTTTGTTTGTGGCGTTTTCTCTTCTCCTTTACTCCATATCCTTTATGGCTTACTTTGAGTTTTCCAACTCCTCTAAATACGGGAAATTTGATCCAGATGATGATGATGATGCTGTTAATGAGGATGATATTTTTGAAGACAATCATAAGAATGATGCTGGTGATGTGATAGTGATATTAGTGATGATTAAGGATGATGGTGATAGTAATGATGATGGTAATCATAATAGTAATGGCGGTGATGGTGATGATGATGGTGATGGCAGTGATGATGTTAGCAATGATGATGATGGCAGTGACGATGGTGATGGTGTTAATGGTGTTGATATTGATGGCAGTGATGATGGTGATTGTGATTGTGTTGATTTTAATGATGGCGATGACAGTGATGGTGAAGATAGTGGTAGTGATGATGGTGATCCGTACGGCAAAGACAGGTATGTTGATAAAGATGACGACGATGATGGTAACTGTGATGGAGATAGCGACGATGACAAGGACGAATTCCCGTATCACGTAACACTTATCTCCTAACCAGCCTTCCATTCCATCGCCAAAAGTTAAGAAGATAAATGAAAGCCATTATAAGGTTTCAGGAGGGCCATCACTCCGTCCAGCCTTTATCCAGGGGGACAAAAAGAAAAATCCACGACCAAAAATATTTTCACGTCGCCTGGCGTTTCAGACTTCGAGAGTTTCCTGATTCCTGCCGTCATATATCATCGCCTTTCCTCCCACCTGCCACTTCCACCCATCGCCTCAACTTTATTTATTTATTTATTTTTATCGTGGGATCAGTAGAAAGACCATAGGTAATAGAAAATTGGTATAAGAGCCTAGGTGAAGAGGTGTAGTATGAGTAAAATTAATAGTGAGAAAAAAGGTGAATATATAGTGTAGGTCATGAAGTGCCTTTTAATCACCAGACCTCGAGAAATTTCCGTAATTCCCAGTTGCCAGCAAAATCATCAGGCGTTAGGTAAAGACAGACTAAGCCATCACGAAGATTAAGGACCAATATGTCTTCAGGGAGGTTTATATGTTCACGGGAGAGAGAGAGAGAGAGAGAGAGAGAGAGAGAGAGAGAGAGAGATTTTTTACACAGCAGCAGACATCTGCTGCATTAAAGAATATATTCAGGAAATTAATTGCACTTCTAATTACTGCCGGACGGTCCATTATCCATCTTGTGACTATGAAGAGAGAGAGAGAGAGAGAGAGAGAGAGAGAGAGAGAGAGAGAGAACGCAATTTTTTCTTATATTTATTTACTTCAGTAGCATCGATGATTTTACATAGACCTCCGAGTTAGTGATTTTTTTTTTTACTTATATTTTTCTACTACTAAGCCTCACGGTTCCCCATGCACTCAGCAGTAACTCCAGAAATTTAACTAAGACAGCATTGATTCCCGTTGGTGACATTACTTTCTTCGTTAACCGTACCCCCGTAATTTCTACCACTGCGCCATATTATTGCCAAAGAAAAGATAGCTTCATTAATATTCCTTAACTCGAATTCATCGGTCCCCATGGTAACGATAATTATTCATGTTTTTATTCCTGTTTTTTTTATTATTCCTTCATGTTCAATAATACATAGTCTTATAATTATCCTACAGCTAATCGTAGCCTTTCCTAAATTTTCCTTTCTTTTCTACTTTCAGGTGAGTGTTTCTTGGCAGTTTGGAAAGCAGGCGCCGTGAGTACTGTGTCTGGTGTGGACAGAACGCGGTAAAGTTGGATAGATATTTGCTTTATAAGGTATTGTACAGGGAGGAAGGGAAAGAATTCAGTACCTAGCTCATACCGTATTCCATTTCAGTTTTATTTTCTTGTGTTCAGTTTTAATTATCGGAAGAAATTTGTCAAGAAGAACACGGCGCAAAATTCTAGGCAAGGGAGAATATAAACATTCACAATTTACTCACGATCCTTTTAATTTTAGGTAGACAGTATTTATTAGGTCATAACTGTGATCCAAAATATCTCCACTGCTTTCATGCAATTGGTTTTTTAACTGGAGAAACTGGCAAATCAACTTTGACAGTGGAAGTTTTTTTCTTACTGCAATTTAGTATGGACTTTTGAATAGTAAAGAACATTAAAAAATACAGGTTATTACGAGGAATTAATGTACTGTAGTTGCGCTTCAAATGTGTTCGAAGGTTTTCAGTTTTATATGTCTGGGGAAGTTTGTGCTGTAGAATTCCAGGCTGATAATTAAGAAGCAGTATGAAGAAGCAGTATAAGTATGAGTCCAATATATACTAGATTATTCGTACTTGTATTTTTTTTTTTTTTTTTTTTACTGATCTTGTATGTAAACTATCTACTGTAAGTTTATTAGTTCCGCATAGCCAGAGAAGTTTGTGTTGTGGAACTGTGGACTAATAATCGCTTTGAAAAAGAATTAAATACAAGATTATTCCTGTGTTGTGCAATTATGTGTGTGGGCGTGTGATTATCTCCAGACAGTGCAGCGGCCAGAGCAGTAATCAAGTGTGGCCTTGACCTGTGCCGGAGCTCAGGTGTTCTGTAGGCGTGAGTGGGAAGATGGGAAGATGTAGAGGGAAGGAGAGGGTCGAGCAGGAAGGGAAGAAGGAGAAGGGGAAGGGTATCTAATGGAAGGATTAGTAAGGGACAGGATGGAGGTATGGGAAAGTGGAGGAATGAGAAGTAGAGGGTAGGGGGAAGGGAGGAGGTTAGGAGGAAGGAGAGTTTAGTTGATAAAAATAGGGGTAGGGGAAAGAAATGGGAGCAAGGAAAAGGACGGAGAGCCAGGGGGGAAGGATGATGGGCTGAAGAGAAGTAGTGGTATGAGAAAGGAAAAGGAGGGGTAAGGGGAAAGAGAGGGAATGGGAAGGAAGGATTTTTCAGTTGTCATTCTTCCATCTTGTGCCCTTCTACCGCTTCCTCACATCACCCCCGTCTTAAGTCTCCCCTCTTAATCACCTTCCTCTTATTCATTCACACCTTTCTTCCTTTTTTTTTTTTTTTTTTAAATAAATTAATTCACTTGCTTCCCTCGCTCCTTCACCTCCTTTTATCCTGTCTCTCCTTCTCCCTTCCCTTGATCTCCCTTCTTCTTCTCTTTTTTTTCCTCCTTCTCAGTCTTTCTCCCATCTTCACAATAATTTCTCATTACCATACTCCCTCTCCTTATCAGTCTCTCTCTTCTATTCGCTATCACTTCCCTTTACCTTCCCTCACGCTCCTTTATTCTCCCTCACCCTCATCCATTATTTTTCCCGTCATGCTCACATTATCACCCTCCACATTTCTTCATTTTAAGCCTTTCCATTGTCCTCCTTCCCTTACCCTTAGTCTTCCCTGAACACCTTCATTCTTCCTTCCCCATCTTAATTTTCCCTCATAGCATTCTTCTTGTCTTTTCCTCTCTCATACTCCTTGTTTGTTTTTATCACTTTATTTCTTCCCGTGCTTATGTTCCTCCCGTTAGCTCCTCTCTTATTTTTCCATTTTCACTTTACTTTTTACGTTGTCATCATCCCAGTTTATCCATCTACTAATCTTTTTCCACGTCTTCATCTTCTTCCTCTTACATTTTCCTCGTTATCTTCTATTATTACTTTATCATCATCCTTCTATATCCATTATCTAATCTGCTATTTCTTAATATTCTTCCCTATACTCCTTCGTACAGTTTCTTTGTCTTCTGCTTACAGTATAACCATCTATTAGTCTCTCCTCTCTTGACTCTGTTTTCAATATTCCTTTCCCATTTTTAGTAATTTCTGTTCCTACACTTTGATCATCACTGTTTACCCGTCCTCCTAATCTGTTATCCTCTATTTCTACATCATCACCCTGTCTGTCTGTGTACTAGTCTGCTCTTACTCTTTTTATTCGTGTGGCTTCTCTCACTATTACCATCTCCCTTCCTCTCCTACATTATCACCCTTCTTCTGTATTGATATTCTAATGTGTTCTTTTTTCTCATCCATTCTCCCCCTCTAATTCTTATCCTCTCCCCTCTGTCCCTGCGTTATTGTCCTCCCTTTCTTCTATCGGTCCCCTAGTCTGTTTCACATATTTCTCACTCAGTCTTCTCCCCTCCCACTCCCTGTATGCATTTTTCTCTTCCAGTTCTCTCCCTCGTCTCATCCCGTTCTGTCCCTCCCCTCTCTTCTTTCTCCATCTTGTTCCTTGTCTCTTTACCCCGACCTTTTTCTTTTTCTTCGTTCCCCATCTCCTTTCACGCCTCCCCTCACTAGTTCTCTAATTACATCTTCCCCCCTTCTCTTTCATCATTTCCCATCCCTCCCTGTCTTTATTTTCCTTCAATTTCATTACCTCTTTATCCATCTTTTACTTATTTTCCTTGTCACACCATACCCTCTTCACCTCTTCTCTCATTACTTTCCATCTCACTCTTCGCTCACATTCGCCTCTCCATTCTGTATTTGCCTCCCACTCCTTAGCGCATTGACTCCCCATCATTCTTTTTTTGTTTTTCTCCTCCCAGTCATCCCCCTCCCACTATGTTCTCATATACATCTCCGTCATTCCTTTCTCTTCTTAGTCCCCTTTCCCTCCTCCACTCTAAGTTTTCCTTCCCACTTCTCACCCCCTTCACTCCTCCCCCTCCCTAACACCCCTCTCTTCCCCTTTCTCAGCATCTCTAACCCACTCTTCCCCTTATCCCTTTCCCTCCCCTACTTTCCCTCCACTCCTCAGCTCCAATACCTCTTCCTCTCTCCTTCCCCTTACCATCTTTCCCCCATCCCTCCACCCTCCCATCCCGTCCATACCCTCCACCCCAGCCCACCTCACCCCCTCAGTCATTATACCTCAGAAACTCGTCCTGATGGGTTGGTTATTATCTCACCAGTCTGGCTATCCTTAGGTCAAGCATAAACCTTCCCCATTTCACCTGATCGCCGCAGAAATAGAGGGGTTAAACGTTGAGGGACGGGCGGGGGGCATGCCGTTAATCGAGGGAGGTCTGGTATTATGCTAAGGAGGCGTAACGTACGACCGAGACATATTATTGGGCATTATGCCGTATCGGGGAAGCCTCGGCTCAGTCGGACAAGACGGGGCACTAATTACGGCGATTTCACTCTAATAAGCTAATTTACTGCACCTAAAGTTATGATTTTACAACACTGGTATAGTCAAGGGAGGGGGTACTGGGATCACGTGCCCTACTTCTTATGATCTCATTCTGTCTACGGCGTTACACCTCTCTTGCCCATTTAGGAACGTGGGGGCCCTTGGACTGACCACTGAGTCCAGATATTAAGGCAGAACGACAAGAAGCAGTTAAAAAACGAATAAGAATCGTATCATTCCGGTCTTTTGTTATATACTTCAGATATGCCCAGAACGAGTATATCACTGCATTTTTTTCCCCAGGTGTGTTTCGGCTAAGGAGGAAAACACCCCTTCTAGAAGTCACCCCGGCCCCCTTCAACTAAGAAGCTGTGTGTTGACCCCTTCCCACCTTTCCCTCTACTGTAAATCCTAAGATCGTTTTCTCGTCACTTTAAGAGGTCTAAGGTACCTCTTTGTTTGCCATTTAGCACGTTAATATTATTGCTTCTGAGCGTGGAAGTGCGTGAGTAATTATGAATTTTGTTTGGTTTGTTAATCTGCTCGTGCTTCTGTGTGTCTGCCTGTCTCCCAGCGAGATTATGGAAAACTATAGTATGGAACTGCAGCGAAGTTCGCATAATGAATGAGAACCATCAGAGAAAGAGGCAATTAATCTTTTGTCGGAAAAAGCCGAAAGTCAGAAGTTAGGGGCAAGGTTTTCTCAGGTTTAATCCGATTTCGACGTCTTGATGAAACGGTTGAGAGACAGGGAAGAGTGGAGCTTTTCGAATTTGACAACAATCGGGTAGAGGTAAAGGTCGCAGGGTAAGTAAAAAGAGTCGGTCATGTAGCTCAGGTGGGTGTGACTCGATCTGGACCAGACTTCGTGGAAGAGCTAAAGGTTGGCTGAGGATGAAGTGATTCTTTTTTCAGAACAGAGGATCATTATTAAAGTTTAGGTTCACAGGGCCAAGTCACCACTTGATTCTATTTAACCAGGCTTGGTGTATAGGTTGAGGAACAGATACGAATGAAGTATTTCGATTTTGAGAGCAGTCAATCAGAGATAGGCAGCACATACAAGGATCAAAAGTTGGCTTAAACCCATTTTAGGGTGTGGTGGCGTGGTTGTTGCACGGTGAGTGCTCCTTCTTATCGTGCTTATTCTGTGTGCAGACTTTTGAAAGTGATACCAAAGGCATATAAGAGAATATAAAGGTGAAATAGGCAAAAAAAAAATCGCTAAGAAAAGGTGCTAGAAAGCCTCCTAAGTTGACAAGAACCCGACCCCCACTACTTACCAGAATTTTGGCTGCGCCCTTGTTTAGCAGTGAAGGAATATCTTGTTAATTATTCTAATAACTGTCACACTTTTAACCCATTACTCTTCGGCTTTTTTTTTTTCTTGTTACCGTACCACTTGACGATTTTACGTAGCTTAGGAAAGAGTTTTGTAGTAGTAACGTTTTGTGAAGGCTCTATCTCTCCTCTCCGGTTTGAAAAGCCCATCATAAACCAAATAGAGTCGTCAGGAAAAAGCAAGAATGAAATTTTAAATGTCATGGGATTAAAGGGATAACCTGGATTACACGCTAGGTTGACTGTCAGGACCTGCTAGTAAAATTCTGCACTAAACAAAAATAAAATACAGTTTTCTAATTATCACTCGTAAACGTAAGGTTCCACCACTCTCATTTTCGGAGATTATATATTTCTTTGCCTTCTTCATTTTGAGAGATTAAGATTAACCATCCATTTTCATTTGCAAAGATTAAAAATTCCAGTGTTTTAAAAAGTTATCTTTATCATACCAGTATTTTTCTGATGCACTCAAACGGTCTCGTGCTTTATATTCGTTTCTGACTCATTGGTATTCATTAATTCCGTCTCGTAAAGATTCACTTCATTCTCCTTTGTTTGCTGTATATGTTTGCTTCTTCGTCTTAAGTCATTCAGTCAGAGTTTTTTTTGTAGGGGGAGGAGGGGTAATATTCGCTGCCAACAGATGATTTTATTTAGTGTAAGGGAGACGTAAAAAATAAGCTGCTGAATTTCCATTTATTAACCCTGCAGTACTTTTCTGGGGGGAGTGAGACAAATTTCCTCAGCTTAGGAAAGGTGTTTCGTGATAATGGGGATGGAAATTATCTCCATACAATTACGTTTTCAGTACAGTAAACCTCAATTTGTTTAATTTTTACAACCATCAGACGATTACTCTGTATTCAGATTATGAAGAACCTTTCTTAGTTAAGGAGCAAGAAACATTGATCTCTATAATACAATGAGACTTTTTCTTTATTGAATTCTAGCTATTACAAGTTTTTTTTTTTTAAGAAGGGATTTATCAGACTGAATGTGTTAATTTGTTGCCCTGTCTACTCTTGTGTCAGTCAGCAAGAAAAACCTCGGGAAACAAGTGACAGTAACCAATTTAACTTTGGACGATTTTGTGCGTGTCTCTGGCCTTGTGATAATTAAAGTCCACTTGATTTGTTTCCCATTTGATTTCTTTCCCCACTTGATTTGTTTTTCCACTTGGTCGATGTCTCCACTTGATTTGTTTCCCCACATGATTTATTTCCTCACTTGATTTTTTTCCCCCATTTGATCTGTTTCCCAATTTGATGTGTTTCCCGCGTCATATTTATTTCCCACTTGATCTTTGTTATTCTTGAAGGAAGGATTAATGGGTATTGGATAATTTCACCCTCTGTTTCTAAAGAGGTTTCGTGTGTTGTCAGCTCGGTGCTACCGTAATTAAGCCCACTGACATGTAAACTCGCTCAACTCTCAGCCTCGTCAGTAATAGGAGCTTTGATGGTTGGATTTTGTAGAGTTTTAGGTAGAAAGAGATACGGTAGTTTCAGTGGCGGCAGCACTATACCGTCTCAGTGGTGAAGTATTTCCACACCAGCATTCTCCTCCGTATCAGACACATTGACAGCACGGATTTATTCACCATTGAGACTCATCAGTAACAGTGAGCTTTTGTAGTTGGTAAGGGTGGCTGTTGAGGTGGTGCTGTGGAGTGGTGAAGGTTTTGATTGTGGTGGTGGTGGCGGCGGCGATACTAAGTAGAGACAGTGGCTGTGGTGGTGGTGGGTGGTGGTGGTAGTGGTGATGATAGTGATGGTGGTGATATTGGATGGATTTTGTGGTTGTGGTGGTGGGTGGTGATAGTGGTGGTGATATTGGATGGAGGTTGCGGCTGTGGTGGTGGGAGCGGTGTGTTTGATGGGTGGAGGATGTATTGACTCGGCAGCTGACCGACCGAGCAGAAGGCCGACTGAAATGTTGACTTTCTATCTGAGAGGTTGGGAATGATGAGGCAGGGAAGGAGGAGGAAGATGCTGGCTGAAGGAGGAAGAGAGAGAGAAAAAACAAACTTAAGCAAAATGGAACAAAGAAACTAAGTTGGGGAGAAAGTAACTTTCTGAAAAGGAAAAAATCGTTAATCTAAATTATATAAAGAATATAAAATATAATAAACTACATTCAGTAAAACACACTAACCTGAATAAACGAAAAGATATTATTTTACTAAGCTAAGGAAATTCGGCAATAAAGTAATTTAAAAAGCTAATAATCTAATTTCGGTGAATTAGATAATGATCGAAATTTGGGGAAATATTTACCTGGATGATGAAAAATATGGAGAATGAACTTAGTGAAGTGGTAGGTAGACAAGAAGTAAAAGATACATAATTGGAGAAAGCAGAAAAACGTAAAGGGCAGAAGAGGAAATAAGGAATATAAAAGAGGCAAAAGAGTAAATTCTGACCGAGGGGATAAGAGAAATTAAGGTAAAAATGGAAGTAGTTTCACAGTGAAACTCATTACAAATTTTATGACGAAATGTAGGGCGAAAGGGCTAATAACGAATACCGCGATGTAATTACACTAGTAAGATGCTAGGATACCGTATAATATTTTTCTTTCCATCATGCGGCGCAAAGTTGAAATATTGTGAATTTGATTGTGAAACAATATGTCTGTGATAAAGTAGGATAGAATACTGTTAAATTGCTTCTGGTTTTAACAGTTTGATTCAGTTTATTTTGACCTGGGTAAAATAACTTCGAATTCTATAGATTTACTGCACATGATCATATATTTCCACTATACTGTATATCAGATAAATGTGACAGGCGAAAATTACCTTATTTGCTCATGCGATCAGCCTTCCTTTCCTCAAATTCGTGAGTATTTACAGGATATAAAGTTGACACATCAAGAGCCCAGCTGCAGCATGATCTTAAACTCTTAAAGCCCGTGACATATTTTTTCTCTTATTCTCGCTAGCACCTAATGACTGTACTCAGCTGAGGGAGAATCTGTAATAGTGAAGAGATTAATTAAAACAATAAAATCCTTGCGGTTCCAAAGTCTCCTGAACTGAATCAAGCCGACCGGAAGCAACAATAGTAAACTTTACAAATAAGACAAGTCATCAGAGTGAATGGGTTGAGCTTACTTATGTTAAAATGGACTTTTCACGGAGCTGCTAAACATTCATTCACTGTGTGTAAATGGCGATATTACTTTCTGTTATAAGGTCAGTTTCGGAAGGTTTCTGGTGAAAGGGGTTGAATTTTACTATATTCCTGAAATAATGACTAAAGCGATTATGGAATTTTGTGATGCAGATATGGCATAGTTTAGGGGACGGGAGGGGAGAGGAGTGGAGAGGTGAAGAGAGGAGAGGAAAAACGAGAAGAGAAGAGAGGAAAAGAGAAGAGTTGGGGAGAGGAAAGGGGAGATTAGGGAATTGGAGAAGAGGAGTGGGGAGAGGGAGAAGTGCCAAGACTGTGATACCGGGTGAAAGCTTACACGATAAGCCTGAGGGGAGAAGACCAATCAGAATTAAGATATGAGAGAGGGGAGATAGCTTGAGGGCAGACTACGAGTGACGGGAGACAGAAGGAATGAGAGATATAGGGGCAGGTAAGAGGGGAGAGGTGTAAGGAGAAAGGTAAAAGGGGAATTAAGAGGGGAGAGGTGTAAAGAGATAGATAAAAAGGGAGGTAAGAGGGGTGAGGTGTAAGGAGAGAGATAAAAGGGGAGGTAAGAGGGGAGAGGTGTAAGGAGAGAGATAAAAGGGGAGGTAAGAGAGGAGAGGTGTAAAGAGCTGAAAAGAGAGGTTGGAGGGGAGAGGTGTAAGAAGGGAGATGAAAGGGGAGATAAGAGGGGAGAGGAGTAAGGAAAGAGATAATAGGGTAGGTAAGAGAGGAGAGGTGTAAGGAAAAAGATAAAAGCGGAAGGATGAGGGGAGAGGTGTAAGGAGAGAGAGAGAGAGAGAGAGAGACTAAAGTAGGTATTAGAGGAGAAGCAGAGAAGGGGACTTAGAGAGGAAAGACGGGAGAAGGGAAAGAGACAGAAGACGGCGTTAAGGGGAAAGTGGCTCAGACGGCAGTGAGAATGACAGACAGGGGGGAGGAGAAAGGCGGAAGAGATACGAGGGGATATCGTTAGGGCAGGTAATGAATCCGAGAAGACATTAGATGAGAGAGGGGAGAAGAGGGAAGAAGAGAGACAAACGGGAGCGACAGATAAAGGGAAAGACATAGCGGGGAGAGAGGAGGTAAGGGAATATCGTGAGGGAAGGTAAAGGAACCCTAGGGGAATGAATACATTTTGATGTATTCTGGCTTCAGATCAAGTGCCGCAGAGGGTGAAATTGATGTCAGGCATTGAGAGAGAGAGAGAGTGTGTGTGTGTGTGTGTGTGTGTGTGTGTGTGTGTGTGTGTGTGTGTGTGTGTGCGCTAGCCCGTACGTTTCGATGATGTCTTCAGATGCGAGAACATCTTCAGGAGCTTCACTGTCCGACACTTATTTTTTCGGAAACAAGGCGTTTCACTTCGTAAACTTTACATTTTTAAACACCACACATATTAGGGCCCTGAAGTTTCCGCATGTATTTAGCACTTCTCTGTTTATTCATTTTATTCTTGCTACCACCAGACGATATTTATGCAACTTAAGAATAATATCTGTACTTGTTTTACTCTGATTTGGCCTATAATTGCCATCTCCCCATCTTGAACTGCGAGTTCCAGCAAGAGGTTAGCACTAAATCATGTTGCCAATACTGAAGGTGTGCTACGTTAAAGATATAGAGCCCTAGTGTTATCTTTTTCTGCCATTGAGTTACATGAAGTGTGCTACAAAAGGACGAGAACCTGGGCCAAGTTAACGTTAAACGAGAATACGAGTAGTGGTAAAGGGGTTTAATAATATATTTAGCCCCTGCAAATCTAAAAATCGCTCCCTAACAGAATAAAATCGTCTGGGGATAACGTGAACAAAAAACTACGTCGGCTGTCGAAGATAAAAGAGGCAAAAATTTTTCTCCCGCCCATTTTTTTTTTCCCACAGTCTCGTTGTTCCTGACCATTTAGACAACAGTGGCACTCCCGCACGCACAGTCACGTGCACACATCCCACACGTAAGCACTCCAGACGTGCGTAACACTCACATTGCGCACGCACGCATACATTTACCCTCCCTCACTTGTGATACCCTCAATTATCCAATCTTGCGCGCGCGCGCACACACACACACACACACACACACACACACACACACACACACACACACACACACACACACACACACACACACACACACACACACACACACACACACACACACACACACACACACACACACACACACACACACACACACACACACACACACACACACACACACACACACACACACACACACACACACACAAGGGAAAATTCATATGATAGCCTTATTTTGTATCGGTTCTCTATACCTCGCAGCTCCAACCAAAGGATGTGTGGAATGAAGTGAGTGAACGGGAGAGTGAGGGGAGTGTCGAATATAAGGGAAGTATTTGTGGACAGATGGAATGGTGGTTGTTGAATGAAAGTAGATGTACTGGAGTGTGAGGAGGGTGTGGATTATAAGAGAGGTGGATTAGAAATATGTAGGCTAAGACTGATGTACAGGGTAGGAGTGGTGGAATGACAAGATAGTGAATTAAAAGGACACTTAGGCTTAGGGTATGGGGAGGGCTGGTGGAATGAAGTGTAAAATGCCCGGGGGAGGACGCGGAATGGAGCAAAGATAGATTTAGAAGATTGTTGTGTAAAGTTAACCTGTTCAGTAGTGTGTGAAGTGGCTTGCAAACGTGGAATACAGGAATGGTGAATTAGGAAAGCAGATAAGCGAACTGGAGATGAGTATATATGTTAGGCTACTAAAACTATGTATGTGTGTGAGACAGACATCAGACAAGCAAGAAATACAAACGTTGGAATGATTGTACTTTTTTTCTGTTTCCGTATTTTACCGTTATGACTAGCAACAAAGGGAGAGAGGCAAGTAAGCAATTTAATTAAGTTGGAGGCAATGCTTTGTTTCTTTGTGTTTGTACACTTTACTCGAAATGAAAAGCAGTGATGCTCTCATTTGGATGTCTGATGCATACGGACTGACACAGAAAATTGCTGGTACGGTATATATTTATTTGGGAGCCATCGACACGGAAAATGGGAATAGATTGAGTGTTCATCAACGTATGTTTGTTTCTGGATTCTACCTCACTCTGTCTTTTGGTGTGAAAAGGGTTAGTTTAATGGGGATGGTGATAATGATAGATGGTGGTGGTGGTAGTGATGTTTATAGGTGGTGGTGGCGGTGGTGGTTGCCTATACGTGTCTCTGCCTGTCCCGTCTGCAATGTATTTCGAAAACTCACGAAAAGACTGGGACGCAATGTAGCCGTGCGAATAAAATTGCAATGCAAAAACTTTTCGTGAATATTTGATGAGCCTTGACCTCCTTAAGAACTTTCCGAGTATTGGCAGTAAGTTTGAAGTTCTGTCATGAGCAAAAGATTGCCTATTATTTCCACTGCGTATTCTTCACATTATATGAATGTCACTTTCTTCCCTGACGTATCATATCAATCATATATGGCCGGAGGAACATATAAAGCCTCTCTCAACTTAGAGGTAATAACTAGAAGAGAAATTTGAGAAGCCGAAGAGGTGTGAAATGTTGAGCGATCTTTTGTCCCTGATTTTGCCGTCAACGAATCTTTACCGAAGTAGAATTCCTCCAAAGATATTTTTTTTAGCACAAAAGACAGTTTTGAAGTGATTTTGCTGTACATCCAAATCCCCACGATAAACTACATTGCAAGTTTAATGCTTCAGTATAGAAGGACAAGGATTAGGTTTATTGTGCACGTGTTGAGAGATACAAGCTGACTCACGGGCAAGATACAGAAAAAATATTTAAAAAAGAAATAAAGTCATCAGTCAAGCCATCGATATTCTTGAAGAGAGACAGTAGGCCATGAGTGACCGTCGTATCACTATTAGTATGATGTATGTCTTAGTGTATCTCCGTTCAGCGATTTTACTCGACTTAAGGATGATCTCACGTTGTCCAGGAGAGGCTTCTAGTAACGAAAGGGTTGTTTTGCTGGCAGATATTAATGTGATAAAACTAAGTGAATTTTGTGGACTGACTTTCAGAAATAGACGAATTTTATCATTTTCGGAATTTGTAGGCACTCTTTTGGGGATGATGCATACTTATATTGTTTGGTTAATTTGGAAGTGTGTTGGCCTGCTCATACCAATTTTAGATATATATGGGAACTATTATTATTATTATATATTATTATTATTATTATTATTTTGTCGTTTAGTATTTCCACTTACTTTAATTGGTGATTTTGGAGAGACTATATTCCTAAAATGTGATTAAAGTTCAGCGAGGCGCAGAATTCTCGATACGCCTATGCATAATCAGCTTCATTATCGAGGGGTGTTTAGCCATGGGTACAGCGTGTGTGTGGTTGTAGAGAGTACACACACACACACACACACACACACACACACACACACACACACACACACACACACACACACACACACACACACAGCCATGGGTACAGCGTGTGTGTGGTTGTAGAGAGTACACACACACACACACACACACACACACACACACACACACACACACACACACACACACACACACACACACACAGCCATGGGTACAGCGTGTGTGTGGTTGTAGAGAGTACACACACACACACACACACACACACACACACACACACACACACACACACACACACACACACACACACACACACACAGCCATGGGTACAGCGTGTGTGTGGTTGTAGAGAGTACACACACACACACACACACACACACACACACACACACACACACACACACACACACACACACACACACACACACACACACACACACACACACACACACACACACACAGCCATGGGTACAGCGTGTGTGTGGTTGTAGAGAGTACACACACACACACACACACACACACACACACACACACACACACACACACACATAAGCATCTGTGAATTTAAATACGCTTTTGATATTTATGGAAACGAGAAAATAGAGAGAAAGGAAATTTACGAAAATATGGAATGGCCAGAAACTAGGAGAGAGAGAGAGAGAGAGAGAGAGAGAGAGAGAGAGAGAGAATAATGGATCATGGCGTGAAGGGAGACAGCGAGGAGTAACGAAAAGAAGAACAAAGGAATGGTAAAAATAAGGTGAACAGAAGAAATGGTAGACGAGGAGGATAGGGAGGGCAAGGAAAGAGAGGGATTGAGGAAGAAAAAGGGAGGAGAGTCGAATAACAAAAAAATATCACCGAAGGGAAAGCTGAGGAAAAGGTAGATAAAACATAGAGGCAGGTGGATGATAGTTGGATAGAGAGAGAGTGATAGAGTGGGGGTATGAAAAATTTTGTGTAGCGAGTGACAAGGGAGAGGGAGAGCTGAGGAGTGGAAATTTATAACAGCCGAAGGGAAGTCAGAGGAAAGGTGGCTAAACGGACATACAGACTGATAGATAGATAGATAGGTAGATAGATAGAGGTAATAGGTGCCTAGGGATTTACTGGTAGATCTGTTGATGGGGACTGGCAAGAAGATGTGGGATAAGTGAGAAGGGGAGGGTGAGCGAGAGAAAAGAAATTATGACGGTCGAAGGGAAGCTGAGGGACGCACAGAAAAGGGATAAAAAGTTGACAGATAGAGTGGTATAGATTAAAAATAGATATATATTACAATTATATTATGTAAATTTGGCTAAAATAGGCATCGA